>NC_142599.1:3582851-3899651 GCF_965207765.1 Zootoca vivipara
CTTGGAACCAAGGGACATCAAAAATCCAGGCACTTTTAATCATTTATTTTTGCATCAGTGTTATCAATGCTGGTGCTCGATCAGACACATCCAGGCAATGGATCCAGCTTTGAGAACCTGCCAAAAAGGAAAATATTAAAATATCAAACTATCTTATGTCTAAGTTAATGACAGGTAGGGTATGTTCTCTCTCTCTCTCTCACTCACTCACTCACACACACACACACACACACAGGGTGTGGCCTAAGGGCCTAAATCAACACTTGTCATGGATTTAGGTGCAGAGCATTATGGGAACAGCGAAGATTCATGGGACTTCGGCCCTTGAGAGGGAGAACGGCCTGGGAAAGTAAACTTCTGAACTCTAAGAGAGAGATTTCTGGCTCTTTTGATCCCGTGTAACCCTGCAGCTGTGAAATCTCCCATTCCTGTGCGATAAGAAATTAGGGAGGAAGCTCTGTCCGGTGTGTTCCAAGAACTGAAGGCGTTAATTGCCCTGTAGGTTGATTAATGGCTAAACACAAGACATCTGTGTAGCCTCTATTTGATTGACAAGACTAACGGATGTAGGTTCCTTGATTGGATTATTCAAATCTCAACTCTAACGTAGATTGGATAATGAGCCATAAGCCCACGTGGAATACCTCAAGGGTTGTGGGGATTTAAGTCTGTTAGAGATGAGCGTCTTTGTCCTCTTTTGGTCCTCTTTTGTCTTGCAAAATGACCCAGCAAGGTACTGCTGTCCTGCTCATCTTCAAAGAGCCTGAGAAAGACTGAGGTCTGCGTGGCTCTTGACTGCAATTTGCCGGATGGAGAGATGCAGTCTTGGATCAACCTTATTCTAAGTTTGTACTTGTAAGTTAGCTAAGCTTTCTTGTTTTATCTTTGTATTCCCTTTGTTTTGAGAACTGTTGCATGTTACTTTGTTTATGCTATTTTATAATAAATAGTTAAAAGAGATTTCTTGTGGATTTTGGTCCTTCCTGGTCGCACTGCTAAACCCAGTCCTAGGCTGCTTTGCCCCTACCAGGCAGAACGTGTATTCCTTGTCCCGGAGGTCTGTAAGTGGACCCCCCCGGGTGGTGGCAGCGATACCGGTTAAAGAAGTGTTTTAAAACCCCTGTTCGAGCCATAGAGGTATAGCCAGACCCTTCCCCGGGTAACGCAAGCAGCCCCAGCAGCCTCCGGAGGGAGAGCTGGCGGTGCTATAGGGGAAGAGGTTGAGGGTACTGACGGGCACGAAACATCACATGTTGGCAGCGGTGTGGGATGCGACTTTGTGGCCAGAAAGTGGACAAAATCCTTTGGTTATAATCCAGTTCTCAAAAAAAGGGGTACAAGCGTTTTTATTTTGCTAGTGAGTTAGGACAATGGCAGCAGGCTTGCCTAGCAAGATTTTACAAGCTTCGGAGGAGTGGCAGCAGGAACGCAGCACCCACCCTTCGTATCGTTTTGCGGAACCAGATGATCGGTCTATGCTAAGGCAACCGGTTCCAGGAGTGTATTCTCCTTTAAGAGGGGCTGAGGAGTTAGCCAGAGAAGCCGAGAGGGAGCACGCGGAAGCGGTCAGGAGCCCTCGGTCTGCACATCAAAGGTGGACACAGCAGCTGGAGGAGGCGGGGCTGGGAAGCCAGGATAGGCTAAGTGTGCGCGCCTCACCGACAGCGGAGAGAGAAACGCCACCTTTGCAGCGGCAGCGGGAGGTGGAACAAGTACCTGTTGCACTGTACCCTAGAGATGAAAGAAGACCAGTTGCCGGAGAGGTTGTGGTGAGATCCCGGGAGATGACTTCCCCACCCCCACGCAGAGTAGAATGGGCCCGTGAGGACGTCCAGGGGGATCCATACGCACAACAGAGACCAGAGCAGATGGGTCAGCGCACGAGCGGGATGCCGGCGGCCAGCCCTGAGAGATGTGGATATCAGGAACTGAGGACTCAGCTCCGGGAAGATTATCCATACGCCGAAAGAGAAGATCCAGAGTTTGAGGCGCAAGGCATTTCTGAGAGCCGGAGGGCATATGTGGCAGAAAGTGAGTATCAAACTTTTCCTAAGAGATTTATGGAAGGTGTGAGACTGAGGGAAAGACACTATGCGGGTGGGGAAACTAGAGTAGCCAGTCCCCAAGGGGTTAAACCTTTGGAAGATTCTTGGGAACTGCGGAGGCGATCCCCCCCTGCATATGAAAGAGAGAGGATGCCCTGGGCTGAAGCTTTACGATTTGCCCAAGCAGAACTTCAGCACAGACAAGCAAGAGGCCCCAGCTCTTTTCCTGCTCTAGAGTATTACAGTGATTGGCAAAGAGCTGCAGTGCCTAGACAGAGGGAACTGAGTCTCCAGGATATTAATCTCAAATATTTCCCGACTCACGACCCAAAAATGGATGTTCTATCCTATCTAACACTGTTTGAGACCACGTGTGAGGAAATGGCAGTTCCATATCGGTACTATATGCCGATTCTCAGGTCCCTTGTGAAAGGACCTCTTCAGGAACTGATGGGAACGCTCTCACGAGAGCAGATGTTCAGTTATGAAACATATAAGCAATTGGTCGAACAAAGATTTTCGTTGGACTCTCAGCATTATCAGCAAGCGTTTAGGAGGGCTGTTAAAGTGCCGCCTCATGAGAAATTCCAGTTATTCGCGGCAAAGTTAGAACAAAACTTTGGGCTGTGGTTAGCGGCTGAGAAAGTGCAGACTTTTGAACAATTGAGACAACTGGTGCTCTTGGAGCAATTCCAGAGAAGTTTGCCATCTGAGATTGCAAGTTTGGTTGCGGATAGGCACCCTCAAAACCTGCAGGAATCGGCTAGATTGGCGGAGGAATTCCGTTCTCATCGGGCGCACATGGCTCAGAAGACGCCGATGGGAGGGGGCGGGACCCGGACGGGCCCACCCGGGCCAGCTAGCTCAGGCACGGCTCTTAAAGCTACAGCGCAACTAAAGCCTGCCGAGTCTAAACCTGCATTTGGAAAAAGGGGAGCATCTCCAGGCAGAGGGAAGGAAAAGGTGACCCCCTCTTCGGGTCTGTGCTTCCTCTGTCACGAAAAAGGTCACATCAAAACCCAGTGTCCGTTGCAGTCAGCTAGACGGTCCCCAATTGCTACGTCAACCCCAGCGGTGCGCCAAATCGCGCAACCGGGAGAAGATTGGGATGAGGAGATCCGGCGTGCAGGAGTCCAGGGAAGAGCGGAGGAGTGTGGCCCTGAGCTGGGAAGGGGGAGAGGGATGGAGCGGCCCCAGGGAGCAACCCCCACACCCCCACCGGTTGCAGCGGCCCCTCAAGCAGTGAGATCCAGCGGATCCCCAGCGCCAAGTCAACCTGAGACTTCAGCTGAATGGGCTAAGATGCATTTCATGGCTCCCATCCGGATAAATAATATCAGAGTTAGTTCCTATCGGGACACAGGTGCGGATGTTACCAGCGTATCTAAAGGCTTAGTACGCCCAGGGCAGGTGCAGCCCCAACCTTTGAAAATCACTCCGTTTGGGACTGAGTCTATTTACCGCCCAACGGCTATTGTTGAAGTGGAGTACCAAGGCTACTCAGGGAATCAGCTAGTCATTCTGCATGAGCCTCAGGATTGTCATGTTGCAGCCCTGGTGGGCAATGATCTTGCATTCCTGGCTCACAAGCATCGACAGTCTTCCAGCGACCCTGCAGCTGATCCGCCCATTGGAGCCACCTGGAAGGAGGAGGAGGAGACACCTTCTCCAGTGGGGATTTACGTGCCAATGGAGGGCGGGGATTGTTTTGCCATGGGAAGCTTGGAAACACCAAGCCTTGAGGGGGAAGAAGGGGGGCGGGATATTGTGCCTCTTTCTTCTGCAACAGCCGTTTCAGCACCATCCAGCGTGGAGAGGGGGAGCTCCCCCCTCCCTTGCTCCTCGGCTGAGGAGGAACTTGAGACTGCTGAATTGGGAGACACAGCACGCCTGGCGAAGGAGCAGCAAGAAGATCCTACACTGCAGTCGTGTCGAGAAGCGGCCGGCGTCACTCCAAGGGGGGAGAGGAGGGCTCGCTTCCTCTACAAAGAAGGACTTTTGTTTAGGCAGTATTGGCCTAAAAGGGTTACAGACCGGGACTCTATTTTGCAGCTTGTGGTTCCTGAAAGCAGGAGGGAAAAGGTTTTGAGTATGGCACACTCAGGAGGGCTTTCTGGGCATTTAGGGGTGCAAAAGTCTTTGGAACGCCTTACCCGATATTTTTACTGGCCCCAAGTGTACCAGAGTGTCCAACAGTATGTACGCTGTTGTGATGTATGCCAAAGGGTGGGGCACAATCGGGACAGCCCCCCTCACACCCTTCAAAGTATTCCCTTAACAGCGGGAGTCTTTGCCAAATGGGCTATAGATTTTGTAGGCCCTTTGCCTCGGACCCCCAGGGGGAAAAAGTATATAGCCACGGTTATTGATTATGCGACTAGATATTGTTTTGCTGCCAGTCTTACTAATACCAGAGCCCCAGGTCTAGTACAATTTCTGTTCACTGCCTTTTGTTCCATGGGGATTCCCCAGGTTTTGATGAGTGATTTGGGACCCAATCTTTTGTCTGATGTGGTTCAACAGGTTCTGAAATTAATGGAAATACATCTCCACACTTCCGTGGCGTATGAACATCGTATGAATGGATTAGTGGAGCGGGTGCAGTCCACCCTGACTTCTATGTTAAAGAAATGTGCATTGATCCATGCGTCTAGCTGGGATCAGGACTTGCCCCTGGTGGTAGCTACGTATAATGATTCCTACCAAGCAAGTCTGGGGTATGCTCCTAATCAATTGGTTTATGGGAGATTGTTGAACAGCCCTCTGTCCATGCTTAGAAAGCAGTGGGACCAGAGTGAGGATAGCCTCCAATTACCCTCTGTGGCTGAACATTTTCAGGCTTTGACCCAGACGTTGGCTGAGATTTGGGATCAAGCTAAAGCCAACCTGGAAGAAGCACGTAAAGAGTATACCCGCACACATGATGTGAAAGCTGTGGAGAAATGTTTTGAGGTGGGAGACAAGGTTCTGGTACTGAGACCCACACGTCCACATAAGTTGTCGCCTAAGTGGAGTGGACCAGGTGTGGTTAAAGAGAGACTTAGCTCTGTAAGGTATGCGGTAGAATGTCCAGAGCTACACCCATCTCCTCGACAATATCATGCCAACTCCATGAAATTGTATTGTGAACCTGACTCCAAGAGGGTCTTGGCTATTGCTGGAGGGCATGGGGGGGAGTCTCATTTGCCTTTGGACCTGCTGCAGGAGTTTAAGCAGGCTGGCTCCCTTGAGGATATCTTAAGATCCCATACACTGAACGCCCAACAGGCTAAGGAACTATGTGAAGTTTTGTTGCCCTTTGAGTCCGTTTTTAGTACGAGACCAGGTCGGACTCATTTGGCCCAGCATCATTTTGAAGCAGGATTACAATTTTACTGTGGTTCATATCCCTGGAAGGCAGAATGTTGTGGCGGATGCCCTCAGTCGTTTGTATCAGTCTGTTGAGTAACTGTTATGTTTATTATGATTCTCACAGGCTGGGTGTCCTACCTTACAGGGGTGTGCGGAAATGTGGGACGCCTTGACCCCAAATTTCCGTTAGGGAAGGGGGTGTCATGGATTTAGGTGCAGAGCATTATGGGAACAGCGAAGATTCATGGGACTTCGGCCCTTGAGAGGGAGAACGGCCTGGGAAAGTAAACTTCTGAACTCTAAGAGAGAGATTTCTGGCTCTTTTGATCCCGTGTAACCCTGCAGCTGTGAAATCTCCCATTCCTGTGCGATAAGAAATTAGGGAGGAAGCTCTGTCCGGTGTGTTCCAAGAACTGAAGGCGTTAATTGCCCTGTAGGTTGATTAATGGCTAAACACAAGACATCTGTGTAGCCTCTATTTGATTGACAAGACTAACGGTTGTAGGTTCCTTGATTGGATTATTCAAATCTCAACTCTAACGTAGATTGGATAATGAGCCATAAGCCCACGTGGAATACCTCAAGGGTTGTGGGGATTTAAGTCTGTTAGAGATGAGCGTCTTTGTCCTCTTTTGGTCCTCTTTTGTCTTGCAAAATGACCCAGCAAGGTACTGCTGTCCTGCTCATCTTCAAAGAGCCTGAGAAAGACTGAGGTCTGCGTGGCTCTTGACTGCAATTTGCCGGATGGAGAGATGCAGTCTTGGATCAACCTTATTCTAAGTTTGTACTTGTAAGTTAGCTAAGCTTTCTTGTTTTATCTTTGTATTCCCTTTGTTTTGAGAACTGTTGCATGTTACTTTGTTTATGCTATTTTATAATAAATAGTTAAAAGAGATTTCTTGTGGATTTTGGTCCTTCCTGGTCGCACTGCTAAACCCAGTCCTAGGCTGCTTTGCCCCTACCAGGCAGAACGTGTATTCCTTGTCCCGGAGGTCTGTAAGTGGACCCCCCCGGGTGGTGGCAGCGATACCGGTTAAAGAAGTGTTTTAAAACCCCTGTTCGAGCCATAGAGGTATAGCCAGACCCTTCCCCGGGTAACGCAAGCAGCCCCAGCAGCCTCCGGAGGGAGAGCTGGCAGTGCTATAGGGGAAGAGGTTGAGGGTACTGACGGGCACGAAACATCACAACACTAATTTACAAGAACTTCCAAATTGTATTCCCATGCATCCCTTTTCAAGAGGAGTAGGTAGATTGCAATTGTTATGTACTTAAACTATTACAGAAGAGCAGCCTTTCTGAATCAGGCCAAAAGTCTGCCCACCCTGTTTCCCACGGTGGCAAACCAAAGCCGTCAAGCAGGGCAATGGCCCTCACTCACTGTTGTCCCCATGCTGTTGGCCCTGCTGAGAACGGGATGCTGGACTAGATGGGCTATTGGCCTGATCCAGCAGGCTCTTCTTATGTTGTCTTTCTGTGCCCTGAAGAAGCAGAAGCAGAGAAAGCTCAGCTACTTGTGAGAGTCCCTGTCCCTGTGGGAATTCCTGGCTAGCAGGTGGGCACTCAGGGCTGGCTCTAAGGCAAGGCTGGGTGGCGCAAGGCACCAGGGCACCGCGCTGCACCCGCCAGACAGCCGTGTTGGGAAACGGGGCAGGGGGGGCGCCAGAGGGATCTTCACACCACGGCGCCAGGGCACCAGATATGCTTAAGACGTCCCTGTGGGCACTCTACCTAAGGAGTTGAGTCTCTCAGTTACCAGGAGAAGAGAGTCCATATTCCCTTATAAGGCAGAGGAGTAACCAGGATAAGTCCAATCCAAGGGCAAGGGCGAAGTTTGGGAAGTCTGAGATTTGTAACTAGAGTTCCACAACTGCATGGGAGCTGTGGAGTTGTTCCGGTGAGTTTCCCTGACTACAGTACCTGCCAAACTTTTTAGCAGAGGTAGAACATGCTCAGCAATTCTCTATAATCACTGTCTGTCTGGGAATTCTTGACCTGCAGGCAGACACTCAGGCTAGGGGGTGAGTCTCCTCTTTTAAAAAAAAAAAAAATTGTGACTGTCTGGAAACACCCCCAACTGTCTCAGGCTTCTACTACAGTATGGGAATAATAACTGTCATGGTACATCTTCTGCCACACTCATTGCAAACACTGCACCCCAGATTCTGTCCCGGTTCCATCCTATGCACTGAGGGGGGGGGCTGAATTTCAAATATTGGCAGGTCTAAGTACAAATTGCATTGGCTTATGTCAGTGCATTCTCTCTATATAGGCATGTATACACACATATTTGATCATAGCTCTACCTTTGCCTCTCATCTGTTCCTGATCTTTAGAAAAATTCATGGTGGATGTTTTGAAGATCCAGTTTCCTTGTGCTTTGAGGAGGGCAAAATAATAACATATGGAATGGTCACGAAGTGAAATTCAGGTCAGAAGTTGGATAAGTTCTTCCTTTAAGGGATTCCTGCTGTTTTTTTAAAAAAAATGAACTTTGAATTATTGCACTTCAAAACTTTTTAATGTCCCTGATGACTCCTCCCTCCCAAATGCATGATCTTGTTCTGTTCTGTTGTGTGTCAAGGGGAACCCTTTAACTAAGAGTGCTCTGGGCATCATACACAGACTTCCCAGACCTGCTGGTTTCTTCTCTGGTGGCTGTGCAGTCATTGCTGAACTAAGGAACAGAGGAAGCTGCCTTGTACTGAGCTTGTACAGTCACCCTTCTACCTTAGCATGGTCTTCAGTCCATGGTCCAGAATTTCAGGCGGGGGCCTTTCTCACTCCTGCCTGGAGATGCTGGGGATGGAAGCGGGGGCCTTTGCACAGCAGAGTTTTGGTCCTTCCCCAGAAATCAGTTCCCCATCCGCAAACCAATAATGGATTGAAGGATGAAACTATGAAAATAAATGACATAATTGCAGAGAACAATGTCACCCATTGTCTTTCAGCAGAAATACATAAGTGCATTAATTTCTCTGTCCCTTTGTGTTAACTGTTGATTTTTTTAAAAGGGTGGATACAAGATTGTTACATAGCAATACAAAGAAGGGTGGCAATGATCAAGTAATCAGTCCGGGTGTGCCGGACTGTGATCCTGCCACTGCTTGGGCATTTTAGTGTGTTTGTTGATGCATTTGACTAAGAATAGCAATGGAAACCGAGGCACGTCTTTGTCAAAGTAAGTTGCATTGATATCAGTGCAACCTCCTCACAGGGAAAATTATTTGGGATTGTAGCCTCAAATATTTTTAAGAGAAGAAGAATTATCTGGGCCTACCTACCTGCTGCCCGCAGATATATACATTTAATAAAATACTTCCTAAGAAATAAGTAAGTTAAAGATGCGGGTGGCAAAGGGACGCAGGTGGCACTGTGGTCTAAACCACAGAGCCTAGGGCTTGCTGACCAGAAGGTCGGTGGTTCGAATCCCTGCAACAGGGTGAGCTCCCATTGCTCGGTCCCAGCTCCTGCCAACCTAGCAGTTTGAAAGCACGTCAAAGTACAAGCAGGTACCGCTCCGGTGGGAAGGTAAATGGTGTTTCCATGTGCTGCTCCAGTTCGCCAGAAGCGGCTTAGTCATGCTGGCCACATGACCCAGAAAGCTGTACGCTGGCTCCCTCGGCCAGTAAAGTGAGATGAGCACCGCAACCCCAGAGTCGTCCGCGACTGGACCTAACGGTTAGGGATCCTTTACCTTTAAGAAAATAAGTAAAATGGATGATTTGGCCATCACACACATATTTTTTAAATCTTTTATCAGATGGTTTTAAATTAATAACTTGATAAAAGTGAGGATCAGCAGAAACACATGAGAAACCTGATCTCCTGGTACAACAAAGGATTGATTGAATTTCCTCTGGCTATTATAACATTAAGCCCTGAAAATTAAATTTGGCTATAGTTTCTCTTTTAGAAAAGCATTCTTTCTTGATTTGTACGCTATGAGCAAGTCCCAGTCTCTATCACAGCCACCCACACTCCTTCTCTTGGTAGTGTTTTCTTTGTAAGTCTATCAGAGCTGGATTATAGTTTCTCTTTTCCTTTCTCATGTGCTTATCACAATCTTTGCAAGATGAGGGCTGAATCTCTGGGATCAAAAAGGAATTTCTTCGTAGAAACACAACAGATTTCAGAGAGGAAGGGGGAAATCAAGTGAATAAAAAGTCAGTATGGTGCAGCAGTTAAGCATGTCAAATGGGGACCTGAAAGACCAGGGTTCAAATCCCCACATGCCCAAGAAGCTCACTGGGTGACCTTGAAAGCCAGTCATGGGCACGGCCTCTCAGCCTAACCTACCTCACAGGGCTGTTGTAGGGATTAAATGAGGAGGGGAGAAATTCGCATATGCCACCTTGAGCTCCTTGAAGAAGAAGTAGGGTACAAATGCAATAAATAAATACATTAAAGCAAAGAGGCCATCTGGTCCCCGAGATCTACTTTTGGGGGAGTCTTCCAAGGGGGTGGGAGACACCGTACTCCAAATGAGCTTTCAAGGCTGGCCATGTTCAGTGTCTTGGAATTCCATGACCTCTTCATGTTTTGACACTCGCATACCTGTGATTTGCTGCTATACATAAACCATATAAGGACACCAAGGTGAGACATTGGTAGGGCAACCTAATTCCTAGGTTGTTTGTATCTTAGCTAGGGATGGACAGATTGTGAGGTTGTGAGCCAATGTAGCCCTCAGCTCCCTCCCAAAAATATTATCAATCATGTTGCCATCCCTGGTTTTAAACAAAAATGTACTCTGAGCATGTGCAATTTTGCGCTTTAAATTTACTTAAATTACAGAACTGACACGACTACAGAAATAAAATGCAGTTTGCTTCTGCTGCCCAGATGTTTGCCACATTTACTTGGGAATCCTCCTTGCTGGAGAAGAAGATGATATACTTAAAGTTAAAAATAACAAAATGAGCATCTGTAACTATGTATATGCCTGGCCCGCTGCCCCAGTCCATAAAATTTAAAAATAAGGAAAAAAAGGAAGGGAGATGTAGAGAAAGGAAGGGACTACGCCCCGGAGGTGTGGTTTTGCTGTCTTACTAGTAATCATTGATAGAATAACCCTCCGCAAATTTGTCAAATCCCCTTTTAAAGCTGTCCAAGCTCAATGCTATCTCCATCCCTTCCAGCCCTACAATTATACTATGTCTTTTGGTAGTGATCCTGTAAGTCTGCATTCCCTGACCTGATGCTTTTCATATATTCCTGGACTCAAACTCCCATATGCCCTGGGCAGCACTGCCTAATGGTCAGGGTTGATGGGTGTTGCAGTCCAACAGCGTCAGGAAGGCGCCAGGTTGGAGAAGGCTGTCATAATTATGCACTGGGTTATTTAAAAAAGAGAGCAGACTCCTGCCAGTCCATTTCATTGCATGGCTCCACAACCTGGTTTCACCTTCAACCACCCAGTACTCCAATCAGCATCAAGCAACTGAATCTGAAAGCCTCCATCTTGATTTCCCATAGTTCTCCCAACGTAGCAGCAATCCAAGGCATTGTGGGAAATTTAAATGGCAGGATTCAGTGGCATAGCGGGGGGGCAGATGCAAAATTGCGCGGGGGACAACATTTCAAAAGAAAAATAAACCACTTTGAGGGTTTTTTTAAAAAAAAAAACCAAACCAACAATTAAGTGGTGTAAAAATGTCATTAAATACATAATAATAATAATAATAATAATAATAATAATAATAATAATAATAATAATAATAATTGACTGCAGCCATCTCCCCAGCTTCCCCTTCTTCCCCATCATCACCACTGCCGCCTGACCCTACAGGAACCACGGGTTACAGGGCACAATACCTGCCTTGTCCTGGGCACTAGCAACCCACGTTACACCACTGCTGGGATTCCAACGAAGCAATGCTGCATCAGGAGCAGTCTGGGAAATGGCAGCTCTCAGCCACCTGGTGTTGATGAGAGGATTGGGTGGGGGGATTTTTTCAAAGAGGGGGCACTAGGTGGGTGTCAGTGGTGGAAAATGCTGGCTGCTGGTGCTGGTTCTGCTCAACCAGTCCAGGCTGCAGCTCTCTGTACATATGGATTATGCAATAGGAAGGCTTTGAATAGTGCCCTGATGCAGCCACAGGGAATTCAATAGCAGCTCAGCAGCTCTACCCACCATTTCCCAGAACTGTGGAGAAACCAGCCATGCTTTGCAAGCAACAAAAATAAATGTGACTTGAAATGAAAGCTGTTTGGCTTCAGAAAGTATGCAGGCTCTGGGCATTTTGAGCGCATCTCAGCTTTCTTCTTTGTTTCGCTTCTAAATGGCATCGATTCATTGACCGCCAATGGTGCATGACCACCGCACATCTGGTTTGATGGTTAAGGAAACGGCCGGTTGAATCGATCCCCTGAAACACAGTCGACATGAGTAAATAAAAAGAAACTCTGGGGGGCTCTATTGTTTTCCCAGCTCATGCTGAGGCCCAGATTCATTTCAGGAGGCAGGGTGGGAATGATCAACATGGGGTACAAAGTGGCATTAAGGTGTGAGGTGGGTTTAGTGTGTTTTATCAGTCTTGTGGGTTCCCCCCCCCCTGGCAAATCCAGGTTTCTCCACTTCTGTTTCTTAAACTACAGGTACCACCAGTCTTCTCCACAGTTTAGCAAAGCCTAGCGATGTGGCAAGGCCACTTTCGCCCCAAAGCATCCTGGCCTGGGGAAGCTGCCTCTGCCCTTGTAGGACCCTCCCTTGGGGCCCCATTTTAAACTGCCACTTTCATTTCCCACAATGCTCCAGAGTGATGGTATGTGGGGGCGCTGTGGGATTGCATGAAAGGCCCTGCTGGATCAGGCCAAAGGCCCACCAAATCCTCACTCTGTTCTCAAAGTGGCAAAAAATTTGCCCCTGGGAAGCCCACAAGCAGGACATGAATTAAAGGTCTAAAATGGATCAGAAGACCCAGAATGTTTTTACACTCTATGATGGGACTTTATTTCGTATACTTTTGGAAATGGTGCAAAAAATTCTCTGTGGGCACTGATGAGGGGAATCTGGTTTGGATGGACTCTTTTCCTGAAAATCCAATGTATGGTGATAAACTTACCTTTATATTCCACTTTTGTATTCTTTGGTTTCTTTATTGCTTAAATAAAGTTTTATAATTTTGTTAATGCATATACTGGGGTAAAGTGTGCATTAGAATGCATATATTTATGAAAATGGCATACAAAAATGCACTAAAGTATGTGAATTGCTTGCAAAAATGTGCAGATTAGGAGCAATTCACACTAACATGCTGGTGGTTTTTGTAAGTTAGACCTTTAAAATATGCCCTTGTGAGTTCTAAAACTTCCCTCTACTTTTAGCATAGAAAAAGACTACACATTGAAAAGGTTTACTCACAATCTCTCCAAAGGTCAGGTTCATGTGGCCTTTCCATAAAGCAGTCAGAAAAAGTTACACGGGCAGTAAAATTTGGCTTAGTTACAGAGGTGAAAGTTTCTAAACTATTTGTATAGGAACACAAGAACAGCTTATGAAATCTATGCTGAGCGTCTCAAGTAGACTGAGGTACAGTAGTACCTTGAAAGTCAAACGGAATCCATTCCAGAAGTCCATTTGACTTCCAAAACGTTCCAAAACCAAATCAAAGCTTCTGATTGGCTGCAGGAGGCTCCTGCTGCCAATCATAAGCCGTGGAAGCCCCATTGGACATTTGGGTTCCAAAAGATCGTTTGCAAACCGGAACAATCACTTCTGGGTTTGCGGTATTTGGGAGGCAAAACGTCCAAGTTCCTGAGCATTTGGGATCCAAGGTACGACTATACAACAGCAGTCTTGATTACCTTCCTCCCAAGGTGAGGAGAAGTAGACATAGCTAAGTCTTGCAGGACAGCTTTTGCTTGGCATTAACCCCTTCAGGCACTAATTAGACTTGAGCATGTTTGTTATATGAGGCTGGTTATCCCACACCCTCGACACGCATGAAGCCCCTGATCTCCCCTTACCACTGCCCCCTTGGTTATCTATATATATATATGAATGTAAAAATCGTGAAACTGCGTTTGACACTTTTCTCCGTAACAGCTTGACCGATCGTCCTGAAATTTTGACACAACGATAGAGGCCACTCCCAGAGCGTTGTTGGGGGCAAAAAAACCTCAAATCGCACACCTGCGCAGGTACAGACCTGCTTTTCCACCAACTCAAACAGTGCCCTCAAGTGGCGTAATACCCTCCTCCACCCCTCCCTTCCTGTGAAATCTAAGCCACACCCAAAAACCAAATGACATCATCATCAACCAAGCACCTGAAATCACCAAGGCGGCCATTATCACAGGCCGCAGCATGGCCTCTGTTTATGTAGGCCCCCACTAGGCCCGGGGGAGGGGATAACCCACAGCAACGCACTTGGGGGCACGGCAAGGGGTTTTTACTTTACAATTTAGCAGCAATACCCCCCCCCCAAATAAATACCATTCTTCAAAATGTCATGAGATACGCTGGTCACGGAGGGGGGGGGAGAAACAGAATAGATCATGGATCGGGACACGTGGGGCCAGACACAGGGATTAGCCACAACAATGCACCACACCCACAAACCCCGCCTCCGCCACAAGATCCTGTAAAACAGGGGGACTCAGGGGGATCTGAAGGGGGTCTATTACCAGACAACCCACAGAGTCAGGCCAGGGCCAAGGAATGGAGATACAGGGCGGAGGCCTCGGGTCACATTTAAATACTAGCCCAAGCCAAGGCCTCGCATCTACTTTACAGCCTAAAGACTAGGCCTAGGCTCCATTTTACAGACTAGGCCTCAGCTCTATAACCCTTTAAATACTATCCCGAAAGGAGCCCTGGGTGGGAGGTGGGGGGAGGAGGAGCCCAAATAGGTCATGGGCTGACGTAGGGTGGGGGGAGCAACTGTCCAACAGCCACTAAAACAGCCATTCCACCCCAAGCCCAACCAAAGCCTGTCCCGGTGGCTGCATTAATAAACGCCTGACAGCATTAGGCAGTCGTTCATCATTTCTCCTAACACGCACTTGGGGGCACAGCGAGGGGTTTTCGCTTTATGATTTAGTGACCGTTGTGTCACATGTGAGGCTATGGTGGCCATTTTAAGTAAGGGCAGTCGTGCCCCTTTTAACCTAGACTTTACCGTGTTTCTCCGAAAATAAGACACTGTCTTATATTTATTATTCCTAAAAAAAAAAAACCACATTGGCTTATTTTCATGGGATGTCTTATTTTTTATTACGCGTCCAGCCTTGCCTCTTCCTTGGGGCCCTCCAGAACTGCGCCTATCACTATGTCTTATTTTTGGGGTATGGCTTATATTGCGCAAATGCTTAGAAATCCTGCTATGGCTTATTTTATGGGTATGTCTTATTTTAGGAGAAACAACTGATTGTAAGCCTCTGTGTCTTTTTTTAAAAAAAACAACAACCATGCACTTTCTCTCCCCAGTTTAAGACCTCGGATATTTCCAGTGGCCACACACCCCCATTTACAATCCCCTACCTTCCCCATGCCACTTCCTGGGTATTTTATGGAACTGAACAACTCAGGTACTTCAGAACGCGCCTTCTGCTGCCAGGCCCTGGGCCAGGTAGATAAGATAATGTGGCCCTGTTTTTAACCCTTTTGTTACTTTTTCCATTTTACTGATTGTGAATATGCAGACCGAGACCTCCTTTGGATTTGGAGGCCCGCGCCAAGTGGCCCATATGACCCCCCTCCATCTGTCTGGGCCTGTCTGTTGCTACGGGGCTATGGGGCTTCGCTATTTGACACCCCCCCCTCGGGATTTTTTAAGTAGTTCTCTGCCTCCCAGGGCACATCATCACCCCCGATCCTTAATCTAAATATATAGAAATGCTCACGATGCATGCGCAGGGGCCAATGTATGGAGATACAGGGGGGAGGGGACAACAGAGGGCTCAGACAAAAGTAAATACTGGGAAATGGAACCCAGAAACTGACAGCTCCTTCTCCAAGGCTGAGGGCCAATGTAGGAAGATACCGGGGGTAGGGGCCAACACTCCCCATGGACAACAGACAGAAGTGCATGCTGGGAAATAAAACCCAGAACCTAACAGTTCCTTCTCCAAGGGTGGGGGCCAAGGTATGGAGATACATGGGGGAGGGGCCAACACTCCCCAGGGACAACAGAGGAAAGGGTATCCTACCGAAACACAGGGATGAGCCAGGGTGGAGGGAGGAGGGGCAGGATACGTCATGGATCGGGACAGGGGGGGGGTCACAGAAAAGAACCACAGCAACGCGTGGCCGGGTCAGCTAGTGAACTAATAAGGGTGGTTACCTTTTCCTCCCTTGAAAAGTACTTAAGAGCTGGTGGAGGAAGTCTGTTCCACTTTTTCTTTTGACTATATGTTCTTGTCAGGTTTCCAAATGGATCCAACTTTTAAAAAACTAAGTGTGTGTTTGTGTTTCCTGATCCAGATGAGTGAGGAGAAAAGTGAACAGAGGGTGTGGCACTCATCACACTCCATCAAAAATCCAAAAGTGCCACCAAAAAAGGTTGCAGAGCCATGAATTAATGCATTGGGTGAGAGCAGAAGGCAGGCATCAAATCTGCTCCATTTTTTTTAAAACCCAGCTGCTAATTCATGCATTTAATCATTTTGAAAGAACGTGACTTTACTGTAGCATACAAGCACAAAGAGAATGCAATAGCCTGTGTGTGTGTGTGTGTGTGTGTGTGTGTTACAAATGAGCATGTAGAAAAACAGATAAATGGTTGCAGTGGCAAGCAGGAAAATAATAGGCAGAGAGAACTAGGCCCCTGGCTATAAAAAACAAAGCATGGGTTCAAGAAAGGCAGGCGTGGTGGTTTTGAATTCTTTATTGTATAATGACTGGGGGGGAGGGGCTGTGGCAGATTCCCTGAATGCTATTACTTATGCAGCTCCATGCCAAGGTATATTTGCATAGCTGCCAAGTTTTCCCTTTTCTCACGAGGAAGCCTATTCAGCATAAGGGAAAATCCCTTAAAATAAGGGATAACTTGGCAGCTATGATATTTGGCTAAGGAGGGGGAGTGTAACAAATGTTGGCCATAAAAGAAAATTGCTTTCTGGAGAGCCGAGAGAGCTGTGGAATGCTAGATAAAGGAATTTGTTAAGCTCCTTCCCCAAAATTAATGATACCGTAAATGGACCTTTTCACATGAACAAGGCCTAGGAAAGCAGAGCCAGGCCACATTATGGCTATTAGCAAATGTACTCATTCTTTAGAATCGTGTTCTGGAGTTTGCTGGTTAGTGTGACAGGGTGTGGAAGACTTAAAAATTAATAGGTACTACACACACACACACACACACACACACACACAGCAATTCCTCTCTGTCAAACAACAAATCCATTTGTAAAATATAAATATGAGCTTGCAGTTAGAGGTACACACAAGATTCTAAAACAGGGAGAGAGAGCCAATGCCCATATTGCTGAAATCTCTTTACAGATGCCCATCCCAACCACAACATGCAGAAAGCAGCCAGGAGGGGGCTGGTGAGGGATGCACGGAGGGGAGTGAGGCCAGCAGCTGTCACTGCTTTCTCTCTATACAATTACAGTCACATGGGGGAAATTCATTCAAGTGGGCATTTTAAGGCAAAGCTGCCAAATTTGCATTCTCTGAAAAAGTATGCGAAACAAAACCTGCTCTCTTTTGAAATTTGCATGTCTCTGAATTTCACAATGCACTTCTCCAGCCATTAAAAATGCATGTACCAGAGTAGAATGTGCATAAAAGTGCCTCCTGGCCTCCATCTATCTCAAGAGACAATGGAGTGCGCCTCCAGGGGTGAAGTCAAACTGCCAGGCTGCCAGGCCCCCACTAGGCCCAGGGGGGGGGGGGGAGAGACGGCAGTGGTGGGGGGAGAGGGACAAAACAATGGGGGGGAAACCAATCCACAAACAAAAACATACAAAATACACAACAACACATGCCAAAATCTCTAAAACCACACACCACACCAACTACCCACACTACAAATACACCACAACACACAAACACACCACACCCACATCTTAAACCCTACCCACTTCTGACTCACAAACTAAAAACACCCTACAAAACTAAACAAAATACCACCTTAATAAACAAACCTCTTAAAAAAACACACCATAAAAACCCATTAAGCCACATCTATCTATCTATCCTATATGTAACAACTGCATGTGGGAGAGGGGGAATCACAGGAATAAACCAAGGGTGGAGGGAAGACAGTAAAAAAAGTGGTGGGGGGAGGAAGGGACAGGAAACGTCATGAATCAGAACAGGGTGGGGGAAATCACACTTCTTAAAATTAAAAACATAAATAAAACTACCAAAACAAACAATCGAAAATGCACAATTATAAGAAGACCAAAAAAATAAAAACCATAAATACAAGCACAAAGTTGAAACATCCGGAAAAGCATATTACATCAAAACACTAACCAAAAACAAGTTATGCAACCATTACCATTCAAAACACAAATGACATCAATAATCCCCCCTCAAAAAAACACCACAGCAACTTGTGGCTGGGTCAGCTAGTTTTAAATAAAAGGACACATTCTACTCATGTAAAAACACGCTGGGCCGGATTTAGAAGGCGATTGGGCCGGATCTGGCCCCCGGGCCTTAGTTTGCGTACCCATGGTTTTATTGCTGTCCATGGTAAGTAGACACATGGTGCATATTAGGAGACCAATCGGGTTGTTGTTTTTTACGTGTGTGGATTGTATTTCTGAGTTCTGCTAACCCCATCTATTTGGCGATGTCCTGGGAACTTTTTGGAAGATCACCCCAACAACAAAATGCATCGGCAGATGAAGTTCAGCACAGTTTTTGTGCATATTGATTTAATAAATAGGCCCTTTAAATACTTTGGAAACACTCCCAGATTCTGAACAAGACTGCTGAGAATGGGCAACAGCGCAGGAAAACACAAACACATAAATGCAGCAGGAACTAAAAGCAAGTTATTGCAAAGATGCAGAAATAGACTTAAGTTTGCCAATGTGGTGTAGTGCAGGGGTGGATAAGTTGCTGCCCTTGTAAAGCAGAGGCGGATTTCAGGGCAGCACAAATGGGGCAGGGGCATTAGATGCATAGCCAAGAAGGGCGCCTTTGCCAGTAAGCACTCACCATGCTTTGGGAAGGAGACTTGAGGGCTCTAGCCTGGCACCTTGTTTACCTGGCTTAAGCCAGAGCTGCGATGGCTGCGATAATGCTATTGCACAGGGTGGCATATTACCAAGGTCGGCCCTTGCCAAAAGTTGTTGTACTGCCAACTCCCATCACTCCCAGCCAGCACAGACACTTTTTAGACGGTTATGGGAGTTGTGGTCTTCTTCTTCTTATGATGATGGTGGTGGTGATATGCTGTCTATATGATTACTACCGCACAATTGCGCTCATTTCACACGCTAGCAAGGTTATGCTTAAAATTCTACAAGGCAGGCTTAGGCAGTATGTGGATCGAGAACTCCCAGAAGTGCAAGCTGGATTTCGAAAGGGCAGAGGAACCAGAGACCAAATAGCAAACATGCGCTGGATTATGGAGAAAGCTAGAGAGTTCCAGAAAAACGTCTACTTCTGCTTCATTGACTATGCAAAAGCCTTTGACTGTGTCGACCACAGCAAACTATGGCAAGTTCTTAAAGAAATGGGAGTGCCTGATCACCTCATCTGTCTCCTGAGAAATCTCTATGTGGGACAAGAAGCTACCGTACAGTTAGAACTGGATATGGAACAACTGATTGGTTCAAAAATGGGAAAGGAGTACGACAAGGTTGTATATTGTCTCCCTGCTTATTTAACTTATATGCAGAATTCATCATGCGAAAGGCTGGACTAGATGAATCCCAAGCCGGAATTAAGATTGCCGGAAGAAATATCAACAACCTCAGATATGCAGATGACACAACCTTGATGGCAGAAAGCGAGGAGGAATTAAAGAACCTTTTAATGAGGGTGAAAGAGGAGAGCGCAAAATATGGTCTGAAGCTCAACATCAAAAAAACCAAGATCATGGCCACTGGTCCCATCACCTCCTGGCAAATAGAAGGGGAAGAAATGGAGGCAGTGAGAGATTTTACTTTCTTGGGCTCCTTGATCACTGCAGATGGTGACAGCAGTCACGAAATTAAAAGACGCCTGCTTCTTGGGAGAAAAGCAATGACAAACCTAGACAGCATCTTAAAAAGCAGAGACATCACCTTGCCGACAAAGGTCCGTATAGTTAAAGCTATGGTTTTCCCAGTAGTGATATATGGAAGTGAGAGCTGGACCATAAAGAAGGCTGATCGCCGAAGAATTGATGCTTTTGAATTATGGTGCTGGAGGAGACTCTTGAGAGTCCCATGGACTGCTAGAAGATCAAACCTATCCATTCTGAAGGAAATCAGCCCTGAGTGCTCACTGGAAGGACAGATCCTGAAGCTGAGGCTCCAATACTTTGGCCACCTCATGAGAAGAGAAGAATCCTTGGAAAAGACCTTGATGCTGGGAAAGATGGAGGGCACAAGGAGAAGGGGACGACAGAGGACAAGATGGTTGGACAGTGTTCTCGAAGCTACGAACATGAGTTTGACCAAACTGCGGGAGGCAGTGGAAGACAGGAGTGCCTGGCGTGCTATGGTCCATGGGGTCACGAAGAGTCGGACACGACTAAACGACTAAACAACAACAACAACATGATTACAGTGGTACGTCGGGTTACAGACATTTCAGGTTACAGACTCCGCTAACCCAGAAATAGTACCTCGAGTAAAGAACTTTGCTTCAGGGTGAGAACAGAAATCGTGCGGTGGCAGCGGGAGGCCCCATTAGCTAAAGTGGTACCACAGTTTCAGGTTAAGAACAGACCTCCAAAATGAATTATGTTATTAACCCGAGGTACCACTGTATCTGACTGGGTTGCCCCTGCCACTCTGGGTAGGTCTTATGCAGAGGACCACTCTCCACTTTTGCTGTAGTGGGTAGAATTTCCACATGTAGGCCCCACCTGCACTACATATTTAAAGCAGTATTGTAGCATTTTAAATGCAGTTGTTTGGAAGTTAGAAGAAGATAAGCAACTGTATTTTACTCTCTTTCTAGAGCTCAGCATTCAGCCTTCTGTATATCAATTAAGTCATCCTTTGCAGCGCCTATAAGAGATTTCCACTTTTCCCTTCTCCTGCAGCATTGTGCTATTTCCTTCAATCAGAGAAGCCCTCCAACACTCTGTTCAACTTAGCAGTGTTCACAGTGGATTCTAAAGCACAGTCATCTTGCTTCACGTACAATGCAGTTGCTCCTTCACTAGATACCTCCCATGTCAGCAACATTAGCCAATCACATGAGAACTACTAGAGAACTCTCTAGAATTCAAATACCAACCATTGGTGTTTTATTCAATTTGTATTACTTTTGATGCAAAAGCCAGTAAAAGACCCCAGAAATGAAGGAAAACTAGGAGAGACACAGAAATAGGCAAACCCAATGGAAGCGAAGCAAAACCATCTGTTGGACAAATTTGCCCCAGGGATCTTCCCCAGAGGGAGTCAATTGCTCTTTGAGAACAAGGAGTCTGACCCCGAGATCTGGCAAAAACTCAAGTTTCGAGAGAGCACTGCAGGAGCAGCTCCCCAGCTCATACTGTAAAGAGGGAGGGTCCAGTACTGTTCACATCAAAGGTACTTTATATCCTATAGTACAGGCATGTCCAACAGGTAGATCATTGGCTCCCCCAAAAGAAGCTGAACAACTGTGGCTCCCCTGAAAAAAGCTCAACATTTAACCTCCTTCCTTAAAAAAGCTCAACAACTTTGACCTGAACCCCCCAAAAGGGGGTAGATCACTGCCAGTTTTTAACTCTGTGAGTCTCTTGGGAGTTGGCCACCCCTGCTATAGTAGTCCATCTGACTTTCCCTCCTACAATCTCCTATTGGTTAGGAATTGCAGTTTACAGACTTCCCAGTCCGCCTAGTACATATTTTGCACTTGATATGTACCCCCACCATGAAATACATACGGTATAAGAGTTTTTTTTTAAAAAAAAAATATGTTGTGTGTAGTTCAGTTCCAAGAAGGTGATGTGCTATTCCTGTTTGTAAATGCATCACATAAATCTTTGATAGCTTGTGAGGAAGATATGCAAGGAACAACTTTTCAGTATCCTTCCCTCCCTCCCTCCCTCCTTACTCTTTCTCTAAAAAGCTAGGCATCCAAAAATAAATGTGAGGCAGGCAGCTTGAACCAAGATTAATGACTCTGTACAGTATTCACTCTGAAAATGTTGGTGAGAGAGTAGTCATTCATCCCATGATGGATGAGCATGAGGAAATAGCCGAGAGTTAAGCAAGAGAGAGAGAGAGAGAGAGAGAGAGAGAGAGAGAGAGAGAGAGTCTGTTACAAAAATGCTTTGCATATTGGGGCCATTATTCAGTTATAGAAAGGAAATCCTTTCAACAGAGATACAGCTACTGCTGTTCAGTATTTGTCCAGCCCCAAAGTGAACTTGAAACTGTATAAAAAGCAGCTCCAAAAGTGAGCTAGGAATCTAGGAAGAACACACTGCCTCCGTATGCAATTTCCCATACATGCAGCTCTTTAGCAAGAGTCAGTCTCTTAGTTGCTCAGATCTATGAGTAAACCTGACATGTAGGAAATACATCAGGAAGAAGGTGAGGGACAAGGCACAGCCAGGGGTACACAGATATGGGGCTCATAAAAATTCCTTCAGACCTGAAACTCGGGTCCAGTCTTGGGAGGTGCTCCTGTTAAGGATAATTCCCCTAAATGTCAGATAAAGGAAAAAATATGCTATAGAAACCCTTCTCTTCTGTACTTGGAGTTTGATGTTTTCATGGATTGTGATATATGCTTATACCGTTTAGATGTGGTTATGCTGTACATGCTATTTTGGAATACTACTCGTTTTTTATAATAAAGTTTTTAAAGAATTTTTTTTAAAAAATAAACTACTGTGTCAAAGAGGACATAGATTTGCACAATATTTTCATATGGGAAGTGAATATGCATGCAGTAGTTGCCTATAAAGAGAAAAACTATGCAGATTTTTGTGCCTGCTCCATCTACTGCATGGGTGCTAAATGTTGGTGGCCAACTTCAAGGATCCTCTGTTTTTCTCCCTTCTTGGGGTTCCATAACTTGAAGCTGGACAGCCCTTCAAGCAATAGACATATTCTCTTTTTTTATAAATAATTTTTATTAGTTTTCAATAACAATAATCCAACATATGCCTCATTGTATCAATACCAAATTATAATATCAATTCCAATATCAATCAACCAAATACCCAATTACATAATTTAAGTGGCCCCCTGTGTGCTAGAAAACTCTTATTTAATCCCATTACATTCTAATCATAATAATAACTCCTTATACAACAGCCGCAATATTCTTAACTTTTATTCGTGTTAACACATTTAATAATTTATAAGTCTGCCAGTGAAGATCAGTATTCTTATTTTTCCTGTGTGAGTCCATATTTTCTTCTTGTCCTTGCTGGATGTTATGTCTATCTTGGTTGCTGCTGCTCTCCATCATGCCTTACGCATCACTGATGTCCCAATATTGTTCCAAAGGCATCTCAGTGAGATCTGAGCTCTCTTTTTTTCAGTGTCTCTGGCTATAGAGTCCGTGACTATTTCTCCACCATTTTCCAGCCTAAGATAAGGAGTAATCTGGCACACCACCAAAGCCCTGGAAAGTCTCCAGATTCTCCGTCCAGTCAAAATAATAACTCGTCTGGTGCCCCACCAAAGCCTTGGCAAGTCCCCAACCTCCATTCATCTCCACTCAGCCAGAGGTAACAAGCTCAAAAAGTGACAATTGGCTCAGTCCAATTTGTTTAAGTTCCAAGTCCTTTTAATATTATTCCATTTTATTTTATTTTTTCACACAGTTCCATTTAATATTGTAATCCATTTCTGTAACACTGTTCTCCCCCAATTCTTCACTTGCTCGTATAAAAAATGTTTGTCCTTCTAGGGGGGTTTGCCAAGTAAAGAGAAGATAAAACTTATGTAAAGAAACTGTAGCCCCCCCCCCATACCGTCTTTTGCATTGAATGAAGTCTCTTTTTTTCCTAATTCAAATCTAACGACCTCACAGCTGTTTCAATTCCACAGTTGTGATCTAATCCCACCTCTTCTAGCATGTGTCTGTACATTTTTCTGCTCTGGTCAGACCTCACCTGGAATACTGTGTCCAGTTCTGGGCACCACAGTTCAAGAATACTGACAAGCTGGAACGTGTCCAGAGGAGGGCAACCAAAATAGTCAAAGGCTTGGAAACAATGCCTTATGAGGAATGCCTTAGGGAGCTGGGTATGTTTAGCCTGGAGAAGAGAAGGTTAAGAGGTGATATGATAGCCATGTTCAAATATATAAAAGGATGTCATATAGAAGAGGTGTTTTCTGCTGCTCCAGAGAAGCGGACACGGAGCAATGGATTCAAACTACAAGAAAGAAGATTCAACCTAAACATTAGGAAGAACTTCCTGACAGTAAGAGCTACCTTGGAATTCGCTACCAAGGAGTGTGGTGGAGTCTCCTTCTTTGGAGGTCTTTAAGCGGAGGCTTGACAGCCATCTGTCAGGAATGCTTTGATGGCGTTTCCTGCTTGACAGGGGGTTGGACTGGATGGCCATTGTGGTCTCTTCCAACTATGATTCTATTATTAGTCCTAATTTATCTCTAATGAACAGGAGAACCTCTGCTTTTCAGTGGCATCGTAGGAAGGTTACCAACAGGCGAAGTGCTTTTGCACTCAGCGCCTCCGTGCTTCCCGCGTTCCATGCCGGAACAAAAGCCAGGTACTGAGACAATCTGCGAGTGCAGCCCATTCCCCCCTGTCCCTGGGGGGAGGATCATTACCCTCAATCATCATTGTTTAATCTTTGCCAATGACCTCCCATTGTCGTGGGAGCAGGCTCCATTAAGGCAGACCGGAACCGGAAGCTGCCATGGACATATTCTCAATTTAAGACAGCAGAAAGCATTCTCACTTCACATGGGCCACTTCACACGGCATGCCCCAAAAGTATCACCCAGAATTCTCTGCAATGCCCAAGGATCCCGTGGCAGACCTGCCAGTGAAAAAAAGGGTCTCTGAAGGCCAAATTCTTGACAACAACCAACAGCACGTTTTGTTTTCTTTAAATATATAATTTTTATTAAACATTTCTCAGTTTACAGAAATATGTGCATTGTCTCTTTTTTCAAGTTGCGTTTTCTACATATCAGTTTCATTGGTTGTGAGGCATTAGTGTTGCATGCAATATTAGGTTGGGAAGGAAAGAGGAGGAAAGAGGGGAAGGGGGTGGTCAGTGGGGTGGGGTGGTCATGCTTCTTTTCTTCTACTTAGTGTATGTGTGGGGTTCTGTGTCAGCGTCACTTGTTTGGTTTCTCTTTCTTTTCTTTTTAAAAATATTTTTATTGAGTTTTACATTATTGTTTTTTCCATAATCACATCATGACAAATAATGACAAATAAAATTCCCCACATCTCCCCCCCCCCCACTCCCTCAACTTCCCCTTCTGGTTTATTACATTTAAACTTGTCCTGCTTACCATACTTCAATATTATATCCTTAAATTAAATGATATATTCTCATCATTTTAACTTCCTCTTTACTACTACTATGCTTACAGTGGTACCTCGGTTTAAGAACAGTCCAATTTAAGAACGATTTGGTTTACAAACTCCACAAAACCAGAAGTAGTGTCCCAGATTGCAAACTTTACCTCGGTCTACGAACAGAATCTGAACGGTGGAAGGGCACTGGTGGTGGGACTGGTCTCATTAGGGAAAGCGCGCCTCGGTTTAAGAACGGTTTGGGTTTAAGAACAGACTTCCAGAACAGATTAAGTTTGTAAACCGAGGTATCTTATTATTTGTAAGTGTTTACTCAAACCCTGCTAGTGAATCCATTTCTTCACAATGATTTTGTAAATACAGCATATATGGTTCCCACTCTTCTTTGAAATCTCTAATGTCTTTGTTAACTTCGCCATTTCAGCATATTCCATCAGTTTTTCTTGCCATTGTTCTTTGGTTGGTATTTCGTCACTTTTCCATCTTTGGGCTAGTAAAAGCCTAGCTGCTGTTGTAGCATACATAGTTTTTTCTTCTCTTTTGGCATATCTTGACCAGAAATGCCTAATAAAAAGGCTTCTGGTCTTTTAACAAAAGTTATCTTCAACATTTTTTTCAATTCATTAAATATCATTTCCCAATACTTTTTGATTATTTTACAATTCCAACACATGTGGAAGAACGTGCCTTCTTTTTCTTTACACTTCCAACACTTATTGGAGCCTGTTTTATACATTTTATGTCATTTTAACAGGTGTAATGTACCATTGATACATACTTTTCATTTAATTCTCTCTTAACAATGTACAGTCAGTAAGTTTGGGTTCTCTTTCTGTCCGCTTGTTATGTTTCTTTGGTGGTGGCCTAGGGTGTGGTTGGTTGTCTTTGGTTGACTGTAGTGAGATTTGTTTATGTGTGAGTGTATGTATGAGGGGGTGGGTTTTTGGATCAGGTTAACCATATTGATTCATATGCTGTCAGCGGATTCTTGTTGTTGTCTTGTTAGGCTATGTATATGTGATGGAGGGGAACTATACCGGAGTGAAGGCGTCTTCTTCTATTTATCCCCATGTCAGTTTCAGTTTGTTGGTTAGTTTTTCTAATAAGGCTGTTTCCCATACTATTTGATACCATTGGTTCATGTTTATTCCTGAGTCTGACAGGTCTCTCCAGTGCCTGGCTGTGATGCCTCTGGCTGCTGAGAGTACTTGGGTTATGAGCTCTTTATATTGTGAGTGGGAATTATTATCTTGGGAGATGGGCCAGTTCTGGGGTGACTTCTAATACTTCCTTAATTATTTTGCATATTTCTTGTATGATTGATGTCCAGAAGAGTTGGATTTTAGGCCATTCCCACCACATGTGGAGCTATGTGCCTGTGGAGGTGCATCCTCTCCAGCATTTTGGTGAGGTTCCTGGGCGTGTTAGCATTAGTTTCTGTGGTGTTAGGTACCACCTGTAAGTGAGTTTCAGAGTGAGTTCTTTTCTTTTGGCTGAGATGGATTTAAAGCAGGGTTTAGACCACAAACAACATAATTTCTGATTAAATATACTCAAGTTTCGTACACCCTCCCGTCATATAAATAGCTATACAACTATACAAAGAGATAAATAATTAATGCATAATGCAACTTTTAGGAAACATATGAAGGCAGGGTTGTATAGGGAAGTTTATAATGTATGGTGTTTTATTATGTTTTTATATGTGTTGGAAGCTGCACAGAGTGGCTGGGGCAATCCAGCCGGATGGGCGGGGTATAAATTATAAAATTATTGTTATTATTAACTAGTACTTGAGCTTACTTTTCCCTCTTCCCTCTCCTTCATTTTCCTTGCATGACATGTGAGCCTGAGGGCAGGGACTGTCTTAGAACTGATTTTTAATAAGCTGCTCTGTGAGCCCTTTTAGGACAAGGTATTAAATGCTGCAGATAAAAGGCATTATAAATCCCCATAGGGCATACTCTCAGGTAAATGCATATGAAACTGTGGCCTGGGAATTATTAACTTAACTTTTCCGCACTAAAGCAGCATGTAAACATGCATGGTCTCGGTAGGCAGTTGTAGCCTTCCATTCTTATGCCAGAGGCTGGCACTGGGTGCAAGCAGCCACCTCATCCCTTCTGAAAAGGCTCCACCCCCTCCTGACCGAGGGGGAAAAGAAGTGCAGTCTTCCCAGGGAACACAACACAGTTCCATCCCACCAACTCCTGTGTTCTTTGCCAGTGGCTGCTGTTCCCTGGAATTCAAGCCCCCAAATGGCCAATATTATTCTAGATATTTGCAGAAATTTTCTGAGCTTTCGAAGCAGCTTCCCAGGCCTTGCCCCATGCTGTGTCAAGCCAAGCATCCTCTTCAATAATACACGTCGTCACAGACAGATACCTTGTCCTAAAAGACACAGTGTTCCCATTTTAGGATTTCTCATACTGGGCAAAGGCCTGCTGTCCTCCTGAGAAAATAAATACAATTTAAAATTTAAAATGAAATGTGCCTGAGCAGCAGGTCCCCATGATATGGGAACATGGGGAGTTGCCTGTGGCCTGACTGGATATTTGTTAATCTGTCCCAGGATAGTCTCCTGCAGGGTTAGGAAACTGGATCTGTCCGGCAGGCTGGATTCTTATCTTCCTTATTTGCCATGGGTCAGAGTTTAGCTAGTGCAGTGATGGGCAACCTTTTCAGCTTGGTGTGCCAAAATTTGCCAAAAAACCGAGCATAACTCGGGTGGTGTGTCACTTCGAGAAAAAAACCATAATTTCGCGATATTTATAGTTTAAATAACAAAAATGTATAATTGTAATATATAACTGTATTTAATAAACCAAAAACTAATTATTTAACCAAACCAAACAAAAAAACCCTTATTTATCACAAAGTGCCTAGAGTTGTTGAGCTTTTTAGGGGGAGCTTCTGACCAAAGTTATGGAGGTTTTTTGGGGGGTGCAAAAGTTGCTTTGCTTTTGGGGGGGGATGCCCCAAAGCTGCTGCACTTTTTGGGGGGGGAAGAGAACAGAAATAAACGACAAATAATACCTTCGCTGGAACTAACACGCAGCACCGACATAGTCTGCCAAAAGCACCAAAAAAACCAGCACAGAACAGGTTAAAAAATGAACGCTGTTATAATCATTGTCTGCCAAAGCAGAAAGGGTTAAAAACCAATCTCTGGCTACCAGCAACAACAACAACAACAACAAAAGGATCCAGGTTTTAGCAGCGGAGACAAGCTGTAGCGGAGACAAGCTGTAGGAGGAGTGGGAGAACAAATGGGGGGAAAACAACAACAATAGCGTGAATGGGCCGATGGGGTGTGTGCCAGCAGTGAGGGCTCTGCGTGTCACATCTGACACGCGTGTCATAGGTTCGCCATCACTGAGCTAGTGGGTGGGACTGCCAACTGCCCACCCATCAGTCACCTGATGTCATGAATGGAAGTGCCATGGAAGGGACGGTTGGATCCTGAGGAGGAATGGGAGGACCTCAGGGAGTTGGAGCTCGATGAATTTGGCGAGGGTCCAGGTGGGATTGAGGAAGTAAAATTGGAATCCCAGGAGGTGTCTGAGTCAAGCAAGGAGCCTGGATGTTGAGGGAGGCAGAGCTGAATCCAGAGGAGGGGCCAAATGAGCTGGCAGAATAGTGTTCCATCCCTGAGACAACAGACACCCTTCACCTGCTGCCAGGATGCTACCCCCCAGCACACTCCCCTGTCAGTGAGGAGCCTTTTTCTTCATGAAGGGGGCAGGGAGTAAATCGGAGACTGAGTCACCCCCAACAGCACCTCCATCTCCAAACAAACCTTGCAGACCCAACACTCAAATTTTCATGAGGACCTCTCATTTTGTAATTACAAACTGATGTGGAAATGTGAAGATTGGGAGAAATCTGCCCAACTCTACCTGAAAAGTGGAGTATTAATAATTGTAACTACAGTGTTGCCTCGCTAGACGAATTTAATTCGTTCCACGGGTCTTTTCTTATAACGAAAAATTCATCTAGCGAATCCCTTAGGAATGCATTGAAATTTTTTGTATATTTTTTTTGCCCATTAATTGAATTTCAATGCATTCCTGTGGGAAACCGCGATTCGCTAGACAAATTTTTCATAAAACGAATTCGTCTAGCAAGGCAACCTCCACTCGAAAAATCCTTTCGTTAAGCGGAAATTTCGTTAAGCAGGGCATTCGTTAAGCGAGGCACCACTCTACTACTACTACTACTACTACTACTACTACTGAAGGCCCTCCTGGATTTGGGGCGATATCATACAGTACATAAGAAGCTCCATAGAAATGGAACTGACTTCAAGGGAAGTTTGAAAGTTGACTCTGACAGACGTTTGTCTGCCATTTATGATCTTTTAATTCAGAAGCCCCTGATAAGCATCTGAGTACCCCCAGGACACAGTCCCTAAACATTAGGAAAGAGGGATTTCATGGACAAATTCCTAACAGCCTTGAACTGTGCTACTCTAATTTCACTTTCCTAGCCGTAGGCCCTTGCAACCAAATGAATCTTTTGTTCGGGCTTTTCTGAAGATCTCACTGCAGGCTAAAACCCTGTTACATCTGTGCTCAGGGGATATATATGTGCATGGAGAGCATTGCTTGTGTTACCCCAGCCAGCATCAAAAGCACCACCCTAGCAGAGGCCATAAAAAGGCAATGATTGTTGCTTTGGCATTCAGTTCAGATGGATTTTTCCGAAAGGCATTGCAAGACACCTACAAAAGAGGCACTGTCTAATAGGGTGGAAATCCTTTCCAACAGCATGTTGGATTGGAGGTGGAAGATGAATAAATTAATTCCCGCATCTCTCCAAGCTACATACGACAAGGATGAGCTTGTTTCTGTAACAAACCTCTTAGCATCAGTTAGTGTGGGTTTTAAAAGTCAGGCCTGCAATATCTAAGCCAATACATTTTGGCAACATATTGTGGTTCTAAATATAAACAGCTATAGATTATAGGCAAGAAACCAAAGATGTTGTTTCTGAATTGCAATCAAGTTATGGTTTTATGCATTTCATGGCCACATGGAAGCACAGTGGGTGGGCAAAATGAAATGCGTGAATTTTTGTTAAGATGGCAATGTCTAGTTGATTAATCAATTAGGCTAATCAACGAAAAACATTGTTTTGGATACAGACTTACAGTGCAATCCTACCGTGTTTCTCCTAAAATAAGACACGTCTTATATTTATTTTTCCTCTAAAAAAACACATCATGGCTTATTTTCGGGGGATGTCTTTTTTTTTTATTACCGGTAAGCATGGTACAGCATTATTAAGTATGGTACGGGGCTTTCTTGCGCCGCCCGCTGAGCCTGCTGCTGGGTCCCAGGGCTTCACGCGGCACGGCTGAGGCTGCTGCCGGGTCCTGCCGGGTCCTGCAGCTTCGCGCGCCGCCCGCTGCCGGGTCCCTGGGCTTCACACGGTGCGGCGCGGTGCGGCTGGGGCTTTGCCCCGGCACCTGAAGCATTCGGATCATCGGTCGACCGTGTCACTGGACGATTCCCTCTCCCCTTTTAGCTCTCTCTCCTTCCTCCACCAGCCCTTACCTTCACCTCTCTTCCATTTGTTTTGTTTTTGCAGCGTTTTTTTTTTTACAGGCATCCGTGGAGCAAGAGCACGGTGCCGCGAGCGCTCACGGCTTCTCGAGCACTGGCGGGGTGGCCGCGCAGGCAGGGGACTCCCAGCAGCTTGGAGCTGCTGCTGAAGAGAGCGCACACGCCGCACAAAAACAGCACCGTTTTTGTGCTGCGTGTGCGCTCTCTTCAGCAGCAGCTCCAAGCTGCTGGGAGTCCCCTGCCTGCGCGGCCACCCCGCCAGTGCTCGAGAAGCCGTGAGCGCTCAGGAAGCTGTGCTTGGAGTCCTCCCTTCATCGCCTGGGCGGGCGCTTCCCCGCCGATCAGCTGGAGAGCGGCGGTGTGTGCGGTGTGTGCGGCTTCAGCAACGAAGCTGCCTTTTCTCTGACCGCCTAGGGGGCTTTCTGCGGAGCTTCTTCTCGGTTGGAGACGCCTGGGGGCTAACTCCAGCAACAGCTGCGTTGGAGCGCTCGCGCTCCCCCTTTCATTTGAGGCTCCTTTCTTGCAGCTCCTCGTGGCGTCGGACGGCATCGGGGCCAGAAGGATCAGCCGCCGCTTACTTGTTTTTTGCGCGCGTGCCCGATTCTTCCGCAGGGGAGTTCCCGGGTCTCCTGCTACGGCCTCACAGCAGGGTTGAGGCGGCTATTTCCTCCTGCCCAGGAGGGTCCCGCGAACGTCAGGGTCGGGTAGGTACCGGTACCCCCAACACGTCTTATTTTTGGGGGATGTCTCTTTTTTTGGCTTTAAAAGATCGTGCCATGGCTTATTTTAGAGGCACGTCTTATTTTAGGAGAAACACGGTAATTGTGCTGGGAAGGAGGGACGTCAGCGAATTCTGACCAAAACAGAAACGGGAGCAGACATTGTTTTTTGTTTTGTTTTTAACATATTTTTTATTAAAGATTACTTGGTTTACAAAGTATGTGAAATGTCTCTTTTTCAATTGTTGATGATTCATTGCTTGTCCAGAACAAATAATTCCAGAGAATACAATGGGTGCTTGCTGCTGCTGTTGCATTCAGTTTGCAAACAGCATGCAACTGATTACAGTCCCCCAGCTGCCTGTTTGCATTGTGCTTTCTTTGCATTGTAATGACTGAACCCAAAGGGTGCTCATCAATGGCTCCTCCTCATCCTGGAGAGTAGTGACTAGTGGGGTGCTGCAGGGTTCTGTCTTGGGCCCAGTCTTATTCAACATCTTTATCAATGACTTGGATGATGGGCTTGAGGGCATCCTGAGCAAGTTTGCAGATGACACCAAATTGGGAGGGGTGGCTAATACCCCAGAGGACAGGACCACACTTCAAAATGACCTTAATAGATTAGAGAACTGGGCCAAAGCAAACAAGATGAATTTTAACAGGGAGAAAGGTAAAGTACTACACTTGGGCAAAAAAAATGAAAGGCACAAATACAGGATGGGAGACACCTGGCTTGAGAGCAGTACATGTGAAAAGGATCTAGGAGTCTTGGTAGACCACAGACTTGACATGAGTCAACAGTGTGATGCAGCAGCTAAAAAAGCCAATGCATTTCTGGGCTGCATCAATAGGAGTATAGCATCTAGATCAAAGGAAGTAATAGTACCACTGTACTCTGCTCTTGTCAGACCTCACCTGGAGTACTGTGTCCAGTTCTGGGTACCACAGTTCAAGAAGGATACTGACAAGTTGGAACGTGTCCAGAGGAGGGCAACCAAAATGGTCAAAGGCCTGGAAACGAAATCTTTTTTTGGCTTTCTTGACCTAGGTGCCTTTGCCCCCCCCCCATTAAATATTTGAGGAAGTCACTTCCCCACCCCATGTTGATGGGCATTGTCATTCATATAGTGTGCATGCACTTTGTATTGAGAGCGGTTCTCAACCTGCGGGTCCCCAGATGTTGTTGGGCTACAACTCCCATCATCCCTGAGCTCTGGCCTTGCTAGCTAGGGGCGATGGGAGTCTTAGTTCAACAACATCTGGGGACCCACAGGTTGAGAAAGGCTGATACGGTATGTGAGGTGGAGCTTATCTGCCCCCCCCCCCATATTTTATTCAAGTTGGAAGATGGAGGGAGAGAGCAAAGGAAGGAGGGAAGGAAGGAAGGGGTGTGTGTGAGAGAGAGACAGACAAGGAAGGAAGGGGTGAAAGAGAGAGGGGGAGGAAGGAGGGAGGGAAGGAAGGAACTGGTGAGAGAGAAAGAGAGGGAGGGAAGGAAGGAAGGAAGGAAGGAAGGAAGGAAGGAAGGAAGGAAGGAAGGAAGGAAGGAAGGAAGGAAGGAAGGCGGGTCAATGGACTTAAGTAACAAGCCCATTAATATCAATAAGTTACTCTGAATGTAACCTAGTTCGATATCATCCAGAGTGCGTGCTTTTTTCTAATCTGATATGCATAATTATGCAGATTACCAATTAATCAACTAAAACATATGAATGATTAAGGATCTCTGGAAATCTTACTTACTTTCTCTGTCTCTCTGCCTCTCTCTCTCAAAGAAAAAACAAGTCTATAGTCCTTAAGGCTGAAATGATGGCTTGCAATGTCCATCATGGCGAAGTCTTAGGAACCCAATACAGTGGTTTAAGAACAGCCCTGTTTATGAACTATTTGGTATAAGAATTCTGCAAAACCAGAGGTAGTGTGAACTTTACCTCGGTCTAAGAACAGAAGCCGAACGGTGGAAGGGCAACAGCAGCAGGAGGCCCCATTAGGGAAAGCGTGCCTCGGTTTAAGAATGGTTTTAGTTTAAGAACGAACTTCCAGACGGATTAAGTTCGAAAAACCGAGGTACCACTGTACTTGATTTCCTAAAAATCCCATTGTCAGAGTGCTGCTTGAGTGCCCTGCCATATCTAGCAGTTCTGCTTGTCCAGCAGGAACAGAATAAATTATGCAAAGCAGGTACAAATCGGTTTCCTGCATTGAAGGGGCTGGACTAGATGACCCTTGTGGCCCCTTCCAACTCTACAATTCTAGGATTCTATTATTCTATGACTTATGAATACAGCCATACCTTATTTTGCCAAAAAGGAAGCAGGGCAAAGCTCCGTGTCTGCGCATGCAAGTGGAGCAGTTTGCGCTTCTCTGCATGCAAGAGCAGCAAACCCGGAAGTAACCCATTCCAGTACTTCCGGGTTTGCCATGGACGTTCGCTGGAATGGACGCTAGACAAGGCATATGTTCGCAGAGGTATTACTGTAATTATTTAATTTGCATAATCTACACAGTTTTAATTTTAGGGCTGAAAACAGATTTCAGGAGGCAGAAACATATTCCAAAAGAAAACTCCCAGTTGCCAAATGTTAACCATGCTGTAATCCTAACTGGTGCTGTGGTTTATGCTCAGGACCAGTTTCCTCTCCTGGCCATTTTTGCAGGCCAGTCACATGGGTGATGCTAGCCAATCAGGGATTGCCCATGGTATGGTGACGACATGGCATTGCCAGTCAGGTTGAAGTTCTGTGTTCAATGGAAGCAACAGGTGACAATGGAGAGAAGGAGAGGGAGAGAAATGTAGGTACTGTAGTGCTAAGGGAAATCCTCACAAAAGGGAGCAGCGGGGAAGGGGGGGGCATGAAGAAAAAGCTCCTCCAAAACTGATTAATTCCAGCACTATTAATTTGTTCCCACTTTACAAAAAATTGTCACACTGGGCTGTGCACATAGAAGGGGTGGAGAGACCAATTCCACACACTGGCTACCTCAGAATGGCTGCTAGCTGCGGTCTGCTGCACTGTCTGAAACATGTATTAAAAGCCCCGTTTCAGTCAAGGTAACCATTCTGCTCTGGCAGCCAAGACAAATATTAGGTTTATTTTCAGACCATTAAGAGCAGTCGCCCTCAGCAGACCTGGTTTCCTCTCCTTTTTGAACAGGCTCTTTTCAACTCCATAGCCCCCGCAGCCTTGAGCTGTATGCTTGAGTTGGAACCTGACAAAAAAATAAAGTAAAATTGGCTAAGTCTTGAGAGATATTTCCCAGATCCCGCCCTGACTGTGCTACTGACTACTAATCTCAGTCTTTCAAGGGGAAGCTGAGATTTGTAATAGACAATAGGACCAGCCCAATGACAGCAAACGTCACCCTCGGGAGTGCCCAGCACCTGACAGAGCCTGTCCATGCTGATGCCTGTCTTGGACCGCCTGCACCATAATCCAATTTCCCACAGTGCTCCAGAGCAATTCCATTATGGGGGCATTGTGGGAAATTCAAAGTGATGGCTCTTAGCTGTCTAGAACTGATGCCAGATAAGTAGGGGGGAGGAATAAATTCAAATCAGTTCGTATTTGAAGGTAAACGTAAAAGGACCCCTGACCATTAGGTCCAGTCGTGACCGACTCTGGGGTTGCGGTGCTCATCTCGCTCTATTGGCCGAGGGAGCCGGCGTACAGCTTCCAGGTCATGTGGCCAGCATGACTAAGCCGCTTCTGGCGAACCAGAGCAGCACATGGAAACGCCGTTTACCTTCCTGCCGGAGTGGTACCTATTTATCTACTTGCACTTTGACGTGCTTTCGAACTACTAGGTTGGCAGGAGCTGGGACCGAGCAACGGGAGCTCACCCCGTCCCGGGGATTCGAACCGCCGACCTTCTGATCAGCAAGCCCTAGGCTCAGTGGTTTAGACCACAGCGCCACCTGCGTCCCATTTGAGGGTAGTCAATAGCTATTTTAAACGGCTCAGGACCACAGTACCTCAAGAACCGCATCTTCCCATATGAACCTACCCAGACCCTGAGACCATCTTCTGAGGCCCTTCTTTGTGTGCCTCCTCCTCCATAGGTCCAGAGGGTAGCAACACGAGAACAGGCCTTCTCTGCAGTGGCTCCTCGTCTGTGGAATGCTCTCTCCAGGGACGTTTGCCTGGCGCCTTCATTGTAGACCTTTAGACGCCAGGCAAAAACGTCCCTTTTTAACCAGCCCTTTGGTTGATCGTATTGACATTCAACACCCTTTTAGAATGTGGTTCTTTTTTGGGGGGGGGGGGTTATTGGGTTATTGTTTTTGGTTTGATTTTATATGTTGTGGTCTTGTTTGTGAACCGCCCTGAGACCTCCAGGTATAGGGCGGTGTATAAATTGAATTAATATGTTGTTGTTGTTGTTGTTGTTGTTGTTGTTGTTGTTGTTGTTGTTGTTGTTGTTGTTTGCACTTTCTGATATAGGTGAACCAAACCACAGCTGCACTTCAAAATTTGCCCTTGTCTGAATTTTGCAGTGCAGTTCTCCAAACAAGTAGCGTGTATACAAATGCAAGTACTAAAGTGTGCAAAAGTGCATATTTTAGTGAATGTAACATACAAAAATGCATTATATATGGGGAAATGGTTTTGCAGAAATGTGTATATTTGGCAAAATTGCACATGAAAATGTTTATAGTAGGATAAATATGAACAAAAAATGCCGATTAATTTTAAGAATAACTTTAAAAAAAAAAACTACGTGGAAATGTGGAGAACTGAGCCTAAAAGTGGAGGAAAAAATGAGAAAGTAAGAGAAAACTAAATTGGCACATTCATCCATCACTATTATTGGGTTTGTGGAGATTTGGGGTGGTTGCTTTTAAAAAGACTACAGATAGCAGTGGGTCAAAGGAAATGCTGTCAAGCTGCCTGTGGGAAGAACCAGGCAGAAGGAGCAGCCCTCACTTCTTAATGTGGACATTGCTGTCCACTCAGCCACTGAATTTGGTTGGGTGGGGTGCTGAAGTGGAGGACCCAGACAAGGGGGAGGCCTGATCCTGACCTGTTATTGCTGAGAGGCATACCTGAGGGCGGAAGAGAGGGTGGCAGGGTGCCCACACCTCTACTCTCTGTAACAGAAGCCCCATGTGGCAGGGATTTATTTATTCATTTATTTGATTCCACTTAGGAATCGCTTCCCATAAATATTCCAAAAGTGATTTCACAGTGAAAACATCAGTGACCCAAACAATTCCATATATAAAAATAATTTCAGTCAGTCATTTCTGAGTAGAACGTAGTTGGCAATAAAGCCATATTTTATTTTTAAAAAAGATATCAGAGGGTAGCACTCAACTAAATTTTACTCAAGGTGAACTACTATTAAGTTAAAGGGCCCCCTGTCCATCAGGTCCAGTCGTGTCCGACTCTGGGGTTGCGGCGCTCATCTTGCTCTATAGGCCGAGGGAGCCGGCGTTTGTCCGCAGACAGCTTCCTATTAAGTTAGGTCCATTCAATTTAGTGAATGTACTCTGAGTAAAACTTAATTGAATATCACCCAAATTTTTAAACTGACCCCTCTCATTGGTATCCCACAATGGTAGTATGATTCCAAAAAGTTTTTTCTGTACCCTGCCAAAGAACCCTGCCTGTAAAATGTATGATTCTGTGATGCTAATCAATTTTTGCAACATCCAAGGTCTTCCAAAATTTGTCCCTTCTTTTTTTAAGAAAAGGCCATCCCTAAACCACCACCACCCGCTACACCTCCCTTCTTAAATGGAAGTGGCTGTCACTGCTGCCCATTTGCTTGTCTTGTCTGTCTAGACCCAACTTGCATTGCCACCCCAAGAGAGACACTCCTGCTTTATTTTTTAAAAAGATATCAGAGGGTAGCACTCAACTAAATTTTACTCAAGGTGAACTACTTTAACTTAATAGTAGTTCACCTTGAGTAAAATTTAGTTGAGTGCTACCCTCTGATATCTTTTTTAAAAATAAAGTAGAAACTCCTGCTTTTCTCAGTTCCTCCTGCCACTGTTTCTTTATTTGGGAAGGACAGGTGAATATTAGCCAGGTAGAGTGGCAGGTTTAGGAGGCAGAGGTATTGGGCAGATGCCAACCCCAATGGGAACCCCTCATAAGCTGCTGAGAAACCACAGAGGTCCTTGGAACAATATTTAAATAGTGGAAAGGCTGGTTGTCTTGGGTTCTCATGAGCCCCTGGATGAAGGCCCTTGTTTCTGGCTCCCTGTTTTCACTGTTAGCCATGGAATTAGTCAGCATTCCTGTCCCCTGACTCTGCACCTGTTAATTCTCCCCCAAACAGACCAAAGCTGCAAAAGAAGAATGTGCACAGGAGTTGGCTGGGGGCAAGCCACTGAGTTGAATTTTCAACAGCCTTGTGTGGTTTGGCGCCGCTTATTTTTACTACTATCGGTTTACTACCGATCTGACTTCAAAGAATCAAGGAAGAAAGGTTCTTTTCTTGTTTCGAACTGGGAGTGGTGTGTGTGTGTGTGTGTGTGTGTGTGTGTGTGTGTGTAAGGCTGAGAGAGACTGTGTTTATTTTGGAAACACATCCAATGGAAAAAAATACTTCCCAACACATTTTGCTTGGACACAAGGCCTGTTTTATTTGGAGAACAACTGATGATGATCTGGAGTGTTATATATGATTGTTTGCCTGACAGGTTTTTGACCGGCTCACATGCTAGGGTAGCACATTCCACCTTACCTTCCAAGTCCCGGACTGCAGAATCTGGGACCAGCAGCCGTGTGACACCGGAAGTTGCGTCGACGTAACTTCTGGCGTTGCTTTGCTCTTCTATGGGCACCAAAAATGGCCGGCGGCGGCTTCGAAAGTCGCTTGTACGCATGTCAGGAAGTGCGTCGACGCAACTTCCGGTGTCGCTCCGCCCATCTATGGGCACCAAAAATGGCCACCGCCGACACCAGAAGTCGCGTCTATGCACTTCCGGACATGCGTAGATGCGACTTATGAAGCCGGCGACAGCCATTTTTAGTGCCCATAGAAAGGCAAATCAGATGTGACTTTTGAAGCTGGCGGCGGCCATTTTTGGTGCCCATAGAAGGGCAAATCGGAAAGAAAAAAATGGCCGCCGGCAGGAGAAAATAATGGAGAAAAACGGGAGACGAAGTGATACGGGGGACCACCAGGAAAAGGTAAGTAAAAACGGGGTACTCCCAGGGAAAACGGGGTACTTGGCAGCTATGCATTCCACATGTCAGGGCAAGTGCATTAAGAAAAAGTGGGGCTGCGGAAGGGACCTTTGAGTTATGGAACCACCTAGCAGCTGTGCTAGCCAGAGTGATGTGAAGAATTCTTTACGAAAACTGCCTTCCCCATTATGGTGCCCTCCAGATGTGTTGGGCTGCTGGTTAGCACTGGTCGGATTTCAGTTCCAAAACACCTGGAGGTCACCAGGGCATTGACACACACGAGACAGGATGAGATGATGGAATGGGCAGGCCGGGGGTGGGAAATGCTGTCCCCCCCCCCAAAAAAACCCACACTTTTTAAAATTCACATTAATAAATTTCAGTGATGTAACATTTAACTGAACATAAAAAAATTACATCTGAATGCCAAAGATTATGCTAACAAAATACTTCCTGGATTCCCCCCCCCTTGTTATTTTATTTTATTTTAATCCCATTAAAGAAATCCAGAAAAGATCCATGGATGCCACCCTGAATTTCTTCAAGTAAATGCATGTTAACATGTGTGTGCTGTAATGAATACATGGCCATATTGGCTTGTATCCAATGTAGCACTAAGTTAAAATCACTTGGCAGCCTTTCCATACCGTGTTTCTCCTTTTTTAAGACGTAGGCATAATATAAGACATAGCAGGATTTCTAAGCAATTGTGCGATATAAGCCATAACCCGAAAATAAGACATAGTGATAGACCCTTCCCCCCTCCCGCCAGCAAACTCCCCCCCCCTAAAAATCTCTCCCCATTTTGCTGTCGCTCCAAAGACACGTATTTCTTTTAAAAGCTTGTAAAAATGCACCGAAGAGCCATAGCTGCTGGTTGCTGCAGACTCGTGATTTCCCCTCCCGTTCGATTTTTTTTTTTTTAGCTAGGCTGTGTGAGTGAAGAGGAGAAAAGTGGCATTTGCGGTGGGGAGGAGATGAAACAGGAGGAAGAAAAGAGGGGCGATTGAAGACGCTGCCTTCCCCTTTAGGGAGAGACTCTGTGTGCGCGTCTCTCTCTCTCTCTCTCTCTCTCCCCTGCGTGTCTCTCTCTCTCTCTCTCTCTCTCACACACACACACACACACACACACACACACACACAGAGCCCACCTCTCGCTTCCCCCCACCTTCCCCCCTTTTAAAAACCTTTTAAAAAGTGAGGATTCTTTTTCTTTCTATTGCTTGTCTGTAGAGCTGCCCCTTTAAGGATTTTTACTGGTACCGGGATCGCTGCCGGTGGCTTCTCGCTGTTTAGGAGCTGCTAAAAGTTAACATTTTGTGGGTAAGAGAAGCAGTTAGGACCAGCAGATTATCTCACCCCGCTTTCCTGCTGGCTCAATTGCTACAATTGCTACCATTTACCATTTTAATTGCTGCTCAACTGCCTTGTTTTCTACAGTATCTCTTATCAGCCGGTAGCCTCTTTGCTATCAGTGCTACAAAGTGCTACATTGTTGGAACTTTCGCTCTTAAGTCTTGGGCTGGCTGGTAGAGATCCTTATTTGCTATACGTACTGCATCACACAGATAGATTCCATTATACTGTACTGGTTTAAATTTAAGAAGCTCCAGTGTAGCAGATTGCTATTAAGTGAGTCCCCACCTGGGAGGAGAGAGAGAGAGAGAGCAGCCCTTCGGAGGAGCTCCCTCCCTCCCTCCCTCACGAACATCCCAGGGCCGGGGAGAGAGGGCTGGGCCAGGGACGCACACACTTCCCTTCCCTCAGACTCCCTCTCACGGAGTTTGGTGGTGGCTGTTGCCCGTCCTTTTCTTTCAGTCAAGAATCCTGCCCCGCAGGGAGCCAGGGAGCAAGAGGGGCACTGCTCCTGACGTAATAAAAACAAGACATTCCCTGAAAATAAGCCACCCAGTGTTTTTTTGAGGGAAAAAAGTTATAAGACGGTGTCTTAAAATGTGAGAAACACGGTAGTTAAAACAGTGCTCAAGGTAGCTTACAACATAAAAAGATTAACATAATTACAGTGTTGTTGTTGTTTTAAATAAAAAAAGGTGCTGGTACTCACCATGAAGTTGTTAGATGAAGTGCTACACTTTTAACATTGGGAGGGGGGAGGGGGCCAGTACTACGCACCCAGAAAAAGCACTGATTACAAACATAACAAAAGCAGTCATAAACAATAAACAAAACAACATAAAATGTACACAACCAAGGTGAGCAATTCCAAAATGAGTCATAAGATCTAAAAATAAAAATACAAAAAAATAATCTCAGCAGCAACAAAAAATCCTAAAAAATACCCCAATTGGAAACTTTGTTGTACAATCAATTGTGCAACCTGTTGCACAATGAGTTTTCCACTAGTGCAACTGCTGCACTGGATTCCTTTGTTGTGGAACGTGAAATCCACCCTATCATACTTGTAACTCTCCACCCTATCCGGCAGAGAAAATTGAAAATAGCCCTCCAAGTCCCCCTTGATTTATTGGTCCCATTGGGGCATCCAGTTTCAATTCAGAAAAAAGGTGTACCTAACGACAGGCAGAAGGTTAGGAAACACAGGTGTGTGGATGTATCACCTCTCCCTTGGCTCCATGTGACTAATTTTAGCTCAGATTCCCATTATTGGGGGACGGGACATGTGTGCCTTGTGGCTAGACCACTTCTTGGGTGTTCCCTAATGTGAGAGAACAAACTGGAGAGCAGTTCCCTGTGCAGTTGCATGCCTGAATGTGCTAAGGCAGGCACGTCCAACAGGTAGAGCATGATCTACCGGTAGATCACTGGACGCCTGTGGTAGATCACTGGTAGATCACTGGCTCCCCTCAACAATTTTGACTCCCCTAAAAAAGCTCAACAACTTTGACCTGAACCCCTAGAAATGGGATTTCCTCCCTATAAAAGCTCCACAACCTGAACCCCCTAAAATGGGGTACAGTAGTACTTCTACTTACGAATTTAATGCGTTCCGAACACACATTCGTAAGTCGAAAGAATTTGTAAGTCGAATCCCATAGGAATGCATTGGGAGAAAAATTTCATAAGTCGAAGCAACCCTATCTAAAAATTCGTAAGTCGAAAAAATCCTATCCAAACCGCATCCAAGATGGCGGACGGAGCTCCGTGTGTAAGTAGAAACATTCGAAAGTAGAGTTACCCTGTTTCTCATATTTTAAGACATACCCATAAAATAAGCCATAGCAGGATTTTTAAGCATTCAAGGAATATAAGCCATACCCCAAAAATAAGACATAGTGATAGGCGCAGCAGCAATGCCGGCCGCGGCAGGAGGAGGAGGAAAAAAATAAGACATCCCTTGAAAATAAGCCATAGTGTGTTTTTTTGAGGAAAAAATAAATATAAGACATGTCTTATAATATGAGAAACACGGTATTTGTAAGTAGAGGTACCACTGTAGATCACTGCCTGTTTCTAACTGTGTGAGTAGATCGCAATCTCTTGGGAGTTGGCCACCCCTGTGCTAAGGAGTGAGGGGAGGGGAGGGTTCACCATTGGAGGCAATAATGCTTCTGAATGCCTGTTTCTGGAAACCAAGGGGCGAAATAGTGCCCTTGTGTGCTGGTCCTGCCATATTGCCATCTCTCTCTCTCTCTCTCTCTCTCTCTCTCTCTCTCTCTCTCTCTCTTCTTCCTGGAATGTCTGACAGGAAAAAACAAGGGATGAAAAAGGAAGTACAGTGGTACCTCAGTTTGCGACCACAATCCATTTCGCAGAGGCGGCCACTCGCCGAAGCGTTCGCTTCCCGAAGGCACACTTCTGCGTGTGCGCGAAGTGCCGATAGAGCACTTCTGTGCCCGCACACGCTGCGTAAAACTATTCTATGCTCTTCCCAAAAGTCTGCAAATGGAAAACTAGTACATCCGGGAGGGATGTTCTAATCCAGGGATCCCCAAACTACGGCCCGGGGGCCAGATGCGGCCCAATCGCCTTCTAAATCCGGCCCGCGGACGGTTCGGGAATCAGCATGTTTTTTCATGAGTAGAATGTGTACTTTTATTTAAAATGCATCTCTGGGTTATTTGTGGGGCATAGGAATTCGTTCATATTTCCCCCCAAAAAAAATATAGTCTGGCCCCCACAAGGTCTGAGGGACAGTGGACTGGCCCCCTGCTGAAAAAGTTTGCTGACCCCTGTTCCAATCCATCTCTCTCTCTCTCTCTCTCTCTCTCTCTCTCTCTCTCTCTCTCTTCTTCCTGGAATGTCTGACAGGGAAAAACAAGGGATGAAAAAGGAAGTACAGTGGTACCTCAGTTTGTGACCACAATCCATTTCGCAGAGGCGGCCACTCGCCGAAGCGTTCGCTTCCCGAAGGCACACTTCTGCGTGTGCGCGAAGTGCCGATAGAGCACTTCTGTGCCCGCACACGCTGCGCAGATCGCTTCTGTGCATGCGCGAGCTGCGCAGATCGCGTCTGCACATCCAACCCCACGGAATCTGGATGTAAACACTTCCGGGTTCGCGGCGGTCGCTCGCCGAAGTGGTTGCTCCCCGAGGTAGTCGTAAACCTAGGTTTGACTATAGTAGATAAACAAAGGGATGAAATCAGAGCAAAGGACCCAGAAATTTGTCTTGATAAGGAGGACGTGGGAGCTGTAAAAATAGCTCAAGTGGCTATTACCTTTGTAGGGCTGCATTCCAGTCAGTGGTCAGTGGACTGAGGAGGGTGCAAGGCCTGGGGAGAGTCCATATTTGGCTCCTGCACCTGAGGTTTCCCACCCCTTCAGGAATCTAGAAGGAAGAACTTGGGAACCAGAATCTGTAATCCACTGAAATGGAAATTGGGTCCCTAAAAACAAACCCAAATAATGCAAAACAATGCAAGCAAGGTATCATTCATGTACCTGCTCCAAACATTTCTTTAGCTATGAGCCTCTCTCCATGTTTTTTTTTTTAATCTTCTTTATGATAACCCACATTTCCCTCTCCAAGAATTTAATTTAATTACTCACACTGGAAACACAGTAACAGATGGCCCACAGAGATCAAAGTTAATCACCAGTTTTAATACCATCTCTGTTTTAAGGGTATCCAGGGCAGAGAGGCAAATTGATGTTTGCCTGGTCACCAGTGGCAATTAAGATTCACCTCTTAGCAGGTGAGCAGGAGGAAAGGCTGCTAAAGCTTATTCTCTGCTTCTGTCAAGACAGAAATCCCAAATATACTTGTCAAAGAGTAAGCCCCAATGAACACAGTGGGACTGACTTCTGAGAAAATGTACACAGAAATGCATTGTGTGGATGCATTCCCTTTTTAAATAATAATAATATTTTTTATTAATTTTTCATTAATAACAATCCAATACAAACCACATTACAGTCATACCTCGGGTTAAGTACACTTCAGGTTGCGTACTTTCAGGTTAAGTACACGGCGGACCTGGAAGTGTTTACTTCCGGGTTCCGCCGCCTGCGCAGAAGCATTCTGTGCGCAGAAGCGCGTGCGCAGAAGTGCTTTATCAGCACTTAGCACCCGCACGCTATCGCCACTCGGGTTAAGTACTTTTCGGGGTATGAATGGCACCCCGGAACCAATTAAGTACTTAACCCAAGATACCACTGTAATACAATGCCAAATTATAATTCAGTTTCAAAAGCCAATTGTCAGATTCCAAATTAAACATTTTAGTTGACTTCCAATGTTCTGATTTTAGGAGATTTTCCTTGTTCCTGCTTCAACTCACTTATTTAATCCAAATAATACAGTTCCAGTGTTGATATTTTATTTTAACAGCCACTGATGTGTTGTCTTTAGTTCGTATTTAACTGTTCCATATCCTTTAATTTGCAATAGGAGTTTATATCTGATAACTTTCTGTGTGGAAATTTTTTTTAAACATCCGACCTTCCTTTCTTGTTGCAATAAATCATTTTCGGCATTTCCCTCCATTTATCCTTTGGCGTAGGGTTTGGCCTGTTGTCCAATATAGAGAGCTGAATCTTAAACTCCTCCTCACCCACAATAACACAACCACCAGACTTAACATGGACACTGGTACCAGAGCCTGCAATAAACCCAGATGCTAACTTTGCTGCCACATACACCCGGACAACACCATCACTGGCCCCAACAACATCAAACATACCATCTCAGGACTATTTAATTGCTCATCTTCTAACATTGTGTATGCCATCAAATGCCAACGGAACTTCCTGACAGTCAGAGCTGTTCGATAGTGGAATTTGCTGCCAAGGAGTGTGGTGGAGTCTCCTTCTTTGGAGGTCTTTAAGCAGAGGCTTGACAGCCATATGTCAGGAATGCTTTGGTGGTGTTTCCTGCTTGGCAGGGGGTTGGACTGGATGGCCGTTGTGGTCTCTTCCAACTCTATGATTCTATTATTCTAATAATAATTATAATAAATTATTTGTACCCCGCCCATCTGGCTGGGTTTCCCCAACCACTCTGGGCTGCTTCCAACAAAGATTAAAAGCACAGTGGTCCCTCGACTTACGAACTTAATTCGTTCCAAATGCACCTTCGTAGGTCGAAAAGTTCGTAAGTCAAAACGCGGTTTCCCATAGGAAAAAAATATTTGGAAAAAATGGTAAGTCGAGAAAACCGCATGTAAAAATTCGTAAGTCGAGGAAACCGCATTTCAAACCACCAAAGGTTTCCGTTCGGATGTAGAAAAATTCGTAAACTTGTGGCCATTTGTTCCGTTCGTAAGTCGAAACCTACGGATGTTGAGTAATTCGTAAGTCGAGGCACCACTGTACATTGACTTCCGGTCTGCTGCCATTGCTGACTGGCGACAGAATTCCGAGCTCCAGGATTCCCTAGCGTTGCGAGGGAGGGGGGATCCGTGAGAGCGACACGGACCCCCAAAAGAGCCCCAGATCGAACGTTATGGGGATGTGGGACTCAGCTGCACCATTTTCAGTCACCTCCGCCCCCCCAGTGAGAGGGGGGGGGACGACAAGATTCATGTTTGATTTCAAGAGTTTTTAAAGAAGAACAAGTATGGAATAATGCCCTCCCAGTGAGTTTAAGGGAAAGAAAAATTGTGAAAGGGCTAAAAAGTGAAAAAGCAGTTGGATGGTGTTTTGTAACTTTTAAAGAATTGGGGAGGCAGCAGGGGATGACCAAGGAAGAAGGGTGGATAGGAAGGGACAGGGTGGGAGTGAGGTGAGGAGCAATAATGGATGTTACTTTTTGATTGCTTTAGATCAGGGGTCCCCAAACTAAGGCCCAGGGGCCGGATGCGGCCCAATCGCCTTCTCAATCGTGCCCGTGGATGTTTTTACATGAGTAGAATGTGTCCTTTTATTTAAAATGCATCTCTGGGTTATTTGTGGGGCCTGACTGGTGTTTTTACATGAGTAGAATGTTTTTACTGCCTTTAAAATGCATCTCTGGGTTATTTGTGGGGCATAGGAATTCGTTCATTTTTTTTTTCAAAATATAGTCCAGCCCCCAACAAGGTCTGAGGGACAGTGGACCTTGCTGAAAAAGTTTGCTGAAAAAGTTTGCTGACCCCTGCTTTAGATGGTCCAAAACTGGAATGACTTATGGAACTCGCTGAATCATCTAGGAGACCCTGAATCCAGGGGAAGGGGGGCCGATTTAGTTTTAAGTGATTAAATGTTATTATGTTAGAAAAATTAATATTTGAATTCATGGAAAGTTTTTGGTAATAAATTTTAGGCTAAGGGGAGAAATAAAAGATAGAGGATGGGAAAATAATTTTTGATTTGGATTAATTGATTAATCATTGGTGGAGGATAGTGGACGTTTTTCAGAATAGAATAGTTGAGAGATAATGATAAAATGTGTTAGAATGATTTAAGATACAAAATGAAAATTGCTTAATTGAGATTTTAAAATGGACCCAGTGTGGGGGGAATTGAGGAGGTCAACAATGTTAAGTAAAAAATGTAAGAACTGTTACGTTTTTCTTTTTCATGTTTTTTTTCTTTTATGTTTTTTGTGATTTTATTTTTGTGAATATTGGGAAATGAATAAAAATTATTTGAAAAAAAAGATTAAAAATACATTAAAACATCAGTCATTAAAAACGTCCCTAAACAGGGCTGCCTTCAGGTGTCTTCTAAGCGTCAGATAGTTGTTTATCTATTTGAAATCTAATGGCATGGCGTTTCACATTTTAGACAGAAATGGAAGAAATTTGATTTAATGCAATGGCAATTTAATATTTGATTCTGTTACTGCTGTTTTAAAGAGATTTTTTTAAATTAATGACTGCCTTCAAATTGTATTGTTTTAAAATGTATTCTTCTGCAATTTCTGTTACTTTGTTTAACTGTTTATAGTGCACTGTGCAGGACAGAATGCTCATCAGCAAAAGAGAGGGATGACAACAACAACAACAATTTGGAATGTATACTTCCATAATTGCTCTTATTTTGTTTTAATTGTCAAATTTCCCCATATAAGTGGGTAAGTAATACTCTAGCATGGAAGGTTAGGATAATGATGATAATAATAAAAATAATACTTAGGGATGAGGAAGAAATTTGGTTCAGTTCACATTTAAAGGCAAAACTATCAAATTTGCACTTTCCAAAGCTATATGGGAACTGAAACACAGCCATCCTTTGAAAACCACACTTATCTGAACTTTGTGATGCAGTTCTCCAACCCAAGTATGTTTAAAGAAATGCATACAGTATATCAATGTAACACGTGTGTTAAATTGAATTTATTAGTGAAAAAAACATTTAAAGGTTGCATTGTATTAGGGGGAAAGGCTTGCAAAAATGTATACGTTGGTCAAAACTGCATGTGAAATTGTGTTTATTAGAAGAAATTCACATTAAAAAGCTGATGAATTTCATGAGGATCTCTTTGAAACTTGCTGCAGAAATGTGGAGAACTGAATTTAGTACTGGAAAAATGAGAACAGAGAGAACCAAAATTGACAGATCCATAGATCCTTACTACTACTACTATTAAAAATAATCATTATTATGCATGATGCAAACAGCATAGGGTACTTTGGAATTTTACTTGGCATGACTTTCAATGTTAACCTCTCACTAAACTTAATAAAACTTGCTTTAGAGTTTCATGTAACTTTTCTGCCACCTACTGTTTATTAATCAAACAACAAAAAGTATAGAACTGCTACCGGTACAAGTATTACTGGATCCAGAAAACAATTGAACCTTCCTTCCTTCCTTCCTTCCTTCCTTCCTTCCTTCCTTCCTTCCTTCCTTCCTTCCTTCCTTCCTTCCTTCCTTCCTTCCTTCCTTCCTTCCTTCCTTCCTTCCTTCCTTCCTTCCTTCCTTCCTTCCTTCCTTCCTTCCTTCCTTCCTTCCTTCCTTGAACACCTCCCTGTTGCAGGCAGTTAGACTCTGCCCTTAATGCCATATAGCAAAGTAGTAACAGTTGACTTAATGTTACCTCAGTCACTGCCAGGAAATGAAATTATCTTCTGGCTAAGATCCCTGGGGAATCAGCCTATTCTGTCTGTTCCTCTGACCTCTAAATGGATCATGCATTAAGAACCCAAGATGCTGTGTCAGGGCTGCTTTTTCCAGCAAGCTGTTTTAAAATGTCTGAACCTGGGGGATGTGAAAGAACAGGTGAACCAAAGCAAAAGGAGATCTCAGGTGAAGGCTGCATTTCTCTGCACATATTTTTGGTGCTATCTGATGGGTTCTCTTTCAGGGTGGTACATGCAGTGAATTTTAATGTTTGATTCCATAATTTCAACCACGCATCATATTCAATATTATGCCCAAAATCTTTTGCCCGTTTTATCATCACCTCCTTTGTCAGTTCATCTTTTGTATACCATTCTAACAACAAATTATACATTTTAGACAACCATTTTGTTCTGCCTTCCAGCAACTCTTTGTTACCCTGTTTTTCAAAAGAACAGGCTACAGACTGAAAAGTTTAAAACATATATTTTACTCACAGTCAAGCATTCATCCTTAGCTGGCCCCTTGGCAGCCCCCTAGATGGGACCCCTCGTTCAGTATCAATATGCATTAGCATGGGCTAGTATTAGCTTCTTGACTGCACTTTGGCTACATGTAAAACCTATAATTAGAATGTAGGGAGGGGTGCCAATCTGATTTTTTTTCTATGGTTTATTTCTGCCAATTGTGGCAGCAGTACAGTTGGTATAATTTGATATAAAAAGAAACATTTGAAACATTCTGACCCTGGTACTAGTTCGTAGCTAGACCTGATGTACTATATATTTTGGAAAGTGTTTTGTGTGTCTGTTTGTTTGTCCTGCATGTAGTAATGTCAGCCTTTAAAAGTTTGTGTTTTGCTGGTCTGTGGCAGCAGTTTCACAGGAAACCATGGCGGGAGGGAGGGAGATTGGACAAATAAGAGAGATTTTTTTCTTCCTTGTTTGCATTTTGCAAGATTTCAGAATGTTTTCCTGGTCCCGGTCCCCACCCCCTTCATTTTGGGGTCAAAATTCTGTTGCTGGCCTTCAACAAATTCTGCAGATGGAAACGCATTGAAAGTTCCTCCATAGGAATTACAGGTAATGGAAATCATTGACTCGTTATGTGAACACTCACCTAACCAATTATTTCCTGAAAATGCCTTGTGTTCAGATAGTGGGACCTGCGTGTAATAAACAAATCTTTCTTTATTCCTCTTGTGTGCGTGAACTTATTCTAAGCATAAGGTTACGGTTAAGGGCAAACACATATTCATAAGGTAGGGATGTTAGAATTTCAATACATCTTCCTAATGTGTTTAGGAAGACATGTGAGAGTTCAGACACACACCTTGTAACCTAAGTACTGTACAGGCAATCCTAGTTTTGAACGGGGGTTATGTTCTGAAACACACACCCCTGGTGTCAGTGGGGGCTGCATAAAGGGTTCTGCTCCACTCCACCCGTTCTGCCCCACCCTTTTAGTGATGTTTTCGGGTCACTTCCAGGTTTGGCACCCTCCACACCTGCATGATTACACACGTAAATCGGTTGTTGCCAAAATAAACCTTAAGTTTATTTATTCTTTCAACCAGCATTCTTACCAAGCCATTTACTGCTGCACTATATTTACCAAACTCCATATAGTGGTACCTCTGGTTAAGAACTTAATTCATTCTGGAGGTCCGTTCTTAACCTGAAACTGTTCTTAACCTGAAGCACCACTTTAGCTAAATGGGGCCTCCTGCTGCCGCCGGAACAAGATTTCTGTTCTCATCCTGAAGCAAAGTTCTTAACCTGGGGTACTGTTTCTGGGTTAGTGGAGTTTGTAACCTGAAGCGTCTGTAACCCGAGGTACCACTGTGTATTGTTGGACTCTGACTCCCATCAAGCTCAGCCAGCATTGCCAATTGTCAGGAATGACGAGAGCTGGAGTCCACCATCTGGGGGGCTGCAATTTCCCCTCCTCTGTTCTATGGAATGGGGTGCTTTTAATGTCTTATTTAGGAATTCTTGCACCTGATGCCTGGCTGGTTTCAGCTGTTTTGTGTCAACCTCAATTCTTTTAAAGTTTGAAATGATAAAAATACCGGTAATAATAATAATAATTCAGCGAGTTTTGTGATTGTATGAAAGCAAGTTGCTTACTTTCCAAACTGGAAAATAAAAGTTAAATCTGATCATGTGAAAATCCTCCAGTAATAATTCCAAATGCAACATTTACTTCAAATCCCACCATTAAAAATGAGGTAACGAGAGATAACATGGGCTTTGAAAACCTCTTTGCAGGCAAATGGACATACAATAAGAATTCTGTTTCTCTTTTGTATAAACAATTGGGCTCCTGTGTTTGAGCCAAAGAGCCAATTAATATTAAAAGAGGGAAGGAAGACATAGACATCAATCCTGATGTAGGCACAGGACCTTCAGTGTCTTTTAAATATGCCTTTTAAACTGCTTATGAATGCAATCCTATATATGCTTCTTATCTATATACGGTATATAAAAATGTAAAAAGGGCATGTGGGTGGGTCTCCACTTTTCTCCGAAACAGCTTGACCAATTGCGTTCAAATTTGGACACAACGTCCCATGCGAATGTCCAAAGGATCTTATAAAGTTTCCTAAGACAAATGTCACACCTGGGCCATATAACCCCCCCCCCCAAACCCCATGTTCAAGAACTCACAACTCACCCTAAAGTGCATGCTGAGAAATAGAAGCCAGAATCAGGAGACCTTGCACAACAGTGGCCTCTAGCGGCAGCTACACTGGTACTGCAGGTAGGAAAGCTTCCCTCTCCACAGCAGCTCGGCCTGGCTTTGCAGACTAGGCCAAGTAGAGGTTTGCAGAGTAGGCCAAATACATGTGGGGGCTCCCCTAGGGTGGGGGATGGAGGAAGGAGGGAGTGGGAAAGGTCATGGGTCGGGACAGGGTGGGGCTGATCACAGGGATGAGCCGTGGTGGGGGGGAGGAGTCTGAAGGGGGACTCTGAGGGCCCATTTAACAGACTAAGCCACAGTGGGGCCTACAGGGGAGTCTGAAGGGGGACTCTGAGGGCCCATTTAACAGACTAAGCTGCAACAACGCGTGGCTGGGCCAGCTAGTAATACTGTAATATAAAATGGATGTTAATTGAGCACATGTATTATTTCTTACAGTATTATTTCTTATATTGTTTCTATACCTTTGCCTCCAAGAAGCTCAGTGTGGTGTACATGGCTTTCACTCTCCCCACTTTATCCTCACAACAACCCTGTGAGGTAGGTTAGGCTGAGAGGCAGTGAGTGGCCCAGAGTTAACCAGTGCACTTCATGGCTGAGTGGGGACCTGAGCTTGATCTCCCAGTTACCTAGTAGCCCAATATTCAACCACTGCAGCACTCTGGTTCACAGACCACTCGACAGCATAAGCCATTAAAGTGGTGGTGTGCATGGTGAAAACAGAACAAAATTCAGAAACTGCAAGCTCTAGGAGTAATAAAATCAATTCGACAAACTTTAAAAACAATTAAGCAATTTCGTCAGATATAAAACTGATCTTTCATAAATGACCGAGACACACCTCAGTGAAAGGCTTCTTAGCCAAAAATGTCTTCAGGCACTTAAACATCTTTGCACCAGGTGCCTCTTTGATTTTGGCTGCTAATTTATTCCAGAAAGCTGGGGCTCTAACACTAACAGCCTGGTTTCTAGCACAATCATCTTCAATAAAACAAGAAATAAAAATCGACAAAATTTTAAAAACAGATCTACAACACTAAATTATATGTGTGGGCTGGCTTGGCGAAACAAAAAAGTTTTCAGCAAGTGCCTAAAACAATGCAATTAGGGTGCCCACCTGTTTTTTTGCTTCCTTTTGGCCTTTCCCCCACTTCCAGGCTGAGACATAGAATGTATGGACTGATTTAACTGTGAGTTCAGGATTGTTTTGCCTGATGCTGACTCTATATACAGAAGGGATGCTAAAGAGCAGCAAAATTCCAGCTCTCCCTGTATTGGGTGAGTGTCAGACCGTGGGAAATGTTAGTTGCAGATAAAATTTCATCACACTGGGCAGAGCTTCTAATACTTTTGACAAATTACAATCCTTTCCATACAAGCAATTTCCTGCAGAAATGGTTTCCATCTTTAATTTTTGTTGAATCAGCAAAGGGTTTTAGTAGAGAGTTGGTGAGGCTTTGTTCTTTATTTCTTTAGAGGGAAAGTCATTTATGAAAACTTGAATGTATTGTTTTGTACATTGACTGTTTTCTTATCCTGCCTATATTTTACAATTTAATTGAGGGTACTTATTTTAATACGAACATGAGTTTGACCAAACAGCAGGAGGCAGTGCAAGACAGGAGTGCCTGGCGTGCTATGGTCCATGGGGTCACGAAGAGTTGGACACGACTAAACAACTAAACAACAACAACTTATTTTAATGTTTTTATGAAATTGTTTTAATGTTCATTTTAATTATATGTGCTTTTTATAATTTGTTTTATACTCATCAACTGCTTAGAAGCTACCTTAGCAATTAAGTGGTATATAAAAAAGGATAACCACCACAACGCATCTGCCTCTTTTGTTCATTTATATCTTTCCATTATCTCCACTTTTGAGGTTTTTTTAATCTTTTTATATATTAAAAATAATTATTTTACTTTGACAAATTATAATCCATGGGTAATCCTTAACTCAAGGGGACCCAGATGGCGCTGTGGGTTAAACCACTGAGCCTAGGGCTTGCTGATCAGAAGGTTGGCGGTTCGAATCCCTGTAACGGGGTGAGCTCCTGTTGCTTGGTCCCAGCTCCTGCCAACCTAGCAGTTCGAAAGCAGGTCAAAATGCAAGTAGATAAATAGGAACCGCTACAGCAGGAAGGTAAACAGTGTTTCCGTGTGCTGCTCTGGTTTGCCAGAAGCGGCTTTGTCATGCTGGCCACATGACCTGGAAGCTGTACGCCGGCTCCCTCGGCCAATAATGCGAGATGAGCGCGCAACCCCAGAGTCGGTCATGACTGGACCTAATGGTCAGGGGTCCCTTTACCTTTAATCCTTAACAAAGTTTTTTTAAAAATATATATATCAGTAGGCATTTATTGAATTTATATTACTGTATTTTATTTACCGTAAGTTGTCTCTTTTGTAACTTTACTGTACGTCACTTAGAAACCATGATGCTAAGCAGTATATAAATTGTTCAAAGAAACAAGCTATACTCAGAGTAGACCCATTCATGTTAATAGACCTCAGTTAGTCACGTCCATTATTTTCAATAGGTCTACTCTGAATAGAATTAACATTGGATAAAACCCAGTTGCAATTAAGTTTATCCGTTTCTTTTTCAGATACTGAAGGTCGTGCCACTTCAGCAAGAATTAATTGAACAAAATGACTACTAGTTTTTCAAAAGAAATGCAATCTTGACAAATATGTGGCTTAATAATAATAATACCCCACCCATCTGGCTGGGTTTCCCCAGCCACTCTGGGTGGCTTCCAACATGAGATTAAATATGGCTATTAATCATAATAGGAAAACAAAGCTTCTGTATGCGGTGGGATTATACCACTATATTTATTTGGGCAAGGGCCATGGGCCATGCTTTGGGTGCAGAAGGTCCCAGCTTCAATCCTCTGTCATATCTCCAGGTTGTTGTTGTTGTTGTTTAGTCGTTTACGGTAGTCGTGTCCGACTCTTCGTGACCCCATGGACCATAGCACGCCAGGCACTCCTGTCTTCCACTGCCTCCTGCAGTTTGGTCAGACTCATGTTCATAGCTTCGAGAACACTGTCCAACCATCTCATCCTCTGTCATCCCCTTCTCCTTGCACCCTCCATCTTTCCCAACACCAGGGTCTTTTCCAGAGAGTCTTTTCTTCTCATGAGGTGGCCAAAGTATTGGAGCCTCAGCTTCAGGATCTGTCCTTCCAGTGAGCACACAGGGCTGATTTCCTTCAGAATGGATAGGTTTGATCTCCTGGCAGTCCACGGGACTCTCAAGAGTCTCCTCCAGCACCATAATTCAAAAGCATCAATTCTTTGGCGATCAGCCTTCTTTATGGTCCAGCTCTCACTTCCATACATCACTACTGGGAAAACCATAGCTTTAACTATATGGACTTTTGTCGGCAAGGTGATGTCTCTGCTTTTTAAGCAGTATCTCCAGGTAGGGCTGGGAATTTCTCCTGTTCGAAACCCTGGAGCAACATCTGCTGCCAGCCAGCGTAGGTGATGCTGAGCAAGATGGAGAAATGATGTGAGTCAGCATAAGGCAGCTTCCCTGTGTTGGTTTGATTTTAAACTTTTGCTGTAAGTGTGTTCTGTTTCGATGCAGAAAGGTGGGAAAGATATTATTTTAATACCACTTAAATCCAAAGGAAATCCCATTAAAATCAATGGTAAAAAATTAGTTGAAACTGCTGTAATAAATAGTAGTAATAATAATAATAATAATAATAATAATAATAATAATAATAATATCCCAACAATAATTATGAGATAATGGCTGGGAAGCCTGGTTTGTTTCCTGGTTCTTGTTTTGTACTGTTTCATCCACCTTTTTTTTCCCTTTCCTTATTATTACTGATTCTCTCTCTCTCTCTCTCTCTACAGGTGAAACTCGGAAAATTAGAATATCGTCAAAAAGTACATTTATTTCAGTAATGCAACTTTTATTTTTATTTTTACAAATGCTTTTAATATTTTAATAAAACAAATACCGGTTGTTACAATAATACAAAAATAAAACTGCTATTACATTTCATTAATTACATTCCATTTATAATTGACCCGCCAAACGACAAATAATTACAACAAATAAAGGCTTGACATATATTGCTTTGCATGTCATGCATCTATCTCATATATTGGTTTCACATTTTAAGTTGCATTACTGAAATAAATGCACTTTTCGACGATATTCTAATTTTCCGAGTTTCACCTGTACAGTATATCACTTGATTGTAGGGGGAAATCTTAAAGCGTTTTACAAAAAAGATAAAGCAGTAAAACCATCGCTGAAAAATTTACAACCACAAGTTAAAGCCACAATAGACGGGTTTCTGGCCAGAGCTGCACCTGACGGACTTCCGGCTGCTCTAGAATGTCGCGAAGTCTCCTCGGCTTCCTCCCCCCAGTGGGCGGGGCTTTGGAGGGGCGGAGGGCGGTGGGGGGGGGAGGAAACATCAACCGACGCCGGTGGAAGCGCCGGCCTCGTTGCCGTAGCAACGCAGCTGCTGTTTTCGCCGCGGCTGCACCTGAGCCTCCGCGCCTGCGCAGTTCCTCTGCCCTCGACGTCACCCCGGCCCCCTCCTTCTTCTTCCCTCCCTCCCTCCCTCCCCTCGTCAGGGGGGCAGCGCTTACCCCTCCCCTCAGCCTCCCTCCCCCCCTCAGGACCGGAGTGGGGCGGGGGGAGCAGCAGAAGCGGCGGCGGCGGGTGAGTATGAGAAGCCCCCCCTCACCGACCCCTCACCGCGTTCTTCCCACCATGCACCGCGCTGGGGGGGCAGGACAAGCGGGAGGGGGCGCCTTGTGGGACTGACTCAACCCGCCCGCCCTTTCACACTTTCAGTTAGTGGGGGGTCTTGACGCCCCCACCCCCATTTGCGTCAGAAGAGAAAAGGGCCTCCTCTTCACATGTGGGGGGCAGAAGAAGGTCTCCAGTAAGGTGAGCAGCTTTTCCTCAAGGACTGCTCCTGTTTTGGGGCACCTCCCTCCCCTCCAATGCTCAGGTGTCCATTGATCAAGGTGGGTGCAGGCACCTGGCACCCTTGGGTGGCTGCCAGGGCTCACACAGGAAGGTGCCCTGCTGGCACCTGCCCTGCCCCTGTTTGCTTCTCTGCTTCTATGCCCATCACTTGGTCAGCTTGATCAGAGCTCCCTCTTGGGTTCCCACAAGCCCACAAGCCCCACAAAACCCACATTGTGTCCCAGGGCATTATGGGAAATTCAGAAGCACGTCTGGGAGCAGCTCCCCCTTTGCGCTGGGAACACTTTCTGGCGCCAGTTCTGGGTGGTGGGTGCCTCTTCTACAGTGGTCAGAGCTCATTTGCCTCCTCTCGCCTTAAAGTTGGGTGGAGCCAGCCCCTCTCCCTCCACCATATGGAAAGGGTGTAAGGTGGGCCGGGGGCAGGAAGTAAGAATCCGGCTTCATTCTAGCCTCCCCCGTTTCCTGGGAAATAATGGGCATCCTCATACCCAGGTGAGAAGTTCACTGCCCCTCCCTGTGGGGTTGGAGAGGACAATTCTCCCTCAGTGTAAGTGGGGAGTGGGTATTCCTCCAAGTGGAACGATGCAGGTGGGAGAAAGACTCCAGGAACACACATACGTTTCAACCAACCACCTCACCTTGGTATTCTTGCTCATACCAGAGAGGGCCAGAGGCACAACCATTTCCTCCTCTCCATGTAAGTTTGGTGTGAGTGTTCCTGCAAAAAAGAACCTTGGAGGAGATAGCACCCATTCACTTAAATATCCCATCCTACCTGGCGAAATAGAAATCATAACACTTGTATCTCTTTAGTACAAGTGGAGAGTAGATACTCCTCCAAAAAGAAATGGGAAAATAAAAGAAGACACTCACATACCCATTTAAACCCTGAATTGATTGTCCCCTTTTGTAGAATTTAGGAGAGAATGTGCATGCAATGCCCCAGCAACCCGAAAGAGTTCTTGCAAAGGAGATTAATGTAGACCCAGCCCATATTTGTGCTAAAATTCATTTGGGCATTGGTTTCCCCAATAAATAGGTTTCCCCAATAAATAGGTTTTGTAGAAGTGGATCCTCCAAGATGTATTGGACTGAAGACACACTAGGATCTTCACAGGGAACAGGGAAATGTTATCATTCTGACTTATGGATGTGTGGATGAACTGCCTTGAGGGTCAAAGGAGCCCCCAAAGGAGCCTGCTGGAGTTGTCTTTCTAAGGAGATCAAAACACCCCATTCTGACAGATGAGAAAAGGTAACCCACATATGGGACAGATAGAGATACCAGCATACGGTACATTTTTAACCTACTTCACCTTGTTTCATCCCTGCCCTCATATTCTTTTCTACCCCACTCTAGATTTAAATCAAGATTGTGGAACTGGTGGGAAGAGAAGAGAAAGATCTGGGCTTTTTCTTCCCTATAGAGCTGTGGTAGGGTATCTGTGGTATTCCAGATGTTACTGGACTCCCAACTTCCAGCAGCCCCAGCCAGCATGGCCAGCGGCTAGGGATGATGGGAGTTGTAGTCCAGTGACATCTGGAGGGCCATAGGTTATTCATCCCTGCTTTAGAAAAAAAAACAAGCGCTTGGTCTTTCTGTATATTTGGGGGTGGGAGAAATACCCAGAAGCTTTTGTCCAAGTGTGGGATCAGGATATGCCTTGTGTTTTCCATCTCTACATAAGTGTTTGAAGGGGGATGGTTGCAAGTTTTCCCTAAACCAGTTAAAGAGTTATATTGTGGGTGAGAACAAGACAGTCTCCCCTGAATAATAAGCTCTGGGCGTGATCTCAAGGGGGGGGGTTCAAAGCATCCTATCCTTGTAAATGAAGAAATAATAGGGCAGTTGGCTTATATAGTGGGGGTGGGTAACCTGTGGTCTTCTGGATGTTCTTGGACTACAGCTCCCATAATCCCTGAACATTGGCTATGCAGATGGGGGGTTGATGGGGATTGGCAACCCAGCAGCCTCTCAAAGGCTACTGGTTCCCCATCCCTGCCATATACCAAAGAGGTGAAGACAGTTGGAAAAAATGAGGCAGCTCACTGTCCCCTCCATTAGAAAGAGAGAGAAATCAGGGCACTCCTAAAAAAAAGGAGTGACAGTGTGGTTCATGTACAGTTAAAAAGGCAGCAATATCTCTCTCCCCTGCCTTTCCCTTCCCCAAGTCAGGGAACTGGTTTTGCCTTTTCAGTGCCTTGGGCACCTCAGCCTTATGGGCTGCCTCTTTCCAACTTGGACTTTTCTTCAAGGGGAAGGGCCAGTTTATGTGTCTCTCTTTGATCAGCAACAAAGGTGGATGTTTTCCCTCCTGCCACTTCATCTCTGCAGTGACTGCATCATAGTTGCTTCTTCCCCTGCTCAGCATTTCATGGAGGAATTCCTTTCTGGAGTTCCTTGGGAGCAGTGGCAAGTGGGGAAGAGGGGAGTTTTCTGCTCTGCTGCCCCTCTTTCTCAGAACTTGTGGCCCCACTGGCAAAAATGCTAGCCTCATTTATTTAACTCAGGCTGCATATACAGCATACATTGGACTCACATTCCCTCTACCCCTGCAGGAATCTTGTTCCATGGGAACTGCCTTTTATCAAGGGTGCTGGGAATTGTAGCTATGTGAGGGGTAAACTACAGTTCCCAGGATTCTTTGGGGTTGGGTGCTTTAAATGTATGGAGTTTACACAGCCTCATAACCACATCTAATGTGAAGTCTTACCCCACCCCCTTTGACACCTCTGGTCCCAGCGTTGTATTTTGTCTGGAAAATTTAAATACTCTACCCTGGAGCTGCAGGATTTCAGGAGAGAGTTGGCTTTGGATCCGGTTTCCCTTTCAGCTTAAAGAGAGGAAGGATTCTGAAGGGCAACACTGTGTTTGAGCTGGGGGGTGGGGAGGGGAAGAGGTGACCTTATCGCCATCATCATCTCCCGTTGCAGCAGTCACATCGCAGTCACATCGTGTGGACAAGCAGAGGGGAAAGATGGGAGTATTGTGGCATATGCGGGAAGGAGGGCTTGGATCTCGGCGCAAGCCTGTCTGCTTGTCCTGTCATTTGTGGAAATGTTAACAAGGCAAGGCAAGGCACGCTTCTCCCCGGAAATGGAGTTCCTTTCAGCTACCGGGCTGCCTGCCCGTGGTCTGCATATTTCTTCTGCTTAAGCCTAAGGTGGGACATAAGGGTGGGTGGGTTTTAGTTTTTGCTAATCACTGGAGCAGACGCTGGCTGGGAAATGTGAAATTTATTAATATATGTTGCTAAGTTGTGGCAATGCGTTTGGAAATGTAACCTAAGACGGAAGTACAGAGGCACTTTGGCATCTCTGAGGGTGGGTTGTAAGACAGCCGTCCGCATTGCAGGTTTATAAGAGATCCAGGAGATTTTCCTGCTTTGGGGGATGTGGAATGCTTGAGCAAAAGGTATTTCTTATGTAGCAGTAATTGATCATCTTAATACTGTATTGCTGTTGCTAGCTTTCAAACTGGACTTGCAACAATCCCTCCCATTTGTTAAGTGTTTCTTCTTTTAACTATAAATAAATCATGATTATTCTGAGATTGATTGTGTGAGTCTTAGTTTGTAGGGGAACGTGTCTATTTTTGATTAACAGAAATATTTGGTTTTCCTTCCTCATCTAAATTAGTTTAATTTAGTTGACTTTTTGAATCACCTTAGCCAAATTATCTCACTTACTGATTAAATCAGTTGCTGTGTGTGCCTCACACACACACACACACACTGCCCGTATTTTGTAGAATTTGAAGTCTGAGCGCAATCTTTGTTACTATGTTTTCAACTTAGAAGGTGGGGCAGCCATGTCTGAGGGAGGGGTTGCCTTTGTAAAAGAATTGGTAAAATTAATACATTAGGCATTAGCAATAATATTTGGCCATCTTCCTAATAATGTTTGCATCTGCTATCCAGTTTTAGATTTTATACAAAAAATGCTATAACATATAAATCACTGCTAGTTTGTAAAGTCTGAGTACAAATTTTGATTAGTAATTAGTAATTGATTTTTTTTCAATGCCTTTGCTTTTTAATTGGTCCAGTTGAGCTCTACCTGTGTAAATAGAAAATTGCTATTGTTAAGAAGTAATGAACGGGACACAATCCCTTGTGATTAGATGGGCAGGAACAATGGGCAGCCCCCAGACTTCATTCTTGTCAGCTGGCAGGTAATTGGAATCTCTTTACCTCTGAAGACTGTAGAAATGGCATAAAGCTTTAGAATAGCAGAAGAAAGGAAACTTTCTTCTGGGTTTGGTACAGATGACACTTGTAGTCTGTCATTCCTTTTATTTTAGATGATTGAAGTACTCAAAGTTGCTGAAAGTTAAGAAATGGAGTTAAGAGCGACATTTAACTTTAAAGACTAATTTGTAAGTTAATGCTGGTGCAGCCTACTGTAGTAATTAACTTATTAGTATTTGTTATATAACCAGTTTTTAATGGTGGAGGACATTACTTGTTTGCTTGCAGTCAGTGATTAACAAAGAGTGTGTGTGTGCATTTTGTAAGATAAGGGACAAATAGCTCATTCACTAAGTTTGATGTTCATGGGGGCATTGGACTCTATTGGCTGGAAAAGAGTCTGTCATAATTACTATGTAGATGATTGCGGTGTCAGCTTTTAATAATTTTTTAAAAAATTTTGGAATTGTCTGAGGCCAAACTTTGATGACTTGTTCCTTTTGCAGGCTTTCCCTCTCTCCCCTTTGCTGCAGTGCACAGTTGAAAGCCATCCTATTGCAGCAACACCCCTGCTGTGTCTCACTAACATCTCCACCTTTTCAGAACTTGGAACTGGGAGGCTGGAATATTTTTCCAACTGAATTCTTTCTCAGGCTGCTTCTGCTACATCACTGTAAAAATAATGGTGCTGCTTGGGTGAGGCTAAGCAAGACAGGTTGCCCTCTGTAAAAGACAAGTATCCTTCTCTCTTTGCCCTCAAAGCTGTGCAACTAGAACTTGTTGATTCAGCTGTGCAGATGGTGGTATGCTAAAGAAACTTTAAAGTAACCTCAATCCGTGTCTTTGTTTCAAAATTAATGTAAAACAAACAACTTAGTAGTGATTATATTTTTATCTGCACAGATAAAAATGGTTAGCACTCATTTTTCTGTGCTCTACTTGTCTTTGATTCCCATGAACACAAGCTTTTGTGATTTTAAAATAAGGAATAAGTTTCTAGTCCTGACTGTTGAAGTAGTGAATTTCTAATGCTGAAGCACTCAGTTGGAGAATAAATTGATTAAGGCAGAGTAATGTAGCCCTGGTGGCTTCATGGGTTTCTTTCTGCTGGGTTGTTGGGTTGCCTGTAGTGGGATCTGGCATTTGCCAAGGCCTTGTCCGCACTATGCTGTCAGCAAGTGGCAGGTTGCCATTCCGCCTTAGCAGCAGAATGCTTGCCTGCTTTGGGGATGTGGATGGAAGTGTAGTGCTTGCATCGTGATGGGAAGAGGTGCGGGGCCAGTGACTTACTTCTTTGTGAAAAAGGTATGTTGGGCTAGACGGATCCTTGATCTGATGAAGCAGTTGTATAAAATAAGAGGTTTTAAAAATGTAATGCACAAAGATCTGTTCTGCTTGCATGGCATGGCCTGAGAGTGTTTCTGCAAAAGTGTGGAAGAAGCCCTTATGCTGCAGGGAGACAATAACTTTTAAGAGTTGAAAGTGGTATGTTCAGATGTCTGCTGCTGCTTCCACAGTGTACACATGCCGGCTCTTTCATTCTCTTGAACAAACAGGTCTTGCAAGACAGAATCAGAATTCAAAATGACCTTAACAGATTGGAGAAATGGGTGCAAGCTAACAAAATGAATTTCAGTAGGGACAAATGTAAGGTTCTGCACTTGGGCAGGAAGAACCAGATGCACAAAGATAGGATGGGGGACACCTGGCTTACTAGCAGTACATGTAAAAAAAACTAGGGGTCCTTGGTGGACCACAAGCTTAACATGAGCTAACGCTCTTCTAGGCTGCATCAACAGAAATATTCTGCCTTGGTCAGACCACACCTGGAATGCTGTGTCCAGTTGTGGACACTGCAATTTAAGAAGGATGTTGACAAGCTAGAAAGTGTGCAGAGGACAGCAACCAAGATGATCAAGGGTCTGGAAATGAAGCCTTTATGAAAAACGCTTGAAGGAGCTGGGTATGTTTAGCCTGGAGAAGAGGAGACTGAGAGGATAGAGCTGTCTTCAGATACATGGGAAAGGGAGCGTGCTTGTTTTCTCCTGTTCTTGAGGGTAGGACTCAAGGCAATGGCTTCAAGTTACAAGAAAGGAGTTTCTGACTATACATTCGGAAAAACTTTCGGACAGTAAGAGCTGTTCGGCAGTGGAGCAGACTCCCATGAGAGATGGCGGACTCTCCTTCCTTAGAGGTTTTTAAGCAGAGGCTGGATGGCCTTCTGTCATGGATGTTTTAGCTGAGAGTCCTGCATTGCAGGGGGTTGAACTAGATGACCCTTGGGTCCTTTCCAACTCTAAGATTCTATGATTCTTGGAGCGCTCTTGGAGCGCTGTTAGAATTTGCAAGTTGTGATGATAGGAAGGTGAGTGTGACTTGCTAACCATGGGCATCTATGGCCCTCTCATCTCAGCTTCATGAAAAATGCTGCCCATCTCCAGCCTCAGGTAACTACCCAGCCAGGAAGGGAGGAAGGGTGTTAATTTCAGGGCTTTGAGATTGTAGCCCAAGATGTCCCTAAATTATCCAAGATTCATTGATAGTATACAGAGTGTGTTGCTTTAGTTCTTCCATATCTTCAGCACTAATAACCACTTTCAGGAAAGTGGTTGCTTTTTTAAATGTCAGCACACCACTGGGAGGTGCGGCTGTGCAACCCCCCCCCAAAAGGACTGTGCCTCAACATCTGTATAAACACTTGCTACCATTCTTTCCCCCATGTCTATATTTTAGGAAAATATAACAGCACTAAAGGCTGCCAGAAGCAACCTCTCTGCCACCAGCACCACCCCAAGTTTTGACGTTAGTTCACATGGAGGCAGGATGGAGAGATTCAGCATTCAAAGTCCCACAGCCATACTAGAAGTGTCTTTGTATTTAATATGCATGGATGTTTCATGTTGCTGCCATCAGCTCAGGGATTACCTTAGGCATGGTGTAGTGGTTAAGAGTGGAGGGGTTCGGGTCTCCGCTCCTCCACATGCAGCTGCTGGGTGACCTTGGGCAAATGGGCTAGTCACACTTCTTTGAAGTCTCTCAGCCCCACTCACCTCACAGTGTGTCTGTTGTGGGGGAGGGAGGGAAAGGAGATTGTTAGCAGCTTTGAGACTCCTTAAAAGGTAAAGGGACCCCTGACCATTAGGTCCAGTCGTGACCGACTCTGGGGTTGCGCGCTCATATCGCATTATTGGCCGAGGGAGCCGGCGTACAGCTTCCAGGTCATGTGGCCAGCATGACAAAGCCGCTTCTGGCGAACCAGAGCAGCAACGGAAACGCCGTTTACCTTCCTGCTATTTATCTACTTGCTCTTTGACGTGCTTTTGAACTGCTAGGTTGGCAGGAGCTGGGACCAAGAACCGCTGACCTGATCAGCAAGCCCTAGGCTCTGTGGTTTAACCTACAGCGCCACCCTTGAGACTCCTTAGGGTAGTGATAAAGCGACATATCAAATCCAAACTCTTCTTCTTCTGCTGCTGCTGCTGGTGGTATGCTGAGGATAATCCTACCAGATGCTGCTATGTTTGTTTGTTTTTTGAGGGTGGGGAATCCCTCATTAGCACCAGTAAAGGATCCCCCCCCCCCAAAAAAAACAACAAAACCTAAATACCAAAATTACAAGAGGGTTATTCCTCAGGATTGCAGCAGGGGAGGAAAAGGTTAAATTCCCCCCCCCCCGCCTGCTGTGTGATCCCATTAATTGCCTTCCAAGTTGATGATGATATTTGCATTAAAAAACAACAACCCTGCATGTTAAGTGAAAAGATGTATTTAACATCCCTCTACTTGGAGTGTCAGAGCTTCAGAAAACGACAGACACACATTTTCTAAGTGTAAACAGAATCCTTGCAACAGAACAGCTGGTTCAAACAGCCCCCCCCCCCTGAAAATGTCTCACAGTGAGAGCATCCCTCTCATAGAATCTGCAAAGCACCCACTTAACAGTAATTTCTACTGGAGAGGCTGTTTGAAGTGGGCTAAAAATAGACACATAAAAAAATTCAACCACTCAGGGCTGCTTGCAAGCATAAGCAGAGGGTGGGGCAGTTTGCAGCATCTCTGAAGCCAGTAGACTACAGCCATCCAAGATTAAATTTTCAGAAGTGTTTTTGCAGATGAGTATAGACTGCTGGGTACCTTTCAGATGTGGTTTTGGTGATAACATATTTTGAGTGCATATGGATGTACTGTATACCTTTTAACTTTTCAGTATCCAGCTACTCAGAAGTGACTGCTGTAAATTTACCATTTCAATCCAAAGCATTTTTGTTCTGCCCAGAAAATTGGGAGAGTAGGGAGAGATAATAGCACAAACTATGCAGAATGAGGTGGTAAAATTTTGGGTTGTGCTACTTTAGGCCGCAGGTGAGATAGTCGTATTTTTATTAATGTGTTGTTAAAAACATAAATCTGCATGCAATTAGTAAAAACTAGCATGTTGAAGAGTGGGCCTTGAAGGGTGGCCATTCTAAGCCTTTCCCCCTGGTGGACTGATTCTAGTTCAGCCTTTGCTGCCCTGGTGACACCAGATGTTTTGGACTACAACCCCAGCTAGCACATCCACATTTACTGCAATTTACTTCCTCACAGTAACTCCATGTTCACTTAGTTTTTTAGAATGAGAACACAGGACAAGCCCCCTGTAGGAAGTGGTTTGCAATTATGCAGGGAGGGGGGTGTTGATTAAAAAATCAGACACAAGACCCACTTGCCTTTCAAAGTGGCACAGCTACAAATTTCACCATGTTATTCCACATAATCTATAAAATGATTCTGAGGGAGCATGGGGTGGTAGGAGAAGAGTATGAGAGTTGTGGGTGCTGATGTGGCCAGCCATGTGTCTTCAGTCTCTTTCCCTCCCATCTCCTGTCTCTGCACACTTTTTTTGATGTCTGGCTGCCGATATGTGAGCCCTGGTGTGCACTTGACAGCAGATCCACCCACCCCTTGGCAAGTAGAGAGAGAGAGAGAGAGAGAGAGAGAGAGAGAGAGAGATGGATTAGAACAGGGGTCAGCAAACTTTTTCAGCAGGGGGCCGGTCCACTGTCCCTCAGACCTTGTGGGGGCTGGACTAATTTTTTTTGGGGGGGGGAATATGAACGAATTCCTATGCCCCACAAATAACCCAGAGATGCATTTTAAATAAAAGGACACATTCTACTCATGTAAAAACATGCTGATTCCCGGACCGTCCGCAGGCCAGATTTAGAAGGCGATTGAGCCGCATACGGCCCCCGGGCCGTAGTTTGGGGACCCCTGGATTAGAACATCCCTCCCTGATGTACTAGTTTTCCATTTGCAGACTTTGGGGAAGAGCATAGAATGGTTTTACTCACCTGCTCGCTGAAGTGGTACAATCCACTCTGTCCCCTCATGATCGTTCTACATCATTCTGCTTCATGTGCAGACCAACCCTCCCTCCCCCCCACTAGTGTTCTGTTGGCTGTTGCACCTCTGTGCACCCATTGTTGCGCAGGGATGGGAGACCTCTAGATTTTGTTGGGCTGCAGCTCCTCTTAAGTCCCAGGCAGCATGGCCAGTTGCTGGGATCTGTAGTCCTATCAACATCTGGAGGCCACAGATCTCCCACCTTTGTTGTGAAGGAAACAACATGGCCTGGAGCTTTGGACAGCTCCAACAATTATAAGATTCAAAGCACAAAGTGGCAACAGCCCTTGGAGCAGCAGGCCAGGCTCTGTCCAGATGGAGTAATTTCATTGCATTAGGTCACATGAAGGTGTTTATGTTGTCCTGGGCCTTGGCATCTGGTTGTCTGTCTAAGATGGCTGTTGCAACATTGGCTCTCAGGTATGAGCTATATTAAACTGCACCTACCATTGTTGGCCCAACAACCCAACACCCTCCAGTTATAGCTAGACTTCCAGCATCTCTGACTTTTGGCCATGCAGGCTGGATCTGATCAGAGTTTGAGTCGAACAACATGGAAAGGTCCAGTGGTCAGCCACCCCTGGCCGGGTGACAATCTTCCCTCCCTGATTTAAAGAAAATTGCATCAGATTTCCTGAAAGCATCTTGGGGGAAATGAGAAAAGCCATCCCTATTGCTTATCTCTGCTCATTTCCTGAGCGCATTGGGGCGTTCCTCTTGATAGCCTTTGAGACTTTCTCCTCTTAATTGTTCTTCCGTTGCTGCTCCATCAGAGACTTGCCACAGTACTAAAAATAACTCCACAGTGATATTAAGACCTGAGACATTCAGAGGTCGACTGAAAGGAGACTACAGCAGTCTGTCTGGGAGATTGGGGTGGTGGTGGGGAATGTACACTTCATAAAACATGTCATATGCCTTTAAAAATAGAAAATGTTTAGAGGCTTTTTATATTCTTCTGAAAAGAACATGAGCTCACTGAGCTTCTTAAGGGGCTGGTTCCATATTTTTCTGGAAACTCCCTGTTCCTTTTGGTTGTGAACTCAACCACTAAGAAGACCAAGTATTACAGTGCTGGCAGAGGACACATTTTAAAGTGTCTGGGTACCAGGATCTAATTTTTAGTTGCTGTGGTGGCTACCATAGATGCCTTGGATTTTCATGCTCTACTAATTTTATTTTTAAAACTAAAAACAACTTTATTTGGCATTACCTGTGACATATGCCTTTGTTTTACTGACTGGTCAGAATCATGCCCTTCACCCAGTGGTGGATTGAGAGGAGGATCTCCCAGGCCAGGGTAAGAAACTGGTAGAAGAAAGGGAAGCTCCCAGGTGAGAGCTAGCAGGTTGGGCTCCAGCACTCTCTGTGTGAGACAAGGGTTAAGAGCTGCCTTTGGAAGAGGACTCTGCACTTTCTTCTCTCTCTCTCTGTTTTTGTTTAGATTAGTTCCTTTTATCTTACTGTATTATGAAAAAGCTGTAATCAAATCTTATTAAAAGGAATCATGCCCCCTTCACCCAGCCCTAAAAACCAGTATTCCTCCTTTTCATTTATTGCCCTATTTATTCCTGCTCTACATAGTACTTAGTACAGTGGGTGACGCTGTGGGTTAAACCAAAGAGCCTAGGGCTTGCCGATCAGAAGGTCAGCGGTTCGACGGGGTGAGCTCCCGTTGCTCAGTCCCAGCTCCTGCCAACCTAGCAGTTCGAAAGCATAAACGCTGTTTCCGTGTGCTGCTCTGGTTCGCCAGAAGCGGCTTAGTCGTGCTGGCCACATGACCCAGAAGCTGTACGCCGGCTCCCTCAGCCAATAATGCGAGATGAGTGCTGCAACCCCAGAGTCGGTCACAACTGGACCTAATGGTCAGGGGTCCCTTTACCTGTACTTACTACTTAACCATGGTTTCCACAAAGCAATTCTGGAGACGGTTCTTGTTCTTGTTTATTTTTTATTATTTTTCCCTTTAGCATGTTTAGTGTTATTGTATTATGATTTACTGGTGCTGTTGTCCTTTTAAAATCTTAGTAATAAAAGGTATTTTAAAAAAATAATCTCGAAATCTTTTAAAACATCCTTATTGGGTGGCACTGAGTTATCAGTGGAACGCTGAATCTGGTGCCAAAACTGTGTTTGCATGCTTGCATTTTTTTAATAGTTTGTTTTGTTCAAGAGTTCCAAAAATGGCTGAGCTGGAACATTTTTGTGGTACTTGGAAAAAACCAAAACCCTGCAATAGCACCTGCCGTTATTCCCCCCACCCACCCAGATAGGGAAGCTCAGTGGCAGAGAATATGCTTTACCTGAAAAAGGTCTCCGGTTCAAACCCTGGTATGCCCAGCCAGGGCTGGAAAAGATTCCTACCTGAAACCCTGCAGAGCCACTGCCAGTCGGGGGGACAGTACTGAACTAGTTGGATTCAGGGGTCCGAGGCAGGTTTCCTATGTGACTAACCTGGTTCCCATTGTTGCAAGGAGCCTTATGTTTTCTTCCACCTCCTCTTTGTTCCCTTTTCTTGTAGGTGGGCCAGGAGAGGGCGTGAAACCTGTAAGGGCAAACGGGGCCTGCACAAAACATTGCAGTGCAGAGCGCTACTGCTCAGGTTTCCAGCCAGCCAGGCATGCCCGTTCCAAGAAAACACAGTTTCTGGATTCCCCCCCCCTCAGTTGTTGCTGCTGTTTTGGGAGGGAATACCTGTGCAGACCTTGGGGTTTCCCTAGGCCTGCTGATGCCACACAAAAGTATATATGTGGATGTGGCTGTGGATGGTGACAGTTACATAATGACCCACACTCATAGAAGTGGGTAGTCTAAGTGGTGCCTCTCGGATATTTTGGACCACAGTTCCCCAAATCCCTGGCCATTGGCCATGATGACCAGGGGTGATGGAAGTTGTGGTCCATGACATCTGGAGAGTACCAACCTTGGCTGCCTGTGGTGGCTAGTGATGAATGCATTTGTTGAAATATAATAGAAATATATAGTTTAGATCAGTGGTTCCCACCCCCCACCCCATGGGCCACTTGAAAATTGCTAATAATTATTAAGTGGACCACTTAATAATTGTTCTGCCTGTTGTAGCAAGTGTAATGCTGTATGATTTTCAACTGCATTTTTACAGACATGCCATGGACCTCCTGAATGAAGCTTGTGACCACTGGTAGTCTGCAAAACACAGTTTGGCAAACCCTGATCTAAATGACCCAGTTAATCCCTGTTTTTTAAAGGTTTGTTTTTTAACCATGCAATTTCATTGTAATGGATGGAGTGTTTTACCTGCTTCTGAGTTGCCTTTGTTCTTTAGGTGAGTTCTGCTGTATAGAGAAGGAATGCAGAACCTCTTTTCTGCCTGATAGCTGTATTCTCTTGTAGGAAACCTTCCAGGGGTCGCATGCCTATGCTGGGAAGGACCAGAGGCAAATGTGGCTAGGGTAGTAGATGCAATTCTTACTTCTGTGCAGCAGGCTGCATTCTAGCCGTGCAAGAGGCAGAAATTCTTACATGCCCACACCATGCTCACCTCTCCATCCTTCTTCCAGGCCGCAAGTGGTGTTATCCTTGTTCTAAGAACACATTCCAGGAAAGCAAAAGCACATGAGGAGAGTGTGGAGCCAGGACAGTGAAGGGTGTAACTGGAGGTGGGGTGTGGCCATTGAGAGCTGGACAGAGAGGCCTGGAGAGTGGTACTTGGACCCTGGGTCAGAGTTTCCCTCCCCTAGTTTAGAGAGGTGGTGTGGGGAAGAGGAGAGGAAAGATTTGTTCTTTGTACAGTGTAGAGTTCAAAGTCAACCTTAGATTAGACCTCTGCTTTCTCTCTCTCTTTTTAGTGTCGGTACTCATAAAAGTGCTGTGGGTGCCAGCACAAAATGGCTGCCATGTGCAGAAAGAAAGACAAAAGAGGTTCCGGTGAGTTCTGTCACTGAACTGAAGACTACTGAACAAGACTTTTCAAAAGGCCTCCTTTCTCCCTCTAGAACAAGCAAGCTTGCAAGCGTAGAAAGAACCCCCCCCCCAAAGTTGGGAGACGTGGGTGGGTAACGCGGCTCTTGGGCAGCTGGAAGGAGCCCCGCCCGCCTGCCACTTCCCTCCCAGTCGCCAGGAGACCAACAACACATCAAGGGGCCTCTCCTCTGCCTCCTTACTCTCCTTTTTCGTGTGCCATGAATGATTCTCCAGCGCAGCCAGCAGGTAGAGCCCCTTCTTGCCAGGGGGCTGCCCCCTTTCGACTCCTCTGCGCCCGGAAGAGGCCGCTCAAACTTTCGGTTCCTAACTTAGCAGAGGAAGATTTTCCTCCACCTTTGAAAGGGGTGTGTCGGCAGCTTCCCAGCCCCTCTTGATTCCTCTGAGCGGCCATGCCAATGCCCCCTGGCTCGGTGGCTCAGTGGTGGAGGGCTATGTGCATGGAGCAAGGGAGCAGCAGATCCTACTCCGCTCCCCCAAGGGCCCTGGGTCAGTCGGGCTCCATGGAGCGTCCGCTCCACTCTTTTCCGGCCTCCAGCGCCCTTCTTCTCCTTCCTCCTCCAGGGCTCAGGATGCCTCACAAGTGCCAGACGGGACAGGACATGCAGCCCGCAGGAGGGAGCCCAGGCAGCACACCAAATGTCACCCCCAAGCGTGCTGCCCTCAGACAGAGAACTCCCAAGCCTCCCCCGAGCTGTCAAAACAAAGGGGGGAAGGCCGCCGGCAAAGTGGCGCAGCTTCCCCCTTCCCTCGACAGCTCGGGGTAGGCTTGAGTGTCATGGGTGTCGTGCCAAATGTCACCCCCCTCAGTGATGACACCTGGGGTGGTCCGCCTCCACCGCAGCCCCCCTTCCTACGCCTCTGAGAACAAGGTGGTCCAACCTTTCATACCAAGTAGGCCACAAGAGTACTTTGACATGGAACCCGCGGGCTGCACACTGCTTTGGGGGTGGGGGAGAAAGTCCAAAATTTGACGCCCACACCCCAGTCCTCATGCTGCCTTCTTAATACCTGGTAAGCACTTGCCTGGTTTCAGGAAAAAGATTGGAGAGCTCTGACAGGGCGGGGGTCATTTTGTATAATCCTGATGGTCTCAGTGGAGCTGGAGCTGTACAAGTTGTTATTTCCTAAGCAGGTGATAAATTTATAATCCATTTTAGCAGGGGGGTGGGGGTCTTTGTTTGCCAGGAGATACTGTCTTTAAGGCGCCTGCCAAAGAATCTCAGATTTTGAAGTTGTAGATCTGCCCCGTAGAACCTCTTCCTTGTCTGTTTTCAGTACTGTGAGAGGGGCATTTGCTTAATTAATCAAAGAAGAATGGGGAGTAGCAGAGGATTTTAGAGGCTCTTCAAAGGGGTGGGGTGGATGGATGTATAGGTAGGTAGATAGGTAGATAGATAGACAGATAGATATTGTGTGTGGGGGGGGGTGTCCATTAGCAAGGTTGTTCTGACTCTTCAGCCAGCAATATCAAGGTGTGACTATATAGCACTGGAACGGCTGGGTGGTTGTTGTTTTTCAATCTCCGATAAAATGAAATAATTTGGTTTGTTTTTGTTGCAGATCACTGCTCCAAGAATGCAGTCGCCAAGAATGGGATGGGGCCATAGCTCAGTGATAAGAGTGCATGCTTTGCATGCCGAAGGTTCTGTCTCTCCAGCTAAAAGGGTCTTACGTATCGGGGCTGAGAGAGAGAGCCCTCAGTGAGGACCATAAGAGCTGCTGCTAGTAGGCTAGATTGCCCAAAGGGTTTCATTTGGCTAAAGGTAGCTTCAGATGTCGGTACATTCAGATTTACGACTGATTCAGACATTGGACACCTCGGTGTATCCAATGTAGTGTTAAGTTGCTGGCAATGAGTTTCCGCTAATGCTGCTGTTGTGTTGGATTCCTCTGTTGTGCAACATTAAAACTTACCCACCTGCTAGCACAAGCACCCTTGCGCCAGCAGACAGAGAACTTTGGCTACAGCCCCTCACGTGGACCACCATCAAAGGCTGTTTCTGGTGCCTGAAGACTCCCAAGTGATCAGATGTCAAATGTTCTGAGTGCCACAGTCTGGAGGCGTGTTTCATTTAATTCATTCACTTACTGTGTCTGTATGCTATCTTTTGCCCAAAGAGCTTAAGGCAGGCATCCCCAAATTGTGGCGCTCCAGATGTTTTGGCCTACAACTCCCATGATCCCTAGCTAACAGGACCAGTGGTTGGGGAAGATGGGAATTGTAGTCCAAAACATCTGGAGGGCCGAAGTTTGGGGGTGCCTGGCTTAAGGCAACATATGAAGTCTCCCATCCACAGCAGCCTTGTGAAAGTGAGCTGGACTGAGAGGCAGTGCCTGGCCAGTGAACTTCATGACCAAGCATTTGTGTGTATGCATGCAGGTGTGACATTTGCCAGTACTTTTAGGTGGCTTCAAACCACCATTTGATAAAGTACTTCAGGATAAAGCCAGTCTCTTTAAGCTAAAACTGGCTAGCAATGTTTAGTGGTGCTTTTCAGCAGTTAATTGTGGTTTAGCTTCTAGTATTCCACAAAGGGAGGAAACATATTCCTTTCATAGACCAGCTGCTGGGCAACCAGTCACCCCCACTTAGATGGAAATGTCTCCTTTCACTGCTTTTGGACTCTGGCACTGGACTCTTTCGCTTGTGCTGGTAGAGCATATATTTCACAAAGCGGTGAAGGTCAGGAATCTTGGAAATGGCACTTGCTCTCCCTCCCTGGCACACAGACCTCCATGGTAGGAGTAGAGCAGGCATCCCCAAACTTCGGTCCTCCAGATGTTTTGGCCTACAACTCCCATGATCCCTAGCTAAGAGGACCAGTGGCAGGGATGATGGGAATTGTAGTCCAAAACATCTGGAGGGCCGAAGTTTGGGGATGCCTGGAGTAGAGAGACTGCCTCCTGACTAATCTGAGGCTCTTTTCTGCTTAACCTCTCATCAGCTCAAGGCAACTCAGGGAGCTGTAGTCCAAAACAGCTAAATGGCAGCAGTTTAGGGAGTGCTGAGCACATCCAGGTGTGTGGAATGCTTCCGCCTGCACCAGTTCCTCCACCTGCCCTCCACCGGTTGCCAGGGCTTTGGTGTCTTCATAAGTGAGCGTCAACATGCCTTGTTTGTTGGGGGGACAACAGCAGCAGACTTCCTATGCTGCAGCACTCAGTCCTGGGTGTGGGAAGCTGCTGTCTGGTCTTGCCCTTGGAAGATCTGTCTGCTGTTGTGAAGGTATTTTCTGCAGCAGCAGCCGGCAGTTGCCTCCTTTCTCCAGATTCCATCAGTGACTCTTTGCTAGGGAGCCGCAAGCCTTAACAATGCCCGTTTTTTGCCCTGTAACTTCAGGCTCCCACCTCCTATCTCTATCAGGTGTCATCAGCAAAGAAACTGTAAATGCAAATGTTTACATAGAGTAACCAGAATAGGACAACTGCTTTGTGCGTGCTGGCATATACTGGAAATGCTACAGAGCTAATGAGTGGGGGGGGTTAGTTTTGGGGGGGTTTGTATTTCAGTGGGAACATGTTTTAAATTAATAATGTGTGACTTGCACAAAACAAAATATTCCACTTGCACTGTTTGTTGGTAAGCCTCTCCCCTGCCCCACCCCCACCTGCTTTCAGAGTGCAAAGGGCCTGCTGTGGGATGATTGGCTGGGTGAGTCGTACCATGCCTAGGAAGGTAGCGCCATTTCCCCGTTATGTCACCCACTCAATGGGAATTCAGCAAGCACTTAAGGAATCTGAGATGCAGTAAAGCTTTTAGCTGTGCAGACAAGGCTGGCTCATTGGAGAGAGATAATGTAGCTAAGAAATATTGACAGTGTTAGTGAAGGATGGGCCTTGAGACCATGAACAGAATGGAATGGGCTGTTTATAAAGGGCCCCCCTCCCGGGTTTTAGCCAAGGATATGCCACTTCAAAGCAAGTCAGAGATGGCACTGCTGTACTCTACACCATGTCTCCATCGCTGCTTTTAATTTTGCTTTTCGAAGTCTGAATGCATATGGCTTGGGCAAGTTAATGTGTTCTTTGACAGAGACTGCTTGATAGGTTTGTGGGGTTGAGCCTTATGCACAAAGCTGAGAGAGAGTGGGTTGCCTTCAGGGCTCTGAAGCTATAAAAGAAATGGGGAAACAAGGGCTGTCTGTGGGCTCCCATTATTTACCAATGCTTTGCAAAATTGCCTGGACACAGTTTCGTGGTAGCAGTAACCCTCAACCCAGCTAGTTGATTGAGGTTGTTCAATTCACAGCCATGCTTTCATGATTCTAAGGCAGTTGCAGAAATCAAGAGTCCCACCAGAACACTTTTGAGCTGTGCCTCTCCCTTGCGAAGAGATTTTTACTGAAGACCCTCTCTTGGTTTAGAATTGTTTACAAAACTTAATCCTGATCCAGGATCCTTCTCCTGTAAATTGCATGAAAGCTCCATTGTTTTGTGGAATAAGTTCCTGCAAAACTTGCTCTTCTATTTCTGCAAGGATGCTCTGTTTCCTTGGGGAGATCTCCAACTCCCCCTCACCCTGACCTTTAATCTCTCAAGGACGTACATGCTACCAAGTTAACTCAGACCTTTTAAAAAGTGAGGTACTTCATTCTTCATTCAAGAAAAAGCACTAAAGCTTATCATAAGGGAAGGATCCTCAGTGATTGATCACATTGCCAGTAACAAGTCCCAGGTTCAATTCCTGGCATCTTCAGTTAAAAGAATCAGACAGCAGGTAATGTGGAATAGCTTTCTCTGCCAGTGACCCTGGAGTGATGCAGCCAGCCAAGTGTAAACCATCCTCAGTAGATAAAGCAGCTTCATGCATGTATCACAGCACACTTTAGACATTGGTGAGGCTCCAAAATATCCAACCAAGCTCCAGACCATAGGCCTACTTAGAGTGGACCCATTGAAATCAAATGACCTCAGTTAGTCATGTTCCTTGATTTCAGTGGGTCTATTCTGGGTAAGATGTTTGCTTTTACTTTTTCATGCAGAAGTAGAACAGAAGTGGCACATTGTTTGAGGGCTAGTAGTAGTCTGGCACGTGTGTTTATAACATCGCAGTGTTGGTTTCTGTCTAGACTGAGCTGATGATGCCAGTAAGGCCTCCTCTTGGGTGAATGTTGTTGTTTAGTCATTTAGCCGTGTCTGACTGTTCGTGACCCCATGGACCAGAGCACGGCAGGCACTCCTGTCTTCCACTGCCTCCCACAGTTTGGTCAGACTCATGTTGGTGGCTTCGAGAACACTGTCCAACCATCTCGTCCTCTGTCATCCCCTTTTCCTTGTGCCCTCCATCTTTCCCAACATCAGGGTCTTTTCCAGGGTGAATAGGAGCTGTGATAAAACAGAGACAGGATTGTCTTTGATGTAGTTTGCCCTCTGCATGGAAGAAATGAGAGTCTGTGTGTACGACCCAGGCTGCATAGCTTTCGTTTTTATAAAACAAGCATGCCAACTAAGCACCTCTTGTGAGTGAGTGGTAGGCTGGAGGGCAAGTGTTCTCCTACCCGGTTTGAGGGTGGGCCCTCATGCCAGCTGTTCAATTAAAAAAAACCATAACCTATTCGCAATCATGACCTGTTATTGCTAGCTAATGTCTCTAGCATTTTTACTGAAATGTTTACAGTCTTTATTTCCACAGCCATTCTCTAGCCTAAGAAGTGATCTAGACCAGACTTCTCCAAGCTGTGGTCCTCCAGGTGTCCAGAACTACAGCATGTGCTGGCTGGGGCTGATAGGAGTTGTAGTTCAGAACATTTGGAAGGCACCAAGTTGGTAAAGGATAGCCTAGGCCTTTGCCCGAAGCCCCAGGTGATATCCATGACAGTGGAGCAGCTCCTCTGCCGCACACCTTCCCCCAGTCTGTGCTTGAGCTTCATTTCAGCAGAGGCTGCTACCAGGGTCTAGCTGCTTCTCTCCGGCAGCTGTGGGTTGCAGTAAACCCTGGCCATCAGCCTCAAGTGCTTGGTTCACTGACAGACCACGCAGTAGCCCTTTCCGTTCATCCAGCCCCACTGACTCCTGGTCTCTCAGATTTGGTGTGTGTTCTGTTGTGCTCTGTTAGAGATAACTAGTATAGTGCCGTTCAGATGCTGAACTCCCACCAAACCCAGCCAGAATGGCTAGTGGTCAGGAATTACAGAAGTTTTAGTCCAACAATCCCTGGAGGGCCACAAACTCCCCATTCCTGCTCTTGGACCAGAAGCAGCTGGAAGCTTGAGTGCTTTATCAGCTAGGCAGCACACCTGCTACAGGTAGATGTTGACACAAAAAGGTTTCTTGCTGGTGGTGGGTTTCCTTGCCATTCTGAGCTGTTCAGTGCTGCTCAGCTGCAGCCTTTGTTGGCCCTGTGAATGTTTTGTTTGCTGTTGGTTTCTAAGATCGTGGCTTATCAGGGGCTTCCCTGTCTATGAGGGATTATAGCCTCTCTCTAAATGTAGCTCAGGGAGGTGACTGGCAGCTCATACCAAGGAGGAGGCGCACACACTCTCGGGTTTTCTCAGAACTCCACTTCAGTCTGCTAAAGGGATTAGTGCCCTGAAGTCTGTCTGGCACTAATCCTTTTCTGCAAACAAATGAGCACCTGGTGGTGTCCTCTGCCCCCCCCCATCATGAGCATGGCTATCCTGAATGGGCTGGAATTTCCACAACTGGAAATATCCACATCCTAGTTGAAAGTGTCCATGCTGCAGAAAGGGAATGGCCTTCTCTGCACACGGGATCATTTTGGTGCAGCTGCATTGATCAAAAGCTCACTTGTTTTGCCCTGGACTTGGAAACTGCAAGGTAAAAGGCCCCTGATTTGGTCTCAAGGTGCTATGTTCCCCTCTTCCGCCCTTCACTCAGCAGGTTCACTGGATGTCAGGATGGCGGCATCAAACCTGGAGAACCAGCTGCACAGCGCCCAGAAGAACCTGCTCTTCCTCCAGCGGCAACACGCAGACACCCTCAAGGGGCTGCATGCTGAGATTCGGCGACTACAGCAGCACTGCACAGGTAATGTGGCCCAAGCCACCTCTGCTTCCAAGAGGCTTCCCTTCGTTCTGCTTGGGGCATCCCTGCTCTTGTCCTCTGCTTCTCTCCAATGCCAGTCCCCTCTTCATGCTGTCCCCACATTGCTTCATACTGGAAAGGCAAGTTTGGTACTTCTTCTGGATGCTTTGTGTATATTATCTTGGGAATCCTTACAGCAGCTCTGGAAGATGGGCCAGTACCTTTTGACAGCAGCATCTGGGGTTTGGAACATTCTCCCCAATGAGCTCTGTGTGTCTACCTCACTGCTAGCCTTTGGTATGCATCTAAACCTGGCTTCCCAGGGAAGACTCTCAACTGATTTAGAATGACCTAAAGAGTTTGGAACAAAATTTTAAAAATTCCTTCCAGTAGCACCTTAGAGACCAACTAAGTTTGTCATTGGTATGAGCTTTCGTGTGCATGCACACTTCTTCAGAGTTTGGGTGAGACAACTAGTCATATTAGAATAGACACACCAAAGTCAATAGACTGAAGTATATTAGCTCCAATGGGTCGGCTCTTGAGTATGAGGGTTTGTTCAACTATTGTTTTGTTTTGTAACCCACCTTTTGTGCTGGGGCAGGAATGTTTGACATAAAGGTCCTGCTGCAATTGATCACCTAGTTCTGTGAGCCGCAAGACTTTGAAAGTTTTGTGAAAATGTTCTATTTATGAGTTTTGCACATGGGTAAGTTTTCTCCAGCTTTCCTAACTCTGCATGTTTTTCAGATCTGACGTACGAGTTGACTCTCAAAAGCTCAGACTCAACAGGTGAGTGGTCTCAACCATCTTCTATTTAGAGGATGTGGAAAAGGCTGGCAATGACAAGGAGAGAACGTTCTAGACACCTTCTTGGAGTGTTGCATGGAAGTTGTTTTGCAAAGAAGTTCAAATGAACTCTCTAGGTCAGGAGTTTGTGGAACTTTCTTACACTGAAACCCTCCTTCCATCAGGAAGAACCAACATCAAGGCTGATCAGGACAAGGAGTGGATGCTGTGGCTGATGTGGCTCTTGTGACAACTAGCAATGTTGCCTCAGCTTCTGGTTGTGCTAATTCACTTCCCAGCATTTACTTGGATGTCAGTGTTGGCAGACGTGTTCCCATAATCTCCCCAAAACAGGCTGGTTCAAATTGCATCTCCCTCTTCACAGATTTGATTTTCATAGAATCAGAGTCATAGCGTTGGAAAGGACCACAAGGGTCATCTAGTCCAACCACCTGCAATGCAGGAATATTTTGTCCAACATGGACTCGAACCCACAACCTTGAGATTAGGAATCTCATGCTCTACCGACCGAGTTATCCCAGGTAGCTTTTTTTTGGGGGGGGGGGCTGTATAAGCATAGTACTGCACCTAAGATTTGAAATTAAAACTGCAGAGTGGAAGGAAAGGAGGATCTTTTTCTGCATCCCCACTTCCAGCTACTCTCTGAAGACTGGAGAAGAGACCCTGTAGGTTGCATCCATGCTTAAGAACTACCTGCTGTTTTTTTTATCTGTGTTGGAGAGTTGTAAATTTGTGGAAGTGACAGGCATGACAGACCCTTCCTAGTCACACTGACAATTTTAGAGCCCCTTCGTCTAACCTTTTTATATTTTCTCAAACTTCAAAAAAAAAGTACTGTCCTCTATACTTTATTTTTCCATGTCTCTCCCCAGCCTAGAAGCCTCACTGAATGTATCTACGTATTTGGCTACTATACTTTACTACTGTCTTCTGCTGCTGCCTCCTTGCCTTTATCCCTCTGCATGGAGTCACTCTCCATGTGCACACACACACTCTTTCTGAGCCCATCTCTTTCTTTACACAATCCCCTCTCCTACTTCAAGTATACTCTGGTAATTGGAACTGCCGGATTGCCCCCCCCCCCCCGTTGTCTTCATGACAGTCTGATAATGCACTCTTGGAAAGTTTGTGGCTTGCATGTTTATGGGCCTGTTCTGTCAGACATGCAGATTTTGTAAGCATATCTTACTGTTTTATGTTTCTGTTTGAGAAATGCCAGCATTCTAAGAGTTCTCTGAGATTCTGCTGTTATAGTTCAGTGATTCTCATGCCTTGAAGAATTTGGGAGCAGAGCAAACACTTTAGCCCTTTCTTCCAAGAAATGCTTAGCATATCCTTACTGTTTCAATGTTGTGGAGCTGCTTTTGCTCTGGTTTCTTACCTTAATCACCTTTATGGTGGGAAAGCATGTTGCTTAGTGAGTTTGCTTGACTGTACATGGTGTAAAACTCTTTGCCTGCCTGCTCTTTCAGAAAGTGGGACTTCAAGAAGCGAAGAACTCAAAAGGAAGTGTGAAGAACTTGAGGCCCAGCTGAAAGTGAAAGAGGCTGAAAACAATGAGCTATTAAAGGAACTGGAGCAAAAGAATGCAATGATAATGGTGCTTGAGAACACCATCAAGGAGAGGGAAAAGAAGTATTTAGAAGAACTGAAAATGAAAAGCCATAAGCTGAACATGCTGTCGAGTGAATTGGAGCAGCGCGCCAGCACGATTGCATACCTCACCTCACAGCTGCATGCAACCAAGAAGAAGCTCATGAGTTCAAGTGGGACTTCTGACAGCTCTCCATCCGGGAGCCCAGTGCTGTCCAGCTACAAACCAGCCCCTCCCAAAGATAAGCTCCCAGAGACTCCGCGGCGCAGAATGAAGAAAAGCTTGTCCACCCCCCTCAATCCTGAATTTGAAGAGGCCTACAGATTAGGATCGGATAGCCGCAAACTGCTGTTACGGGAGCCTGTTGATGCTATGCCTGATCCCACTCCCTTCTTACTGGCAAGGGAAACTGCCGAGATCCACCTTATCAAAGAGAGGCCTTTAGTCATTCCACCGATTCCTTCGGAACGCACCTCTGCTGAGCCACACAGCCCAGCCCGGGAGAAGCAGCACAAGGCTCACGTTGGTGTGGCACACCGAATCCACCACGTTGCTTCACCCCAGGCACAGCCAGAGGTTGAGACACTAGCAGTGGATCAGGTGAACGGGAGCAAAGTGGTCCGAAAACATTCAGGGACAGATAGAACTGTTTAAGCATACTGTCTGGAGGTGACTCTCTTATGCACTGTGATCACAAATAGGGTTAATTGCATCTGCAGTCACTCCCCCCCTTCAAATCCCCTATGCATGCCAAATTCTTTCCATCACTAGAATAACCTCCTCCAATGGATCCCCCAATATGACTATCTACTTAATGAAACGCTGTGGCCAAACTCAGGTGTCTGCCTGACTGCTTGCTTCCAATGCTCCTTCATTTATTCTAAGCGCACTTGTGGGCAAATGCCCAGGCAACAGTCTGCATTATTAATCAATAGTAATGACAGAGTCTGATAGCCTCCTAATGATAGCCCTGCAGCACTGTGTATTGGCTGTTAATGGTTAAAGCCTTCCATGTATGTATCACTTCACAGTCATGACAAATCCTTCTTTTGGGGGAGGGGCAGCGCTGACCACCAGTGTGAGAAGAAAAAGAACAGCTCAGTGACCCCGCCTCCCTCCATCCATCACATGGTCTTGATCACAGTGTTCATATTTTCTGTTATGTTTTTATCTACAGCTACTAAAATCCCAACAAACTCTATTTTATTAACCCTGGCTGATCTTGTTTTGTGTCCTTTGTTCAATATTTGGAATAGTTTTCCACAATTACAACTGGCTGTTTTCTTTTCGGGCAGAGGAAAAGAAAGGGGAAACCTACAAACACAAAAACAAATACATCTGAAGGCAGCCCTGTTTAGGGAGGCTTTTAATGTTTAATAATTTTATTTCATTTTTCTGTTGGAAGCCTCCCAGAGTGGCTGGGGAAACCCAGCCAGATGGGCGGGGTATAAATAATAAATTATTATTATTTATTATTATTTAGGTTTTATGGTTTCTGCTTAGTAGAGAATAAAGCTGTGCATCTTTTAAACTATGGAAATGCAATGTACTCCCACAGGCCAGGCTTCTCCTCCTGCCCGTGTGCCTCCCAGATAGAAACTTGTACAACTTGAGCAGTTTGCATAGCTGAAGAGGTCCTTACCTTTTCAATGGAAGATTCTCCCATTTTGGTTGTGCCCAATCAGAAGTGCAGCTTGCCGCTTTACAGCCATAACAAGAAAGACTCACTTTTCAATCTTATGGTGATTGTATCTTTGCCTATCATTTTAAAATTTCCACCCCCTATTTAAGTTTATAAAATAATCACAAGTCTATTGGGGGGCGTATGAAATTTGTTTTCCATTGTAATCTTAATGGTAAAAAGTCACCTCCTGGAAGGCACAGACCAGAAGCACCAGTTTCTGGTGGTGGTATTTTTTTTAAAGGCTACTCTACCAGAAGCCTAAAACTAACTTTGTAAACTATATGGCAAAGATGGAAAGCTACAGCTGGTACCAGCAAATAACATTTTCAAAATGTTCCTCATTTAAAATGTGCCTTTAACTGAAAATCTAGCCCTTACGATACGAATGGTGAACCTGTGACCTTCCAGATGCTGTGGACAACAGCTTCCCATTGGCTTCAGCCAACATAACCAGTGGTGGAGGATGATGGGAGTTGTAGTCCAGCATCATCTAAAGAGCCACAAGTTCCCCATCGCTGCCTTATGCTAACCTACTGAAAAGTGCTTATTACTTCAACCTAAGACTGCATAGCAATATTGCTAAATGGAGCTAGTTTCAAAAAGACAGAAATTTTTGAAATGACCAATTCCTCCTCCTCTTCCAAAATCTATTTCTTAAACTCTGTTTCAGACTGATATTTTGCACACACCCCTAGAAAAATCTGAAAATAAATATTTGCAATGGGAACTCCTGTATGTGCCACTGTCTACTCTCACCCTCATGCATCTAGAGGGCCTCATTTCTGGAGAAAGCTGCGCATGCATCTTAGAGCTCTGCAAGTGCAGCAGCCCCTTAGCATATGTTCCTAACTACCAGCCCTTTATCGAAGTGTCCTGTAATATCTGCCAGCCCCCTTTTCCTACGCTATATTTATGTTGCTTTTCTGGAATATTTTAACCCATATGTTTGCTTTTGATATTCCTTTTCATGTTGGGATTTTTCTTTTAAGTAAACATTAAAGCTCTTCCTGGAAAATGTTAAAGGAAGCATATGCTTTTGACAAGATACCACTGGTTTGGATCCCTTACTTACCTATATCTCCCAGTTATTCATGTGTCCAATGCTGATGACAAGCATCCATTCTAAGATGCTAAGAAAAGTACACTGTGAAATTAAAATTGCTCTTAACCTTTCTTACAATAGTGCAAACCAATTAAATAGTAGTTCTTGTATGGTTTCACTGGGGGTCTTAAACAGCATTGAATGTGAGGAAGGCTGGCTGAAGAATAAACAATGAAATCAAAGTATTTACGGTACACCTGCTGGCTAATCACAAACACCAAAGAAAGGTTTATTTTCAAACAAGTTGCAATATATAAAATGTAAGGAATCCTACTCAAAAATTAGTTTTAAACAAATCTACAGTACATATCTTCAGCAGCTGGAAGCAAGAAGATTCCAGTTTTTTTCTGTATCGTCTCTCACCAACAGAATGTGTAGCCTTTGCATCTGGCCACTAATCAGCATTCAGTGTGAGGCAAACCCCTTGAAGTACCCAGTGAGAAATATGTCTTGTGGTATAAAGATCAGCTTCAAAGACCAAGCCAACGCCCATCGCGTTCCTCCGCATAGATGTTGTATACACTGGAGTCCGTAAAGTGTTCTAGAGAGAAACAAAGTCAAAGTGTTACTATACACACATACACACATTCTATTTGCTCTAGTTGCTAAAGGCATATTATAAAAATAAATATTGCTGACCACTAGGCAAAACTGATTCTGTGCTCTGCAGAGCAGTATACTAAGTATATGAGAGGACAGTGAGTGACTGCTTTTATAATTGCAAGGTAGGGGGAAATGAAAGGGCCTTTTCGGCGGTAGTGCCCTCCCGTCAGATGTCAAGGAGATTAAGAACTATACAACTTCAAGAACACATCTGAAGGCAGCCCTTTCTGAAGGCAGTTTTTAATGTTTGATGTTTTTATATTTTGCTGGAAGCTGCCCAGAGTGGCTGGGGAAACCTAGACAGATAGGCGGGGCATAAATAATAAAATAATAATTATTATTATTAATTACAAGGGAACTTGAGTGGGGGAAATATAATAGAGGCTTGTCTTTAATTTTCTTAGTACACTTAGCAATGTTGAAATGCAAACTGCAATACAAGGGTGGCTATATTCCAGTTACTGAATTTCCTAATGGTGGGGTTGAGAGAGGGAAAGCATTGCAAAATCTGCCCCTGGAATCCTATCTAAAATGGTGTGGCAGCCAGCATTAGTATGGAAACAAAAGACCAAATCTGTGTAGGAGGGAAGCTTCTCTGAACCAGCTCATCCCAAGTAGTTTGCAGTTTAAATAAAGATTTAAGAGCTGCTCTTGGCAGCTTGTACCTGTAGCTTGAGACGATGAGCCTCGATGGGGATTATCTTCAGAATAGGTAAGTCAACAACCAGCACTTTGGGCTTACTCTTGATGAGGCAGCTATTTTCAAGGTCCCAGTCAGCTCCTTCCAGGTACAGGCCAGAAACAAAGCATCCTGGTGAAGACCAGAAAGACATTGTTCAATGCTCCATGTTTTGAGACTTCAAATAGATGATCTAATAAAGCCCTAGGTATTTAACCATTAAGAAACTTTCATTAGAAGTTTTCTATGGAGAAGAGGTGTGTCAGTTTCTTCCTTTAAACAAAGAACCATGAAAAGGCAGCAAGCAATCCTTGCAGACTCAACCCTATTAATATACCAACAGTCCATTTCCAAGTTCCAACCTACCCTGTCCAGGACGCTCTGTGACTTCATCTGCAGTCCTGTACTTAGTCACTTGAGTATACAAGGTGGAGCGGTCCAGAGGCCAGCCGTTCTTCCTGCAGGTTGCTTGAACAAGTGCAGTGAGGTACGACTCAGGGATATGCAGTCCCGATAACCACATGACGCTTGGTTCGCTCTCCTCAACCTGAAAGCAGAAATGTATGTTAACTGAATCTTTCCCAAGTTGAATTACCATGGCTACAATCCAACGCAGCTCTGTTTAGGGCAGCTCCTGAGTTCAGTGGCTTTAAGAGCATCTAGCCTGGGGTTGGATTGTGGCCTTAGTGTCCCACACAGACAGGAAATAATGCACAAGAGGATTACCAAAAGCTGCCTTACACACCAGATCAGACTTGGTCTCCTGTGACTGGCAGCACCTGCCCAGGGTCTCGAGCAGAGAAGGATCTTTCCTATTGGCTGCTGCCAGATCCATCTGGAAATGCCAGGGACTGAAGCAAAGCATTGGCTCTGCCACTGAGCTATAATCCCTCCCCAATTAAAGGACATTTTGAACTTTCACTTACCCATGATGTGTACTGGAGAAACCTATTCTTAAAATAAATCATCCAGTTGCCAAGTGTCTTCAGGGTATCTGGGGCCAGCTTTCTCCATATGCTTGGGATTTGCCCGTTAAAGAGAGCACGGGCCACATCATCCAATTCATTGCTCATTCCAACCTCCCCAGCCAAAGCCTGGTGAGGGAATTGCCAGAGAATCCTGGTTACATATCTCTATCCAAGGGGTGGGGACAATTTTTTTAAAATCCAAACAGTTTTGCTTACTCTTTGCAGTTCCGCCAGTGACCTTGTCATGCGAATTATGAGCTTATTAAAGCGCTCCAGTTCCTGTAGCAGCACCACTGTTGTCGGTGAAATTTCCAGTCCAAAACCCTTTCTTATCTGATCAATGTCAAAGATCTGGGGCATTTTGTTTTCTATGTCCTTAGCAACCTGGCCAATATATTCATCTCGACTTATCCCTGCACCAGTTTCACCTAAAATTTATTAAGTGGAGAGTTATTAGAACTATCTACATTGGCCACCAGTCTGCATGAGGACTATATAGCACTATGGCACAGTTATTGACTACCAGGCTTTTATTAATAAACAGTTTCTTGGTGCCCAATTTTATTCACCTGTAGATGCTCACAAATACAGCTAACTGATTAATCACCCTACAACTTCCTTTAATCATTTTAGTGTCCATGTAAACAGGCTGTCATCTCACAAATCTACATTTCCTAGAACTCCAGGTTGTGGGCTGGGGAGCCATGACAGAAAAATAGGTCTAACTCTAAACAGATCTAAAATCATCTGACATTTGTAGTGAACCTGACTCCTCTGTTTTGACTAATCGAAACAGTTTCCCACTGGATTAGAATCTCCTCTCTAAACACATTTTGGAATGCAATAATAATAACAATAATAATAATAATAATAATAATAATTTATTATTATTATTATTATTATTTATACCCAGCCCATCTGGCTGGGTTTCCCCAGCCACTCTGGGCAGCCTCCAACAGAAAAATGAAATACAGTAATCTATTAAACATTAAAAGCCTCCCTAAACAGGGCTGCCTTCAGATGTCTTCTAAAAGTCTGGTAGTTGTTGTTCTCTTTGACATCAGATGGGAGGGCATTCCACAGGGCGGCGCCACTACCGAGAAGGCCCTCTGCCTAGTTCCCTGCAACTTGGCTTCTTGCAACGAGAGAACCGCCAGAAGGCCCTCGGGTGCTGGACCTCAGTGTCTGGGCAGAATGATGGGGTGGAGACACTCCTTCAGGTATACTGGACCGAGGCCGTTTAGGGCTTTAAAGGCCAGCACCAACACTTTGAATTGTGCTCGGAAACGTACTGGGAGCCAATGGAGATATTTCAAGACCGGTGTTATGTGGTCTCGGCGGCCGCTCCCAGTCACCAGTCTAGCTGCCGCATTCTGGATTAGTTGTAGTTTCCGGGTCACCTTCAAAGGTAGCCCCACGTAGAGCGCATTGCAGTAGTCCAAGCGAGAGATAACTAGAGCATGCACCACTGGCGAGACAGTCTGCAGGCAGGTAGGGTCTCAGCCTGCGTACCAGATGGAGCTGGTAGACAGCTGCCCTGGACACAGAATTAACCTGCGCCTCCATGGACAGCTGTGAGTCCAAAATGACTCCCAGGCTGCACACCTGGTCCTTCAGGGGCACAGTTACCCCATTCAGGACCAGGGAGTCCTCCACACCTGCCCGCCTCCTGTCCCCCACAAACAGTACTTCTGTCTTGTCAGGATTCAGCCTCAATCTGTTAGCGGCCATCCATCCTCCAACCGCCTCCAGGCACTCACACAATGCAAATTGCAGAAGAATGGGTGTGTCCTTGTGGATGAATGGAAATGTTACTGAGCTATACATAACAAGCATCTGCAAAATATGGGTCGGTGATTTTGTGAATGATTCTTTAGTATCAGGCCTTCAAAGTTAAATTCTGTCAGAAAACAAGGATAGCTATAGTTTAATGAATGGAGAATTATTCTTCCACCTAGCCCAGGATTGTGACTGGGATCAGCTCTCTGTGGTCCCTTCCTTTCCCATCCATTGTTACTTGATCCTTTTAGCAGGATTGGACCTGGGATGATCTTCATGCAAAGCAGGTGCTCCACACTGGCTAGGGTCCCTCCTCTCCATTTCACTGATGTCCTCAATGGAGTTGAGGTCTAGTCCTAAATCTTTTGTTTCTTTCATCACTACATAGTTCTAACTGGGCAAGAGTCATACCTGTTTGAGGCTGCAGCTCCAAAAGATGTGACCACATGTCCCGAGCTGCCTGTGTATAGTATCCAATTTCAGCATTTGGATGTAGGCCAAATACCTCTGGAGTGTTAGCAAGTGGAAGTGACTCTATTTCTTCTGTAAAATGGAGGTACAAAAGGTGGGGGGAATTGAAGGGAGTGGAATAATGAAAGATGTGGAAGTCAGGTTCACACCTGTAAACTAAAGAACATTCATCCTCTAAAATTTGTGCATGATTTTTGCCTCCTGTGGTGCTTTTAACATATAGTATAAGATTCTGATGTCACTGTTTTTTCATAGTTTAGGTAACTAGTAGCAATTAATGGAAAAAATAGGAGCAGGGACAAAAGATGGAAGGAACAGGGATGCTAAAGGAGAACCTTAACAGAATGCTTCTGAAGCAATGTGAAATTAAAGGTCATTCACCTGTACTCAGCCAGCAAATTACTTACTTACTTATTTAATATACCGCCCCATAACCGGAGGATTCAGGGCGGTTCACAGAACAAAATCAGAATATGAAACCACAAAATATATAATCAAAATAAAAACAACAACCCAATACCCCCTCCCCCAAAAAACCCACATTTTAAAAGGGCATAGGATGTCAATCAAATCAACCAAAGGCCTGGTTAAAAAGGAACGTTCAGACAGGGAGCCACCACAGAGAACACCCATTCTCGTGTTGCCACCTTCCAGACCTCTCGAGGAGGAGGCACACAAGAAGTGCCCCTCAGAAGATGATCTTAGGGTCTGGGTAGGTTCATATGGAAAGAGGCGGTCCTTGAGGTATTGTGGTCCTGAGCCATTTAAGGCTTTACAGGTCAAAGCCAGCACTTTGAATTGGGCCCAGAAACTAATTGGTAGCCAGTGCAGTCGGACAAGGATCAGTGTAATACTGTATGCTCAAACTGTCTTGCTCTAGTGAGCAACCTAGCCGCTGAATTCTGCACTAGCTGAAGTTTCCAAACTATCTTCGGAGGCAGCCCTACATATAACACATTGCAGCAATCTAACCTTGAGGTTACCAGAGCATAGACAACTGTAGTTAGGCTATCCCTGTCCAGATAGGGGCGTAGTTGGGCCACCAGCCGAAGCTGATAGAAGCCACTCTGGGCCACTGAGGCCACCTGAGCCTTGGGCGAAATCAAAGGATCCAGGAGGACCCCCAAGCTGCGAACCTGCTTCCTTCAAAGGAAGTGTAACCCCATCAAGAGCAGGCGATCTCCCACATCTGGTCTAGGGAAGCACCCACTAACAGTGCCCCAGTCTTATGTGGATTGAGTTTCAGTTTGTTGGCTCTCATCCAGTCCATTACTGAGGCAAGACACTGGTCCAGCACTTCCACTGCCTCACCAGCAGATGCATACTGCTGACAATGTACTCCAAACCTCTAGATTCATGTAGATGTTAAACAACATAGGGGATAGGATTGAGCCCTGCGGAACCCCACACTGAAGGTTCAAATAGGCTGAAAAGCATTCCCCAAGCAACCCCCTCTGGGAATGACCATCCAAGTAGGACTGGAACCACCCACCGCAAAGCAGTGCCACCCACCCCTAGTTCAGACAGCCGCTCCAGAAGCATACCATGGTTGATGGTATCGAAAGCCACTGAGAGGTCGAGAAGAATTAACAGGGACATGTTTCCCTTGTCTGTCTCTCAACAGAGGTCATCATAAAGGGTGACCCAAGCAGTTTCTGTGCCCAAATCAGAGGTTGGCCAGGGCTTCAACAGGGGCGCCAGTCATATCAGCTGGAAAACCCCACAAAGCCATTTGGAATCCCACTGGATCCATCAGCCTCTGAGGGTGGATCTTCCTAATAGCTCAGGCAGGGAGGCTGCTGGGCGGTAAACCAGCAGAATCCCTAATCTGTCCCAATTGCCCAACAGCAGGAACACACATTCTAGATTCGGCCCCAACTGGACAGAGAGCCTGGAGATAGAGAGAAAATCTATAGACCACAGCAACTCCCCCTCCCTGACCCTCGAGTCTGCTCTGATGCTGCACTGAGTACCTAGGTGGGCACAGCTGGGTGAGACCAACTCCACCCTGTTGACCCACCCAGGTTTCAGTGATACATGCCAGATCAGCCTCCTCATCCATAATCAGATCATGGACGAGGGAGATTTTATTCTGGGCTGACTTGGCATTCAACAGCAGCAGTTGCAGACCTGAGGGCTGGCTGATATGACAACCACAATTCCCCAGACTGGAGGAGGGGTTGGCTGGTATAGTTATTCATGCCCCGAATAACTATACCTACAACATGCAAAACATATAGGAGGATCAAGGCTACTTAAGATGTGGCAGTAAAGTAGATTGGGAAGTCAAGATGCAACAAAGTTTTGCTTACCAACAAACTCATCTTTGGAAGTCCCTTCGGGGATTTTATAGTCAACATCCTCATCATGGAAAAAATGGAAGGGTTGGAAGGTGTCAAATATGAAATCCCCCAGATACTCATCCATGTAGGTGGTAAGGATGCGCCGATCAAAGCTGTCGATGGCCCGTCCACCGTACATCACCTGGAGTTTGATGAGATGACTCTTTAGGGCAGGCCATTATCAACAACTTGGGGGCTTCCCCATCAATTGGACCTGAATTTCCTTAAGTCATTCCTAGCAATAGACAGTAAACTTTCACAGGTTTTTGCTAGTTACAGGTAGGTAGCCGTGTTGGTCTGAGTCGAAGCAAAATTAAAAAATTCATTCAGTAGCACCTTAAAGACCAACTAAGTTTTTATTTTGGTATGAGCTTTCGTGTGCATGCACACTTCTTCAGAAGTATCTGAAGAAAGCTCATACCAAAATAAAAACTTAGTTGGTCTTTAAGGTGCTACTGAAGGTTTTTGCTACTCTCCCTTTTCATTTCTTTAAAGCTAGCTCTCATGGATCCAAGGAAAACTCTAATGACAGGGAGTAATGCTTTACCTCACAAAAGCCACAGAACCAGAAGTAAAAGCTTCATATTTGCTTCATATTTAAAATAGCATTTTAGTCTGATGCAGTTAGCTACGTACCTGTTACATCAGGTTTCTCTTTCTTATAATAAGAGTTCCACCTGCTTTGCATATTGATTGCAAACTTTGGCACCTCCAGTTAAAAGGGCCTCATGCAACAGGACTTGGGGTTTTTTTGGGGGGGGGAATTCTCTGGAAAAGGCAACACGGTGCCCTCCAGTTCTGGACTTCAGCATGTTGCTGTGCTTGATGGGCTTGGTATAAGGCAGCTTTTTCCTGGCTCAGAGCAATTTGGCAATGGCATGTTTGCTTACCTCTCCAATGAGATACTTGAGGCTCCCCCAAGGAATTTTGTCATCATTTTGCTGGAATGCTTTTGTCAAGTATGTGTTGAGGATCTCCATGCAGACCTAAGGGAGTTATTACAGTGGGCAGAATAAGGAGGTTACTGTTGCTTAGACATTTGTAGACACTGGCTTGCTTTAGTTTCAGGCAATTCCACACTCAAAGCCAACAGTGCCTTCTTCCTCAAAACAAAATGGAAAATCCCAACTGTCTATGAACAGCTGTTCCACCTGGCTGCAGCAGAGGGAGAGAAGAGACAGCAAGGCCTGCACACACCAGTCAGGAATTGGAGTCATGCTCCTCAGGAGCCACCTTAACCTTCTGAGATATAAATCTATGTCCTATTCAAGAGGTGGGCAGTATGAGCAATAGCCCTTGGAATATAAACCAGACTTTTAAAGACTGAGACCTATCATGTAAACAAGGAAGCAGAGCTGGAAGCTATTGATTCTTTTACCATGGAAGATGCTGGCCTGCACAAGCTTCTTACCTGGAAGTCAGATTCATTGAAATCATAAGGCACGTTCCAACCAATCTTGCCAAACTTCCTCCTCTCCTGAACCACGGCATGAAAAAAAGCTAAGACATAGACCAAAGCCTTGAAAGCAGGATGTGGGCACTGATCAAGGGCTTCGTGAGAGATTTTGAAGTAGGTGGATCTCATATTCAGTTTCAACCCATTGGGTGGCTCTGTAACAACCTAATGCATTGGAGAAAATGAAGGTCTGCAGTTAGATTTGCCAGATAAATTGACACTGAGCTACTCCTCTTCCTGAGGGTGCTTTTAATGGCTTCCTTTACCTGTGCAGCATGTGCACTGTGCCCATATTCTCCATCCCCCAGTCCTTCCCCAAATGTACAAATTCTGCAACCAAGAGAGTTTAACTTTAAATTTATATACCTTTGGACAATATGCAGAGAATTGTCTGACTGCAGAATTTGTTTGCTTTTCTGTGTTTCTTTAAAGCTGAATTCTTGAGCTCTCCATGTCACCTCTTCCTAGCTACGAAATCATATCCACCCCTGAAGCAGGGCACAACCCATACAGTATATGAAACTGCCTTATACTCATCCTCTACCTGGGGCCTTTATTAAGGTCCAAGGGCAGGGCGGGCAATGGTGACAGCAGGGCAGGGCAGCACTGCTCATTTCGCCCCAAGCAGCAATACAGGCTGGACTGCCCCTGCATCTTAGCCAGTATTGTCCACATGACTCTCCAAGGCCATAGGTTTTTGTTGAAGGAGGAGACCAGAATGTTCTATGTGCAAAGCATGGGTGTTCTATGTGCACAGCTCTGGGCCCTCCAGAACTGACAGTATTTCCTGAAATCCTGTTGCCTCTGTTTTTGAGACTGGAGCCTGGGAGGAAAATTTGCCCTAGTTAAAGTTACTTAAGTCACTCTGTTTGCCCTAGTTAAAGTTACTTAAGTCACTCTGCTGCTCCAACATCTGCCTGGCAATATGATTAGGTTTAGATGAGGGATTTACAGGAGGAGAAACCAAGTCATTGTTGAAATATCATTAGTGGAGCTTCACTGGCTTGTGATTTAAAAATAATCAGCTCAGCTTGCTTGTGATAAATGCCTCAGACTTAGGATAAAAGCATCCAGCTGCTTCCTATAAAATCATTTGCCCTACTGACATGGAGGCACAGCTTGGCACAGACATCAGCCCAACCTGTTCAAATATAGAAAAGTGAGACAAAAACTGGTGACTCAAGCATATTTTAAGCTGATTGGCCACCACATTCCAAGGACCTTCCCCTCAACACACACAGTAGGATTGCCATATTTCAAATAGTGAAAAGTTTTTGAGCTATTTTTAAAGGAAAATCGCCAAAAACGACACATCCGGGCTTTCCCTTACATTTTGCCAATATCCACTCAGTCACTGCTTCTGACTGCAGTATTCCAGATATGTCTGGGAAATTCCGGACATATAGCAACCCTACGGAAAGGCAAATAAAATATTGGGGCACGAACCCAGGAGTTTTCTTACCTCTGACTTTTAAGCATCTGATTTTAGATACATGAGGACAAGACCATATTCAGAGAAGGTCATCAAGCCCTCTTCCTGAAGTTACACCATCTTATTTGTACCTTTAGTGATTTCTGGAGGATCCCAATTGGAAAGCCCTTTGTAGGGTCTGTTGTCAACCACAAGCGGAAATCTGGGTGTGGCTTAACAATCCTTTCTAGAGCCTTCTCCAGATCAATCAGCCACTTCACCAAGAGATGACAGTTCTGCAACATTAACCACTGGCCCCGGGCCACAGCATTCTCCAACAACTGTAGGGCAACCTGGAAAGGAGAGGACCTGAGTCAAGATGCAGGTTTACTTTAGAAGGAAACTGAATCCTTAACCAAAAGGGTGAGGACTTCATTCCACAGAGAGATCCATTCTGAAAGTCTGTCAGGAAGCTAGTTTACTCATTTTACAGACCTAAAAGAGATGTCAAACTGGGCTTTAAGTAAGCACATCTACCTGATCACTAAAGCTCGTACAAGAAGTGTGTTGATCCACAATATAATCATAAAATTGTAAAGTTGGGAGGGCCCACAACTGTCACCCATTCCAGCCCCCTGCAATGTTCAATTGGCTCAGTCCACACAGAAGACACTCATGCAACTCTCTGGCCTTGCTTCCAGCTTTTCAAATTTGTGCTTGAGCATTAAGTGGGTAGCACAAGAAGATTGAGAATGTGCAAGACAACAGGAGGAAAGAGACAAGGCACTGGCTTCTGAATCCCTTGCTCTGGATCAAGGCAAGGCCTCACTTGGCTGACCAGTTCTATTGATTTATTAAAGCATAGCTGTCAAGTTTTCCCTTTTCTCGCAAGGAAGCCTATTCAGCATAAGGGAATTTCCCTTTAAAAAAGGGAGAACTTGACAGCTATGTATTAAAGCAATGGTAGACTCTCTTTCCACATACAGTGGTACCTCTACTTATGAATTTAATGCGTTCCGAACGCACATTTGTAAGTCGAAAAAATTTGTAAGTCGAATCCCATAGGAATGCATTGGGAGAAAAAATTCGTAAGTAGAAGCAACCCTATCTAAAAATTCGTATGTAGAAAAAATCCTATCTAAACCACATCCAACATGGTGGACGGAGCTCCATTCGTAAGTAGAAAAATTCGTAAGTAGAGTTATTTGTAAGTAGAGGTACCACTGTACATTATGCAAGTGCTTGGGAAGAAGGGATAGATTTTCTTTAATTGGCAAGAACATTAAAATTCCTTTCCAAAGCACTGACTGGAGAGGAAGCACCCTGTTTCTGATCAGGTAGATTGGGAGGGGCCTCCTCAGCATGAATAAGAAACTTAATTTGCATTAGCCCTGCCTCTAGAGCAAGTGGAAGGAGCTAACCAACTCCTACCCCACCAATGCAGTAAGCATGCCTACTAGCTTACCTTCCAAGTCCCGGACTGCAGAATCCGGGACCAGCAGCCGTATGACACCGGACGTTGCGTCGACGTAACTTCCGGTGTTGCTTTGCCCTTCTATGGGCACCAAATATGGCCACCGCCGGCTTCAAAAGTCGCTTCTACGCATGTCCGGAAGCGCGTTGACGCAACTTCCGGTGTCGCTCTGCCCATCTATGGGCACCAAAAATGGCCAACGACGACACCGGAAGTCCCGTCTACGCACTTCCGGACATGCGTAGATGTGACTTTTGAAGCCGGTGGCGGCCATTTTTGGTGCCCATAGAAGGGCAAATCAGAAAGAAAAAAGTGGCCACCGGCAGGAGAAGATAACGGAGAAAAACAGGAGACGAAGTGATACAGAGGGACCACCGGGAAAAGGTAAGTAAAAACGGGGGTTTCCCGGGGAAAACAGGATACTTGGCAGCTATGATGCCTACATGCACCAAGGAGGGGAAGCCTGCTGACTTGAGGTTTAATATCAAACTTACCTTCTCTTGCCCTTGTCCCATAGCCAGGAACTTGAGTCGGTTCCCTCCAAAACCTGTCCGATCTGCTAGTTTCATTAGGTCACTGGCAGGGTCAGAGCCAGGACTTAGAATGAAAACAATGGGTGAATTTGGGGTGCTCTGCTCAAAGATGGCTTCAAAGCTGATCACTGGAGGCTGAACATATCTGGGGAGGAGAAGAAAGGGAGCACAAGTGAATGATTCATGGGGAATGGGGACTTTATCTACGGTAGTTGTGATGATGACCCAGGGCTCACACTTTGTACAGTAACATACTATTTTTTTAAAAAAAAAGGAGGAAAAGAGCAGCACTTACTTCACACCCATGGTGACAGTAACATAATCAGTCACTGCGCGATAGACACGGTCCACTCGGAAGCAACGCAAAAGCAGCAATTTTTGGAAGTCACTGAGACTGCTTCCATAGTGCATGGGATATGGGGTTTGTTCCAGAGCATCGATATCATACCACTGGGGAAAATGAGAGGTTAAGTCAGTACTCCATGAGCATTTGATTTTCCTACTTAAAGGAGGAGAAAATTACTAGGGGTTCTGAAAATCGTTCCATGACCGCTACTACCCTTCCACAAAGGTCAGCTTGGGTGCAGCTGAATCTGGCCTGAAGGCAATACAGGTATTGCCTGCTCAAAAGCCAGTCACAAGTAACAGAAGCCCCACCCCCTGCTCTTATTTGCAACACTCAAGGTTGACCATTCAGTATGGAAAATCTTGCTCACAGCTTTCCACTCATCTGGATTATCCTCCAAATCAGCTGCAAGAGATCCAAATTCTTCCGGGAACAGTTCAGAGACACGGATTACATCCTCCCAGCCTTGATCAGAAAGCCAGGCACATGGCTTCTTTCGGGCACTCTTCTCCAAAGAAATATTGCCTTGAAACAGGACAGAAAAACGTGAGCACCACAATCCATGGATAAAGAGTCAGGTTTTAGAAATTCACTCGTCCAAATGGCAAATATATTTCATTAATATGTTGGAGAATTGAATTGTTCACCTTCCTGCCATCATAAAAGAGAAAAATCACCTGAAACGGAGAGCCTCACATAGCTGGAAAGAGTACTCTCAATTATGTAGACTTACTGAAAGGGACTTTACAATGTAGGCGGTCCTACAAAAGCTCATGGAACTGCACCTTTGTCAAGTCTCACCTCTGCATTAACAGAATCTGTTTTTATAAAATGGTTTCCATCCTAATGGATAATAAATAAGGACCAGAAATCCAAGCCAATGAATAAATAAAAAGACTGATGAAAAGTCATGATATTAACAATTAACAAAAAGTCTGGCTAGACAACAAGACACTTTTGCATCCAGCAATATCTGCATTGAGTTCTGGGAAGTATTTGGGTACCTTTTAAAAAGAAATCCAGCTCTTCCTGAGGAACTCTGCGATCAGCTTGCTCAATCTTGATTGTCATGTTAAAGGAGAAGAGTAACTTGTGCTTCTCAAACAGGCCTGTGAATGAAACCTCAATAAGCTTCCATTATTAAATGCAAGCCCAGATGTACTACGATTCTGATCCACAAAATGACAGCACACAGAAGGGTTGAACACAGGCATTCTGAATTCTGGGAATGAGGTAACTGATGCCTTAGAATCTTATTACGAGATCCTCCCTCAGAAGATCAGTGAGCTGTGCTGAAAGATCACTTGCCCATCAGTTCACACTTGCCTCCACAATGCACAACCAGAAAAAGCAGTGCTGGGTGAGTTTCACACCGCATAGACTCTCTTGCTGATGCAGAGACACGGTGAGGAAGCCTGATGTTAAATGAGTGTGCATGCTAAAACATACCCCAGAGGGAATTCATATGATGCCCAGGAATTCCTCAGCAGACGAAATGATATAGAAAAGGATTCTATGGAGATGGACCGTTTTGAAAACTGTAATTCTAAAGAGCTGCCAAGCACATTCTACAGAAGTGACTATGTGAGCAGACCCCTGGTGTCTGTATAGCCCATTGTATCCACTGAAATCAATGCACCCAAGTTGGAAACAATGGACCTACTCTGAGTAGGACTAACATTGGATACAATCCTCTGCATGACTGTCAAAGAAAGGGATCCTGATTGGCCAATCATATATTGGGGCCCATGTAATGGAACCTTGCCAGGACAACTTTGCAGTTAGTTGCTTTGGCTGGCATTTCTCAAGCTATTGTCTACTTCTCCACAAAGTCCTTAGCCTACACCCCTGGAGAATCCTTTTCTGTATCAGTTTGCTGAGCTAATCATCCAACCATGACACTACGGTATCTATTTTCAGGAAAAGCTTGATGATCACGCAAATTTTCCTGGGCACTAAGGAAGGATTTTTATGCCATACCTCCCCAAAACCAGTCCACATTATTCAGGTGACAGTGCAGGGCCAAGGAATTTGCACTGCACCAGAGAAACCTGAAGGGAGGAGGAATGTATTTCATGAAAATCAAATGGACACCATTTTGCACTTCCCATAATACTTTCTGCCTATAGGGAGGTTTCAGTCACCAACCTGTGCAACCATAGTTGTATACATTAAACGTTAAAGTGTCCATGATGTTCCGCAACCTCTTTGCAACAATGGTGTCAGGTATTGATTTCCGAAGAGAGAGACCAAAAACATCCAAGAAGGCAGTCAAGGAGTACTGGTACATCGTGTTGACAAGGGCCATCTCAGACAGCACAAAGAACAAGATGGCACCTCTCTTGGCAGCTGCACGGTAACCATCTCGCAGTCTGTCAATATCAATTGCTGTTTTTTCAGCCAGCTTGAGTTTCTCAGATACCTATTTTGCACAAAAGAAATATGAATTTGGATCTGTTGCAAAGGCTGAATTGAACCCACTAGCATGAGGAAATCTAAACAATATTGGGTGCAGGGGGAATAAAATATTGATCATTGTAGTGAGTAAACATTTAACCCATGTACCTGGTTTGAAAAAAGATCTGCACTGTACTTCAGACATGGTGCTAAAATAGTGTTTCTTGCAAATATTATTGCAGGCAAAACATGTCACAGTAGCCCTTTCTACTGCTGAAGGAGACAGGGCAACTGACAGTTCTCCTTTGTGCCGCTGAAGCGGACATGAGAAAAAGGAGTCAAAACTTATTTTCTTTCTCTTTCTTTCTTTCCAGAGTACTAGTTACAGGTAGGTAAAATTTTTTAAAAAATCATTCCAGTAGCACCTTAGAGCCCAACTAAGTTTACCACTCCTATCAGCCATTCACCCATTCCCACCACCCTTCTGAGTAATACCCCTCCCCACCCTCTGACTATACATAAGGGTCTGGTGACTCCTGTTTCAGTGTATCTGAAGAAGTGTGCAGGCACACAAAAGCTCATACCTATGACAAACTTAGTTGGTCTCTAAGGTGCTACTGGAAGGAATTTTTTTTTATTTTCTGTTTCTTTCCAGAAGCAGCAATTCTTGAAGAAAAGCCAATGCCCTGAATAAAGGGTCGCAAAGACGCTGAGGGTAAGGTGCAGAGCGGCTGTTAGGGAAGCAGCATGCGGTCGCTGCAGGAGGCAATGCGCAACGCAAAAAAAGTTAAAGAAAAAGGCAACGGCCAGCAACAAGAAATAAAGATCAAAATTAATAAATTAATGGAAAAAGAAAAGTAAAACACTGAACATAGAATAGGGAAATATGTTTAGCAGGGGGACACGTGTTTTTTTGTTTTTTTTTTTTTTTACCTCAGTGGAGGACACATAAAAAGACAGACACCAAACAGTAAGAAAGACAGGAAAAATAGCTGGCAAACAACTAAGGAAGAGGAAGATTACTAAGTAATTAAGAATAACAAAGAAAGTGGTTAATGAGGACTCAGCTGACTAACAGGCAACAAAGAGTGAGAGCAGAGAGGGCCAAACTGCTCCATCCTAGACAAGGGGGTGGCTGAGGAGAAATGGTCTCCCTCCCACAATTCTTTGCTCCTGCCTGAGTCTCGTACAAGAGGAACAGCCCAATCCAAACACTTCATCATCCACCATAATAAATTGAGCATGCAAAATGCATACTCTACAAGATTAGGCCCCGCCCCCTTTATGGGCGTGGCAGTAGGAAAGCAAACTCATAATAGAATGGAGACTATTTTCTCAAGACTTAAAAAGCAGGCCTACTCATGCATGTACTTTCCATTGAATAGTTATGTTTCAACCAAGAACTTCAATCAAGTGTGAGGAATCTCAGGCCTGGGGGCCAAATGCAGCCAACCCTGGCCTCTTTATCTGGCCCTTGGGACTCTCTCCAGGCCATGCCCTCTCTTCCTAGCCAATGCCCGTTATTGGCTCTCCTCTGTGTCCTCCCTGAGTGCTTTTGCCCGGCTGGAATTTGCCCTGGATGTGTGATCATGTCTCTTGTTTGCCTGGATGGAAGATGGAGAAGTATGCATCCAAGTGTAGAAACCTGGCTGGAAAATAGTTTACTGTTGTTCCACCCATCTTGCAATTGCTATGTGCCCCTACAGCCCAAAGGTTATCCATAAGGGCTGACCAAGTTCCCTCACCCCTACCTGAATGGAAGGAGACAATACTATGAAAGTGGGGCCCAGAAAAAGGAAAACAGCCCTCTGGTGGACTATGCACATTGCCCCTACCTCAGTAGCTTTGGACTTTGTCTCCTCCAGAGTATGCACCAAGTCTACATTGTCCAACATATTCCCAGTGGAAGTTGCCAATTCACGAAGGAGGGAGTCTTCCAGATCCTTCAACAAATTCTTGTTTTCACTCGTTTCCTGGATGAGATGTTCTCTCTGCTCTTCCAGTTCACGCCTTTCAAATCCTACAATAACGCTTAGTAGCTGGTCTTCTAAACCTTTCAGAGTAACTGGAAGGAATTTAACAAGGTCACTTAACACAAGGTTACAGGTAGTTTTCCAACGTTACTTTCACTCCACTTTAAGATGACAGTTAGAACTATCTCTTGATAAGTTCAAAGGCACACAAATTATGTTTTGCTTGCACACTTTCCCTGTGGTCACTGTGGGAAACAGCAGGGTTCTTCTTACATTCCCATGAGTAGTAGCTTTGTGGGTAGTTACTGCATTGGTTCTAAAGACTGAGATGAATAAACCTAGGGCCAACTTTTCATCAGCTCCCACTAAACTCCATGAAGATTCCCCCACCCAAAAAAGGTTGGCCCAACAGTAAAAGTTACAGAGCAAGGTTGAGAATGCCTTGGGAATGGAGGCTCTCCCAGGAATGGTCTGAAGCTGCAAGGTCTGCCCTGGGGCAGTGTCTCCATTGGAGACTCTCAGGGAAGCCCATGTTTGCCAGACTGAGTGCCATGGAAGAAAGATGAGGTTTAAATCTTGTATCTCACCTTTCCCCTCATGGCTCCAAGGCAGCAAATAAACAACAGGAAAACTATGTAACTCAGAAGAGCCACCTGCAACTTCTTTAAATGCCTCAGATGGAACGGCTGGTTGCTAAATGATCAGAAAGGCAACATCCAAGGACATTAGTTAATTTACCCTGGAATGCTTCTATCACTATCCTAGTGTTGCTTAACTTCAGCTCTTGGATTTTGAATATTCACAACTTTAGGTCAACAACATAGGCTCTACATCCATCTAATTCTGCTATGAATTTCCCACCTGACTGCAAGGTGTCTAGACTGGTGAAGGTTATAGATCTTTGCTAAAGGAATACAACCAGGGACAACTCATAATCCAGTGGGTGGGTAGAAAAATTTCTGAGCTGATTGCCAGCCTGATTAATTTGCTCACCTGTGTAGTTGATGACCATGGCTTTGCCAAACACTGATGGTGAATATTTAGGATTGGATAGTTTGGTGTTCAGATACAGCTTGAAATTGGCATCATAGTCAACCTCCTTGTCTCCAAGAACGATGAATGTTCGGCCCTGGGCACATTTTATGTTCTTTTCTAATACATTATCAATCACAGGGTCAATGTATTCATCAACATCATGGAACAAGAAAGGATTCCCATATTTTATGGCCATTTCGAGTTGCTTAAGGAAATCAGGATCATTGAAGGAAGCCATCTGAGAAATAATGAGATATGGATATATGAGCATGGCGAGTAGTTAAATTGCTTAATGCAGCGCTTCATCTCCTAAGTCCTATTTCAGCATGATCAAAACAAGCATTTTGAAACTGAAAGGTTATGCTCTCTGCAACTGCATATTTTTATTTCATTTGACAGAAAAATTAAGGGTAGGCCAAATATCTGAAGTTGCCTTGTTGTGGCGAAGGGGCTTGAATAACTCAGAGAAGCTATGAGCTATGCCATGCAGGGCCACCCAAGATGGACAGGTCATAGTGGAGAGTTTTGACTAAACGTGATCCACTGGCAAGCCACTCCAGTATCTCTGCCAAGAAAACTCTATGGACAAAGACAACAGGCATATTAAAGTTATGACGCTGGAAGATGAGCCCCTCAGGTCGGAAGGCGTCCAACATGCTACAGTGTTCTCGAAGTTACGAACATGAGTTTGACCAAACTGCGGGAGGCAGTGGAAGACAGGAGTGCCTGGCGTGCTATGGTCCATGGGGTCACGAAGAGTCGGACACGACTAAACGACTAAACAACAACAACAACAACAACAAATTCAAATAGGCCCAATCATTTGACATCCTCCACTCCAACATTGCAACACAGCTTATTGAGAAACCCGAAACAGGTCCCTGTGTGATGGACAGCAGAGCCAGACCAGAGAGCTGGAGTCTCTCTCTAACTGGCTACCAAGACAGCTGGTCAGAGGAGAGTGGAGCAGCACTTTGGGTGGGAGAATAAAAGGGGCAGTTTCTGAGATGGAGACGGGGCTGGTTTAAGAGAGAGCTGGAGGGAGAGAGTTGGTTCTGGATAGAAACATCCACTCTGAGGAAAATATCTAAAACTAGAGAAAGGATTCTCCGAGATTAGATTGGAAGACAGTGTTTAAGGTTTTGTGAGAGTATTCAGTTAAGTGGAGGGCAGAGTTTGAGCCAGGAGAAGTAGAAGCTGTGAGGACACAGTCTCCTTTGGTCTCACTCCAGTCAGGGAAGGAGAGATCTTTTAGAAAGAGAAGATCACCAACCATTTGGAATAACTTGGGAGTGTGATTGTTAAAAGGTTGGGTAACTGACAAAAAGTACCACCTTCTGTCGGAACTAAAGTGTTAAGCTGTGAAGGAGAGTTGTGTATGAAGCTTGTATATGAACCAAAGTATTAAGCTGTATCACTGAAGTAATTAAACTTAAGGAATAGAAGTAAAATAACTCTATATAAGCTGAGCATTTCCCATCTAGTCTGGAAACCTGTAACAACTATCTGAAGTGTAATAACTGAACTTAAGCAACTGAAGTTTGAAAGAAGCTGTTATTTACTACCTTGTTTAGAAGCCTGTAACATCCATTAGATTTAGTATACTTATTAATAGGTTAACTATTTCCTGAAAGAACATTACTTCGTGATACATTCTTTGTCTTATCCACTTTATGCTATATAATAAATCTTTCTTATTTTTTCAACTTCTGCCTGAGTCTCCATGTATCTAGGATTTCCCTCAGACAAAATCCAAAAAGATAACCTGTGGTGGTTATTTTAGTGTATGTAGTATGTAGTGTATGTAGTATGGAGGTAGGATCCACTGCATCAGTAAGAGTCACCTATTACTGAGCTCCATCCATGTATTTGAACCTACCTTGAAGTTCTAGGTCAGGGACCACCAACCTTTTTGGATTAGCAGGCACATTCTGCAAAATGCCACAGGCACCAGTAACAAAATGGCTGCCATGGGAGCACAGTTCAGCACAAAATGGATGTCATGCGGTGGGGGGTCCAGTATACCTCGGTCCAGTATACCTGAAGGAGCGTCTCCACCCCCATCGTTCTGCCCGGACACTGAGGTCCAGCGCTGAGGGCCTTCTGGCGGTTCCCTCGCTACAAGAAGCCAAGTTACAGGGAAACAGGTAGAGGGCCTTCTCGGTAGTGGCACCCACAACAATTACCAGACCTTTAGAAGGTATCTCAAGGCAGCCCTGTTTAGGGAAGCTTTTAATGTTTGATGAATTTCTGTATTTTAATATTTTGTTGGAAGCCGCCCAGAGTGGCTGGGGGAACCCGGCCAGATGGGCGAGGTATAAATAATATATTATTATTATTATTATTATTATTATTATTATTATTATTATATAAAATGAGAGACAATGCAGTCATTGTTTACTCCCTGCCCCCCCCAACAATGCTGTTGCTGTCTAATAACAACAGAGAACATTCCCCAACACACACACCAAAAATGAAATAACCTAAAATTTGTTTTCTAAAATTAAGAATACCCTAGGCCACCCGCCTGATGCTGATGGCTGCTGGGTTGATGATCCCTCTTCTAAGTCTACCTTAAAGTGTTCTGCTGGCCTTAATCAGTCTGTCCCTTATTCTCCAGGGTGGTTCACTGGCCAATTTCCAGTAATATGGAAAGGTTTTAAGCTATGTAATTTCCTTTTAAGTGAAAAAATTAGCCTTACCCGGAGGTTATTTCTTTCTTCTTTCCTCTTGATCCAATTTAACGCTTGTTGCTGTGGATCAATACATAGTGGGAAACGGCTGGCCCGTGTGGTGAGAATGCCATTTTGGACCGAGAGCTCATCAGGAGGTAGACCTTGAGACCCCCACCTGAAATTAGAGCAATCAAGGGAAGCCATTTTTGTATGGCAAAAGAAAACCTGTCAGCTGAAAAAATAAGTGTGAATGTTTGTGTGTGCTTGAGCTATGTCAGGGGCAGAGACGTACCTAGGAGTTGGTGAAACCATAGGCCCTGAGGAGGCACAAAAACCACCCAGAAATCACTGTGTGTGGTATGCCTCTGAGCTTCGGTCCTCTCGCCTTTACACAGCCCACCTTCCTTCTCTTTCAGGGAAGTGTTTAGCACCTCTTGAGAGGAGGAGCCCACAATGAACCCTTGGTCCCATCTGCTGCTTGGCTCCCTTTCCCACTCTCCCCAATTTCTTGTTTGGGCTTCGCCATTTGGCCTGCCTGCCCTTCTGCAGCCTTGGCAGGCTTGGCTCCCCTCCCCGTCCATCGCTTCCATCAAGCTGAATTGTGTGCCAGGGAGCAGCAGCCCTGAGAGCTTGGGAAGAGCAGTCAGCTGGGTTGAGTCCAGAAGACCCTGGATGCCTCTCCCATTTGCATCCCTAGTCCCAGATAATGAAGAGAGAAGGGAAAGAGATGGAGAAGTACTTATTAGAAAGTGGGGTTACACACACACACACACACACACAGACGCACACTCCCTCGGGTCCTACCTTCACCAAACTAAAACTGCCACAATGGCCCAATTTAAACTGCCATGCTTGAAGACCCTTAGTCACCCTGATTTGGAAACGGTTTGTTGAGGTCAGTTAAACAAAAGCTTCACTGCCAACTTCACCCTAATTGTTTTGAAACCATTGTGAGTACACCACCATGGTACAAAGATGTGCAATTTTTTCTTCACCTTTTGTCCTCACACCACCTTCCCTCCAGATGCTTTGAGTACTTGGGTCATGCAAAACGTAGTAATTTCTAATGTGACTATTGTGGTAAAGTGATTTTTTTCTGGAGAGAGGTGCCAATACAGCTCCTTGCCAATGGCACAAGAGACCCTAGGGATTCTAGACAAAATAGCCACTGAATGAAAGGGTGCATAATATGCTGTGGAGGGAGCAGATCATCAACTGAAAGGTAGTTTTGGCCTTGTCTCTGAAGTCCATTGGCAGGAAGATCCTGTGGAAACCACAGAGATGTCAAAGCTGAGACATAATGGGAACAGGCCCATCCCTACCTGCTAATCTCAACATCATCAGTCAGCAGGTTTTCTAATCTGAAAGGCTTGCTGAGAGGAATATCTCGCTCATGGATATCTGATTGCCAAACATCCTTAATCATCTCGTCACGAAACTCCCAGGTAAAGGCACCTTCGTAGCTCAGGAAAGCGGCACATAGCAGACAGTCTCCTAACAGTTTCACTTGTCGTTTCTTTAATTCTTCCAAATCATTCGTCCACCTGGTCAGAAATGAAGGAAAACAGAGCTCCTTTAGTAGATTAAGAATAATTGAATTAATCCAACGAAGACTGCACCATACCAAGATCCCTGTTGCCTTGTCCCTCGTGGTAAGCAGCAGGAACAGCCCCACCCACCCTGCCAGACACTGTTGGGTGACACTGCAACCCACCATTCTGAAATACTTCCTCCACTAGTTTCATGCTGAACAGAACAGAATGTGCAACACCAAAGACCACAAGGCAAAGCAAAAATCCCTTAGCACCAACCACTGAGTCCATTTTCTCAAAAAAGACTTGAAGGCTAGCTCAGCCCAACAAGACAACCCAGAAAGATACAACGGTTGATGACATCAAAAGTCACTGACAGGTTCAGGAGAAAACTTAACAATCTGTATTCATTGACTGACATAGCTTAACTAGTTGAACAAGAAGAAAAAACAACCTATCTTCGGGATAGGTTTCTCCATGGTAGGAGACAGCTTGTGTAGCAGGGGTGAATTGCAGGCAGCTTCTACAAGCTGTGCAGCTAGAAACAGCAATCTATGTAGTCACTGGCACAGTTAAGGTTAAAAAAAACCCCTATTTTGGGATGACAAATTTGGGAAGCCATTTTGGCAATTCTGTCTGGTTGAGAGAGAAGTTTTAGTAACATGCATCAGGGTGTCATTTCTACCAATGTGTGGGGACTGTGATGGTTGTGGAGAACTGCAGGTATCATTTCCTCAATCATTTACACCATCTTCTCCTGGCTTATTGAATAAAAATGGGGCAGGGAGACATTATGGGAGAAATGGCAGCTGCCAAGTAACCAATAGGCACCACTTGTAACAATAGCAGAACTATTTTTAAAATCAACAACTACAGACGACATATTAGGGATGATTGAATCTCTCAGTTTTAGTTTCTCTCAGTTTTTCCATACTTCCACAGCAGTTTGTGAATTTTTTTTAAAGTCCTCAGGAAAATTAATCGGCAAACCTCTTCTAATAAACACATTTTTGCATGAAATTTTGCCTGATATACACATTTACAATTTCAAGTATTTTTGTGGAGATTGGTTGGCTGGAGAGCTGCATTGCAAAATTCAAATAAATGCAAATTTTGAAGGTGGCTGTGTTTTGTTTTACATGTTTTTTAGAAAGGCTGATTAGGTAGTCTCACCTTTAAAGGTAGACTTGATGAAATTCCTCCCCCATCCCTAAGAAAAGATGGAGAGAGAAAACTGCTTCTCTTAGTAGGCTGCAGTTCTACAGATTTACAGATATTTTCCCTCCCCAAAAATATGCAAAGAGGTGTTGCTACACCTTCCCTCCAATTTCCACTCTAAACATTCAATAGAGAACTTCTGGTGCTGACTATAATGTACTTGGACCCTTCAGAGAAGCCTCACTTGCCTTATATTTTCAGATCCCAATCCTGAGATAAGTTTGTCAGCAGCAATAAGACGCCGTTCCATAAGTTCAGCTTCTTCCTGAAGCTGCTGTTTTTCCCTTATGGCTGCCTCATACTTATCTCCCAGAGCTTTCAGCTCATTCTGGATGGCTGTCAGCTCATTCTGGATCTTCTCTAGTTCACGTTTACTTAAGAAGAAATTCCGTTCCAGTCTGGCCACCTGTGTGGAGGACAATCAGCTGAATTAGGCAGCAGCTCAAACATACACCAACCCTCAGCCCACTTCCAAAAGCTTTGCAAAATATTCAAGGTGCAGCTGATTTCCATGGGGACAATCTGCCCCTAACCACATCCAATAGTTTCTCCAACTGTCAGCACTTTGATGCCTGCCTCTTCCAGGTGAGCTGTCTGTACAGCTGGAACGGCATGAAAATAGCAGGATATGGAGTTTGGGGGGAGGCTGCTTTATAGAATTGTATGCTTCACTAGCATAGCAAGCTCAGAAGGAATAGTGGGAAGCATCTCTTTTATAAACATTTGATCTGCCCAGCACTGAAAAACTGGTGTGCGGGGTTGCTAAATCACAGGACAAACTGCAGCCATTTCACAACAACAATAGATTAATCTAATCCATAAAATATTGGTACGGCTTTGCAGGGGGTAAGGGTCCTCTAAAATTGCTTGGTGCCAGGTTCTCCCCATAATTTATGACAGGCCCATCCTAGCCATAGAGGCTAGTGGCGCGGTGAACCATGGCGCCGGGCGCTGGAGGGCGCCAGGGAAGTGATCCGGGGGCCACGGCTCAGCAGCAGCGAGCTAGGCGCGTAGCGGGGCGGGCGAGGGGGCTCCTGAGCTTGTACAGAGTGCCCTTTCTCCTGTCCTGGCTGGCCTGGTCCCGCCCCTCCTGTGCCGGCTGGGCGTGGCGATTGGCTGCGTGGCGGCGTTGCCCTTCCTTATAAGCTCAGTTCTCCATACTTCCCCCATTAATTTGCGTAATTGTTTTTTTAAAAAGTCATATATGCATTTTTCTATGCATTACTTGGCTGGAAAACTGCAATGTAAACTTTGGAGAAGTGAAAATTCCGAAGGATGGCTGTGATTTGGTTTGCATATTGTTATAGAAAATGCAAATTAGGTACGTTTGCCTTGAAGTGCAAACGGAATCAAATTCCTCCTCCATCCCTCCTCCCAAGTCACATTTAGCCTGGCCCTCATTCTGTTCACTGCCACTTCCATGTTTTCCCCTTGTACCTTTTCTCTCTTTGGCTTGACCTCCTTAGCTACATCACAGTAGCTCATAACAGCATCCACAAATTTCAGCATCCCTAAACCGGCTCTGCTGACAACTTCCATTTCTTCAAAGGTTGTGTTCAAGTTCTTTAGCAGCCCTCCAATTTAAAATGTCAGAGTTAATTTCACAGTTTTAAGGCTAAAACACTCATTTCCCAGGACCAGAAGACGATTGAAGTGGGAGTTAACAGAAGGTTACATGCAGGCCTAGTCTTTGCCTGCTTGCACACAGCTCAGATGTGGGGGATACATAAAGTGAGGTTAGGGGCAGGGCCTCTCTGTTGCATCAACTGCCTCATCAGATGCACACCTAAGAGTAGAGAGATGTAGAACTGATGGACATGCCTTTCCCTATGTTGTACTTTTGACAACAAAGAGTTAATTCTGAAGGCAGCCCTGTTTAGGGAAGCTTTTAATATATATTTTTCAAATAATATTTATTCATTTTATAAAAGCAAAAAATACAAAATACAAGAAAAAAGGAAAACAAAAAACCCGATATTTCATACTACTTAACATTGTTCTATCAACTTCCTCGATTCCCCCCTCACTTGGTCCATTTTTAATCCATCCTTGGCAATTTTCATCTTTTTCAACACTTGTACATTTTCACTCCATTATTCCTAACCTATGATCATCAATTATTCTTAACCTATAATCATCAAATATTCACAACATATAATTAATTTCTCAACATCTATCTCCTATTTCACCCCTTAGCCTAGAACTAATTCCCAAAAATATCCATAATTTCAAACATTACTTCTATCCTAATAACATTTAAACACTTATATCTAATTCTGCCCCTCCTCCCCTGGACTCGGAATCTCCCAGACGGCTCAGCAAGTTCCATAAAACAACCCTGGTTCGGTCCATCTTAACCAGTCAAAAAATAATGTCCATTATTACTTCTCACCCCACTCCCACTCTGTCACACCCTAAAAGCCACACTTTTAATGTTTAATAGATTACTGCATTTTAATGTTCTGTTGGAAGCTGCCCAGAGTGGCTGGGGAAACTCAGCCAGATGGGTGGGGTATAAATAATATAATAATATATTATTATTATTATTATTATTATTATTATTATTATTATTATTATTATTCCTCACTCACTCCCGTCAAGACCATGACAGACTCCCACCATCCCTGCCCATTGGTTGAGCTGGCTGGGGCTGACAGGAGCTTGGGTCCAACAGGGTATGGAGGCCCCCCATCCCTGATTTATAGAATGCAGTGGATACATTAAAGCCACACACCTAAAATAAAACCAGCATAGCTGTAGCAAGAGTAGTTTGCTCCCTCCCTAGCTACATGGAAGCTGGTGTCAAATGGCTCTGGGCATGGGGGACAGTCAACTGGAGAAGAAGGGGGGCGGGAATCACCAGTGCCTGTTTCTGGTGGACAGCTCTTTCCCCTCCCAGAGGTTCTTCCATTACCAATAACCCTGTGGGGTGCAGGTAATGCTATGACCTGGGCTGCCCCAAGAACCAGTCCTGACTTTGAGAAACAAGAGGTGCCATATACAACTGTGGACCTTCTTCCTTAAATATATGAATCCCTGAAAAGAAGACTACGTGACATTTGCAGCATCAGACTGTGAAATGCAGTTTCAAGGGTACAGTTAATTCTGCCGCTTAGCAATTTACCTCGGACGGATTTCACTTGACTCTGATTAATCGAATCAAAATCGATTTCCATAAGGGAGCGTAGGAAGTTGGCCTCTGACATCATTCCTTTGGCTGTCTTCCAGTTGAGTTCTTTGTAGCCTCTCATGATAAGGATGCACTCGCACACAGTCTGCACCTGCTTAGGGGGCTTAGCAAAGGACCTGAAATGCAAAAATAAATAAATATTAGGGCAAACAATACTCACAGATCATAGATCACAGAATTTCAGGGTTGGAAGGAACCCCCTACCTAGGGTCATCTAGTCGAGCCCCCTGCAATGCAGAAATCTTTTTGTCCAATATGGGGCTCAAACCCACGACCCTGAGATTAAAATTCTCATGCTTTTACCGATGGAACTCTCAAGCCAATTGCTTACAGATTTTCTCCCTCCTTGAAATTTTGAGTCTCAGAAGACCTTAACTGAGCTGCACTGGGCTAGGCTGGGAATGGTCAAGGGTGAGCTCAAGGCTGCCTCTGAGTAGTGCAGACCAACTGGACACACCCTTTGACAGCCTACAAAAAACTCTAGTCAAATTCTTTGTGCTCATGTTTTCATGTCTTTTGTTCCTTCATTTTCCAGAAACCCTACGTGTCATGTGAGGTTTTCAACGAGGCTGGCTTACCCATCCGGAGTAGGAGGGGAAAGCTCTCTGCCTTCCTCCCACCTGCCAAAGATGAGAATCTGATAACATTCCTGCCAAAAGTAACAGTAATAAAAAATATTTAAATGTGAAGGATGGAGCTTGGGTTCAGCAGCCTAGACCAAGAGTGGTTAACCTGTGGCCCTTCAGGTGCTGCTTGACTATAGCTCTCATCATTCCTGGCTATTGGTAATACTCACTGGCGGAGCATCATGCTCCGGCACTGGGGGCGGGGGCGGGGCTGGCGCGCGTTCTGGGGGGGGGCACGCCGCCTGTAGGGGCGTAGTGCGCATTCTGGGGCGGGGGGCAGCCGCCATGGCACCCTCGGGATCGCACTGCCTGGGGCGGAGCGCCACCATCGCCCCTCCCTTCGTACACCCCTGGTCATGCTGACTAGTGCTGGGAGTAGAGAGAGCCAAGGTTAATTCCACCCCCACCCACCCCGACCTAGACACAAAAAGAAATGTACTGTATTGGAAAAGAGAGTGGAGGGAGAGAAAACCCCAAGTAAACTGCATGCCCCTAGTTGCTAGTGAGTTGCAGGCAGCCAGTGAGCTGGAGGGCAGTGGATAATCTGCTTCTCCTTTATCTACTGAAGGCAACTAGTCCTCTGACCCCAAGGAGAGGACATAACTCAACTGTACAGATTGTCTCCTACAATGGGATTGGAAACAGATGGTAAGCAAACTTTAAATAGGTGCAATATGGATACAAAATTGGTATTTGAGCTGGTGTGAGTGCTCCTGATGAGCAATGGACATTTCTGTGTAAAGTCATTTCCTGTGCCAGGATGGCTGCAGTTCAAGTACCTGATCTCAGTGACATCAGATTTGTCAAGCTTCTGAAGTTCTAGTTTTGCGGCCTCCAAGATGGGCATGGCTTCTGCCAGGGCTGTCTCGGCGTCCTTCTTCTCCACTGCAATGACTTTGTTCTGCTCTTCTATTTCCATGGCTTTTTCCACAGCCAGCTTTTTCTTCTCCTCAGCTAATATGTAGGACAGGGACGATTGCAAAAATTACTCCTCAGAACGGGCATCAGCTTCTTCAACACGGCTACAATACTGATGCACTTTTACAACGCACTTTTACTACAGCAGTATTGCTGAAATTGGTGCAAGTCCTTGGGTGGCCCAAGAAAAGACATAATGATGCCCGAAGCAAAGGACTGGAAGGCGCCTCCCCACCACTCCACATACAGAAGTTAACTGGATTAGCAATTTGTCAGGGAGGTTGCTGGCTACCCTCGAGCAACGACACTCCAAACCAGGCATCCCCAAACTTTGGCCCTCCAGATGTTTTGCACTACAATTCCCATCATCCCCGACCACTGGTCCTCTTAGCTAGGGATCATGGGAGTTGTAGGCCAAAACATCTGGAGGGCCGCAGTTTGGGGATGCCTGCTCCAAACCATCTTGTCTTTAATACTTTTATTGTGAAAGTTATTTACAGTGCAAGAGCTTCATGAAAACATGTCTACTCAGTACTATCAAATTCTCCCAATGGCGCTTTTCAGCTCCTCCCCCAGCAGAGTAGTTTGGGGACCCCAAATCTCCACCCCCTGCGCTTGCGAGCCGCTGATCGCCTCAGTTCCGGGGTGAATTTGAAAGGACACCCCTCTGCTGTTTCCCCGCTAGAACTCTCTGCTGGCTCCTCCTTCCTTGCTGGTATCACAGGCTGTAGGCAGTGCTCTTGGAGGCTGCCTGAGCCCTGGCCCACTCTGCTCACTTCCTCCTTCCTGTCTCCTGTCCCTCCGCTGTTGTCAGAGCCGCTAGAACAGCTGGATTTGATAAGGGGTGGCTGTCCCCTGTAAGCCCATCCCCTTACACAAATGAACCTTATTTCAACAATGGCAACAGGGTGAGTTGTTCATGACTGCTCTGATCTCAGACAGGAAGCTTGGGAAGAAAGGCACACAAGAATCCTTTAATTGAGAGGAATAATGAAATAATGGGTGGATTATAAGCCATGCGTAAGAAGGTAGGGAAGGAAATATTCAAAATAGGTGCATGAATGTGTGTGAGAGGCAGGGAGAGACGCAGGTGAGGGGAAGCTTTTGGCATTGCTGGGTTGTTGTCAAACATTTGAATTCCAATGATGGCTTTTTCTAAAACTATTACTTCAGTTGTGGGAGGGAGGGGAATCATGTAACAACACTACAGTGTGGGGTATGTTATTCAGGTGAATTTGATGGAGATTATTTCAAATAATGTCCTTGCAAAGTTTTCTTCTTCATCATCCCAACAGTTCAGACCACAGTGTGTCATGCATGGAAGGAAGTGTTACAGTTTCAGTTGGTTTTCTTGACTCATCAAATAAAACCAGACCACAATGTAGGTTGAATCAGTGATGCATTTATCTCCTCTAATGAAAGGTTACTGGTAAATTGAGTTAGGGTTCTTCCTAAAGGTACTGGATGATTCTTCCTCTCTCCACTGTTGAAGCAGCTCAATTAAAAAGAAATGCAGTTGAAATATTATATTATAATTCCAGCATGAAACAACCAAAAATCAAAAGAGCAAGAAATTCTTTGGGATTTGATCCATCTTTGGAGAAACAACTACTTATAAATGCAAATTTAGAAGGCTGCAATAATAGAACACACAATCCTAAATTGGCTCAGCACATGAGACTTTCTAGGCTTAGCAGCCTATGTTCTGCCAGGGCATAAAAATAAAAAGAGAGCCACCCAAGAGAGCCCAGTTTAGTTTGTGGGGTAAATCCTCTAAATCTCAGTGAATTATGACTGTAAGAAACACTTGCCAATTGCTGTGTTGGTTGCAATCTCCTGTAACAAGGCTTCACAAGCCGCTGATTTCTCTGCCAGCACAATCCTTTGCTCAGCAAGTTTCAGGTTGAGCTCATCCAGCTGAATTGTAGCTTCTTTAAGTTTGTCTAAACCACCCTCCAGTCGTTTGCACTGAGCTTTGGGAAAGAGGAGGAGAAATATTGTCATAAAGATGTGTGTTGTAAAATAAGATAAGATGTGACTGTCCTGGCTGCACATGTAAAACAATGTATTTGCTCTTAATTTACATAATTTACAGCACAATCCTACTGAATTCAATGGAGCTTACTCCCAAGTTAGTGCAGTTATGATTGCAGCCTTAGGCCATGCACATAACTGTCTTTGCACAATATTTTGTATGAGATTTGCAAAACTTCATAAGAACACAGATGTTACCCCAAATGAACTGATTCTTTTCATCCAGCAGTTTGCAGTAGGTGTTGATGAAATCAAGATAATTTTTTGGGGTGACGTAGTTGCTCCGTCTGAGTTTCTGCTGAAATCTTTTGCTGTAGAGCCCTACTGAACCGTGGACCATGACACTGTGTTCAATGACTGCCTCAGTTTTTTCAGATGGGATCAGTGGATTGCTCCCTGGGAAAGAGAGAAAAAACATGCTCACCCCCAAGTACAGAAAGCTAACAGAGAGACACACAAATTGTTATTGGTCTTTCAGGCTCAAAGAAATTAAGAAATGCTAGTCTCTGTCATATCGAAGGTACATTTCACTTAAGATGAACCCACACAATTAATCATGAGTAGTTCCCTCCTTTCCATTGTTTTATTTTTTTCTTTAATTAAAGTAGCTTCTCAGGCTGCAATCTCCAATAGAAGGAGACTAGTGGGGCATGGGTGGAAGATAAGGTATCTTAACCCTTTATTCTCTTCCAGTTTTTCACCTCCAAAATCAAGTGCCTCTCCACCCCAAGCTGCTTTTGGCCTCACAGAGGAAAACGAAGGGAAGGGTGTTTCTTTCCTCCATAGGTAACAGCACTGGGAGAAGAGATAAGAAGAGGTATGGCGGGTCATAAGTTAAACAAGGAATAGGAAAACAGTAAAGGAAGGGGGAAATTAAGACATGGGGAAGAATACATTTCCTTCAATTACATGCACATTAGCCTCTTGCTTCAAAAATGTTTACATACCCAAAAAGAACTTAGCAACGGCATCTAGAGCCTGAGGTGGCCAGGGCAAGAACCAGTCGATCCCAGTGTTATTGACAAGACCTTTGAAGAGAAATAACAAGGTTAATACTAGTGATGCTGGGCAGCAAGTCAATCTTTTCCCTCCCCCAGTTCTTCCTCCTCTTACCTCTTTACTCTTTGTCATAGCAATACTACCATTTGCCAAAATCACTGTTGCCTCAATACAACCCTGTGGCAGTGGCAAGCCTGATGCAGGCAAATTAAATGATGCCTGTTAAATGCACTAGTTTATAGGCTTGCCGCAAAAGTTTTCTGTGAAACTCAAAGCTTCTATATGTTGCTACACCTTGGGCTTTCAAACTTTCTACCCTCAAGGAATTCCTTTCGTGTTGCCTTGGCTTCCAAACAATTACTGTGTTCCTGCCACATGATGAGACTGTATATTGTAGAGGATCCTGGGTAATTTTCTAAGACACAGAAACTGGCCAGGCTTCTTAGGCTTCACTGTTGCATTGTGAACCCTAAAATCACACTCTAAAGCAGCCTCTCTCCACCTTGGGTCAAGACGTTGCTGAACTACAACTTCCATCAGCCCCAGCAAGCATGGCCAATGGTCAAGGATGATGGGCTTTGTAATCCAACAGATCTGAGGATCAAAGTTTGGGAAAGTCTGCTCTAAAACATAGCCAACACCTTCCCATGAATGCACATTGCAGGAGAAAACAAGCAGTGGTAGTTATCTGCTTTTCAGGGATTCTTATCTACTTTCTTTAGGTATCAGGCAAAAGCATTTCTTTTTTGCCAGGCCTTTGGTCCTTAATGTTTTAATCCTGCCTTTAAAAAATCTGTTAGATTTTTATTTGTCCCCCTCCCCGCTTTTGTGCCAGTTTCAATGCATGTGCTTGTTTTTATATTGTAAGCCACTTTGAGTTACCTTGGGGAGGAAAAGTGACAAATAATTTTAAAAATAGTAATAATAACTTCAAAGTTCAACAGAACAGAGATTCAAAACCATTGCTCTCCACTTATGAAAACTAAGCTAATGCCCGCTTTTCAGTTTCATTTATCTGCATCCCAGGGGCAGAGAGGGGATACCTGTTAACATACATACATACATACTGTACGTACGGTACATACATACCTGGAAAATTTCGGCAACGTGTTCTCAGTGTTTCACCAACTGGGGACATCCCAAGGACAATATGGAGGTTGTTGGCACTCTTGTTTACAAAGTACTGCCAGACACTTTCTTTGGCTGGAGCAGCTCCAGCTTTCATTGCTTCATCTGTAATCTGATTTAAAATATTATCTCTTTCATCATCTGGGAATAGGGCTGGCACCATTCCTATTAAATAAAGATAAGGTAAAAGAAGTTATTACTTCATGATAAACATCCCACCCACCCTACACCAACGGTAATCTCCTGTCTGGGTTTTCTCACCCAATAAACTTAAACAGATTATTATGCATAATGACCATGATTATTTTATGTGATGCAAAGCACATTCATCTTCTTCCAAGTGGGATTTCCTACCACTGGACAGAGGCAGGTGGCTACAGTGCCCCCCACACCCTCAAACCCCACTCTGTAAAATATGAAGAATCATAGAGAATTAAGACTCAGCACTTTAAAGAACATGAGAGCAGACCAAGAGCCCATCTGGTACAAAATCATGTTCTTTCAGTGGCCAGCCAGAGATCTGTGGGAAGCCTGCAAGCAGGATCTGAATGCAACATCTATTTATCCACTTGTGATTGCCAGGATCATTTGGATTGCCCTTTTCTGAACCTTTTCCAAATCTAGGTAAAGGTAAAGGGGCCCCTGACCATCAGGTCCAGTCGTGTCCGACTCTGGGGTTGCGGCGCTCATCTCGCTCTATAGGCCGAGGGAGCCGGTGTTTGTCCGCAGACAGCTTCCGGGTCATGTGGCCAGCATGACAAAGCTGCTTCTGGCGAACCAGAGCAGCGCACGGAAACGCTGTTTACCTTCCCGCCGGAGCGGTCCCTATTTATCTACTTGCACTTTGATGTGCTTTCGAACTGCTAGGTGGGCAGGAGCTGGGACCGAGCAACGGGAGCGCACCCCATTGCAGGGATTCGAACCGCCGACCTTCTGATCAGCAAGCCCTAGACTCTGTGGTTTAACCCACAGCGCCACCTGGGTCCCTTCCAAATCTAGAATAGCTTTTTTGAGGTTAGGCGACCAGAACTATGCATACTATTCCAAGTGTGGCTGCACCATCAAGGTCAGCATAAGACATTTTGAAATGTAAGGTGACCACAAAATGGTTCCTTCCCTGAAAAGAAGAGGTGAGTAAATATCTACATCAGGGACAAGAGGGGGAATAAAGATCTACATTGGGAACAAGGGTGGGAGGAGACCAGCAGTGCCTCCCCTATTCACCAAGAGTCTGCTGGAGAGGTGACAGTTCCAGACTCCAAGGAGCATTTGCAGTTGCCACTGCCACTGTGGCTGTGGTGGCAGCAGCAGGCAGTGCCCCTGCAAATCCTGCCACCCAAGGCTGTTGCCTCACATTGTCTCATGGGTGGCCCAGCCCTGTACACCGTGTGGTCACACCATAGGTTTGTCATTACCTGATGTTAGCATGTTGTTGATGAGTTCCAAGAACCCTTCTTCGGCCACATGAGCATCAGTAAATAGGAATATCATTATTTTATTCTCAATCCCAAGTTTTACATACAAAGATTTAAGATCTTCCCGCAAATTGTTTTCTCCATAACCACGGCTCAGAACTATTTCAAAAACCTAAAAGTAAAGTATGAAATTAGTTGTATTATTTTCACCGGAAGCACTGATTGGTAGAGTGCAGGCAGGGACATTCCCTTGAGTTGCAATTCCTTTATTTAAGAAGTTAAACAAAACCTGATTCTGTCTCTCCCAGAGTGATATAAGGCCATTTCATTTAGGCGAGTTGGTAGCTGACCATTTGCCTCCCCCCCCCCCCCAAGGGCTTTTAAAATTAATCACAGTACTTATATCCAACTAAGTTCTACTCAGAACAGACATACTGAAATTAATGGATCTAAGTTAGTAGTGTACATTAACTTCAGTGGGTCTATTGTGAGTAGGACTAGCATTGGGTACAACTCAAAGCCAGTATGTAATCCAAGACTTCAATGACAGGGAAGTGTGATCATCTAAAATAAAAAAGCAAACTAATGACCCACTAACCTCACATCCTGCTGTATAAGCAGCTAATCTTGCCAGAGACTGCTTCCCTGAGCCACCAACTCCAACAAGTAAAGCGTGACCACGGTCCATCCTTATGATGCGATGAACACGAACCAAATGCTCCAGGGCATCGTCAAACAGCACCAGGTTCATTTTAGTATTCAGTTCATTGTACTCTTCAAGAATCTCCTGCAAGGGAAAGGTGAAAAGAGTGAGCTTTTGGAAGGGTTTCAACACCCAAAAAGCAGGGTGTTAAACAACAGCAACACTGGGATTGCCTGAATCCTGATATCCCTGCTTAATCACGGATATATCATTTGCAGGAGTGTTACTGATTGTTCCCCGAGTTGGTGAGGCTAGTTTGACAACAGTGGGAAATCGAGCATTTTGTGTCATTGGCCCAGTCCTGTGGAACCCTCTGCCACTAGAGATTTAGCAGGCACCTTATCATAGAATCATAGACTTGTAGAGTTGGAAGGGACCTAAGGGGTTATTTAGTCCAACCCCCTGCAATGCAAGCATCTCAACTAAAACATCCATGGAAGATGGACATTGAACCTCTGTTTTCAAGGAAGGAGAGTCCACAATCTCCCAAGGAAGACCATTCCACTGTCGAACAGCTCTTACCGTCAGAAAGTTCTTCCTGATTTTTACTCAGAATCTCATTTCTTGTAACTTGAATCCATTGGTTTGGGTCCTACCCTTCAGAACAGAAGAAAACCTTCTGTGCCAACTTTTAAATGCCTGCTGAAAACATTTCTATTCTACCAGGCCTATGCAAGCAGTTAAAGAGTACATCCATGCATAATGGTTTACTGGTGTTTGTTTTTACCTTTTTTGTTGTAACTTGTTTTCAACTTTTTGCACATTTACTGTATGCTTTCACGACTTTATTGCGGCAAACCGCTTTGATATATTTGAATGCTTTTGGCGGTATACAAATATTTTTAAATAAATAATTAAACGCTGGAAACACTGAATGAAAGGAATATCAGAATTTTACAGTGTAACCCTACACACATTTACTCAGAAATAAATTCCAGTGTGTTCCATGGAAATTACACCCAGGTAAGTGTACATAGAATTGTAGTCTTAATTTCTCACTTTGCCAAAAGAGAATGCTACTTATTTTTGGTGTGCATTAATAGTCACACTGAACAGGTGACTGTTCACATGCCAAAGGTGAATTAATACTAATGATAAGGGCATACATAACAAATATCCAGTTGTTATAACCAAGCAACATACACAAAAAATACAGGAAGAATCCCATATATATGTCTTTTAATCTCCTTTTCTATAGTAAAATCTTCAAACCGTCTACAATGAAAATAAATATACACACACACCCCAATTTCATCTCTGTACCTGAAAGAGAGCTTTGGCAGCTTCATAGTCCTGAATATCTTCATAAACACGAGGCTCACTTTCATTTAGGGCCATCCTAAAGTCTCCAAAAAGTATAGGGTCTCTCATAACATGCTCGAAGTCATCTTTGAAATTGCCTTCCACCAGGGCTTGTATATGACCTTCAACCTTATAATATATAAGAAATAAATAAATTTTCAATTCCTTATTTAGGACCAGTCCTCTCCATTCTGCCTCACACGGACTTGTGCACTAACTTGATTAATAAAAACCCCCACAAAGGTCTGCAGAATTCATCCCAAGAATTGTTTTGTGCAAGAACCTAATCAGAACATATGTGTATGGGAAGTTGCTTTATAATTCATCAGGCCATTCCCTCAATACTGCTGTCCAAGGCTTCAGACACAGGTCTTTCCCAGTTTTGGTACCAGAAATCCTTTGAAATGAAGGTGACAGGGACTGAAACTGGAGTCTTCCATAAGAAAAGCATGCAGTTCACCACTGAGCTAAGTCTTCGAGTACTGATTATGCCATGGATTGTCATAGCTGTCAAGTTTTCCCTTTTCTCGTGAGGAAGCCTATTCAGCATAAGGGAATTTCCCTTTTAAAAAAGGGGAGAACTTGACAGCTAGGATGGATTGTAAATTCTTAATGGCAAGCAACATTCCACATTGTGAGTCTGTGAGAGAGAAAGAGCATGAGTGGCAGAAGGGAGATTCTACAACTAATGTGTGTTCTGCAGATATAGCAACTATGTTCAGGGGTTTAAAAGAAAGCGTCCTTTCATACTGCATCATGGTGTGGTACGCTGGCTTGACATTAACGGATAGGAAGTGCCTACAGAGGGTGGTGAATACAACACAAGATATTATGGGCTGTCCTGTGAATCCGCTGGATGACATTGCAGAAGACCGTTGCCTCCGGAGAGTGAGGAAAATTCTTAGGGATGATTCACACCCTGGCCAGCCTTTTTTTTTATCTCCTGCGCTTGGGCAGAAGATATAGAAGCATGATTAGTCACACCAATAGGGTAAAGAACAGCTTCTATCCCTGGGCTGTTAGGCTGCGAAATGAAAAGACAACAACAGGGCAACTGACTTTCGGGTTTGGTAGGTATGCGTCAGTAAACGAGGGGAATTAGGACTAAGAGAGCTGAGTGGGGGTGCTCGTGTAATCTCACTGTATACAAGTTGTACAAGTGACAATAAAGTATTTCAATTTCAATTTACATGCCTCTTTAATGGGGTGAGAATGTTTACTTTTGTGGGATTTTGAACATCTTGGTGTTTACGGTATGAAATGTGAGTGAAACACTAGGAATGTGACTATTTTGGAGGCTCTGGATTAGCAGAGGCAGGGCTGGCCCTAAGCCAAGGCTGGGTGGCACAATGCGCCAGGGCGCCGGGCCGCCAGGCGGCGCTGCGTAGAAGCTGGACACGGCGCTCTCGCCCGCCACGCTGAAGCAGCGCCGCGCCCTGAGCTTCCTCTTGCTGTGGCCACCGAGGCATGGGCGCCAGGGAAGAGGCAGAGGCTGGGCGCTCAGGGCCGTCTGTCTCCGAGCGGCGCCTCGGAGGCATCACGGAGCAGCGCCGGCCTTGCCGCTCTCGTCACAGAACAAAGACAGAGCAAGTGGGAGGCGCTGCCTTGCCCCGCTGCTGAGCCCGCCAAATGCCCACTGCGCCCCGTCCGGGGGGCACGCGCGCCTCTCTCTGCCTTGGGCGGCCTCCTTGGGCCCGCCTTCCTCGCCTCGCACGATGCCCTAGGAGCCACCCAGCCCAGCAAGCGGGCTCCTCACCGCAGCCCTGGACCGCGGGCTCAGACGTGGACTCCCCCTTGGGTGAGAACAGGCACTGGGCGCCCCGAGAGAGGAGTTGCAGGGGGGCGGCATCCCTGTGGCCTCCAGGAGGAAGATGCAACTCGGGCGCCCATCATCGCGGACCCCTGGTAAACAACTCTGGGAAATGTGGGGGGGGGCGCCAGAGGGATCTTCGCACCACGGTGCTGGATATGCTTAAGACGGCCCTGAGCAGAGGGATTGAGAGGCTGTTTGATATGAAATTAAAAATGACTGCTATGGCTCCCAGTTCAAGCACAAAGCCAAAAACAAACCTTCCTGTATCAGTAACAGTCCATGGGGCACTAGCTCCTGCCTGCCCATCTGGCAGTGTCCACTCTATGTTATCGCAGCTCAGTTCTGAAAACCAGTCTTTTGTAGGAGCAACCCTCTTACAAATTCATGGGATGCAAGAAAAAGAGGTGCCAGAACTCACCATGAACACCTCCCTTAGAATGGCAATGGTCCCCACCTGAGAGGTGCCAGAACCAACTTGAGAGGTGCTAGAACTGAGTTCTTGTGAGTTCCAGCTGAAAAAAAGCCCTGGATGCAAGTAAAACAACAGCATCATACAGAGTATTGCTTGAGCCAATGATTTTATTTCAGAGTGGCACACAGCTGTCTTAAAGCAGCCAAATGGATATTAAGTCATCAGCAGTAAAAAGGATAGAACTCACCAGAGCTTTGTCAACTTCATTAATCAGCCTGTCATGGAAAACCCGCAGGCACTCATTCCGCCATACTCTCACCATTTGTGCAACTGTCTGGAACCTATAATAAAACAAAAACTGGGTCAAATCAGCAAACACAAAACATGGGACTTAGTGGGCTGCCTTTCACAAATGCAGAATTTGTAACTTATCTGATCCCTCTTCTTCCAATTTAGAGTAACTTTTTATGAATTGGTATGCTTGAATTGAATGAACAATTTGAATATTCCAGTGAATACAATTCCAGTGAAAAGCTAGGTGTCTGTTCACTCACCGTTCTGGTGTTGTTTGAACAAGTCCATTGTAAACTCTGGACAAGTCCCGCAGGTTAAAAATGTAATGGAATTTTGAAGGAGTTGGAGGTAAGTCACGGACTATCATTTGATAAAGTGTCAGTGTGGAGGCTGTCATCTTGTCAGCAATTGCAGCTATAAATTCATTGAAAATCTGCAAACATCAAATAGGGGGAGATGTTTTCCAGAGACAATTGTGAGAAGGGGTTTTCTTTAAAGCTTACTTTTTCTTGCAATGTTTTTCATCAAAAGGCAAACAAAATATGCTTTAAACTTACGTTAGGAGCACCTTCCCTGCATCTCACATGCATACATGCTTGTTGGTGACCTCTATATGTGACTGACAATTCCTTTTCTAAAGTAATGACTTCTTGGGAAAGGCTTCTTGAAAACACAGCTTGGTAAACCCAGCATTGGCAATTGACACTGGGGTCTATTTTTTAACATGGGATTAGATTTTGCCTTGAGCAAGATTGCTGGCGGAAAGAGCCAGCAGCATTGGCTCTGCCCACTGATTCATTTCCACATAATGCCTGAACCCCCTCGTTCCAAGTGTGTTTGGCAGAGTCTGCCTCTTGCAACGCACCTCACCCACAATTTAAGTAAGAGTATGCAACTGACATATTTGATCCCTCACAGACCATTTGTTACAGTCCATTCTAGCAAGGAAGAGTTCACTGAATCCTTTACCTGTATCTCTGTATCTATTGGAGAATGCTGCTGAAGTGTATAGTAGAGGGTTGGTGGGCTTCAGATCCAGGCTTATGCTGAAAGCCAGATGAGAAGTCCCTGAGGTCAAATGGAGGCTCCAGGCCAATATTCCTATCAGCCCATATGTGATTTTTTTTTTTTAATGACATCCCGCAGCATACTGGCTAGCTCACAAGAACTACAGAACAAGAATCAGAAGGAGCTCTGCATTTCAGTTCACTAAGCCTTCATTACTTGAAGGGTTATTACTGTTTATTATTTATTAAATTTATATATTTAGGAATGTGGCCACATTGAAAATGCAATAAAAGATTTGCTGTTACACCACAGAAGAAAATGTGGAGATATTTTCAAAGGTTATACTAAGAGATTAAACAGCAGCAGGATGGCTACAACTTTTGACAGTGGTCCGTTACTCAGGGGCAGGGGAGGTTTGAGGGCAATTCTTAAACAAGTATTGAAATTCTGTACAGGTCTCTCAACAATAATTTAATCAGTATCTCTCTGTATAAATAATTCAGATTACCGAAGTATGGCCCTTTAAAATGGAGGCGTATATCAAGTGCAGTGATGACTCTGAAGGAAATGGCACGTTGAAAGCGCTAAAGAGCGAAATGAATCGTGGGTCAACTTCATTACGGCCTCCCCCAGCTTTGCCCATGGCAGCAATGAAGCCAAGGTCACGGAGGTACTTGCAGTTCATCTCCTTGCCACGATCATACAAGGCGCCTTTCTCTAAGAGTAACTTCAGCAGCGCAATAGGCTGCTGGGTCCCATATTCATCAACCTTTGAACAACAAGAAAGTTAAAATGCTTAAAGGACAGAAGGGCTACCAACAAGCAGCTTGTGTTATACCCCTCTTTTCAACTACCATCAACAATATTTATAAATCTCCTGTCAATGACAGATGACTGAATCTGATGGCTTTGATTCCACTCAAGTTTTCCAATCTTAAATTCAGTTTGCCCCATGGCAGGATCCACAAGGATGTGCATTACAGCGACCTGACCTCAGGCACCAGGCCTGTTGGCAGACCAACTGTGTTATAAAGATGTCTGCAAATGTGGTATGAAGGTCAGCAACTTTAACCCCACTGTGTGCGAATCCTTTGCAGACAACTGCAATGCTTGGAGACAGTCAGGTTGAGTATCCACAGCAGTGACCAGAGGAGAAATGAATGCTGGGAGGAGCGCAGAGAAAAGAAATGCAATGGTGCATATGTAACAGTGAAACCAGATGCCTTCATCTTCCCCAGCTGCAATAAAACATGTCTCTCTTATATTGGTCTCTACAGCCACAGCAGGCGCTGTAAGGCTCCAGCAGTTTGACTTTACCCCCAACGGCACACTTCAATTACCTCTGGAGACAGACGGATGCCAACCATGCCATGGCAAGTGAAAATGCATTTTTGTTAGTCTCCTAATATGCATATTTATGCACACAATTTGCCTAGAATACATTTTTGTATGCTGATTCAGTAATATACACAGGTTGTTTTTTGTTTTTTGCACTCTTTGGCTTATGAACTGCTTTGCAAAATTTGGAGAAGGGAGAATTTTAAAAGAAAGGCTTGTTTCAATTTGTGCATTGGTTTGAAAAGTGTAAAATTTGGGAAATCTGCATTAAGATGCAAACTCATTCTATTTTTTCCACATTGCTACTTTCCACACAGGTTCACAATAAATGTTCATATGTGAAAAATTCAACACAATTTTCACATGCCTGGAGAAGTAAGCATGCCTTGATCATAATCTGTTTCTAAAAAGAGACTAAGGAATGACAAATTAATTGATAGAACAAACTAAGTTGGTCTCTAAGGTGCTACTGGACAAAAAAATATTTATTTATTTATTTATTTATTTCAAAATTAATTGATAAATTGCTTAGTAAACCTTGAAGAGTGATCTATTACAGGTGAAACTCGGATAATTAGAATATTGTCGAAAAGTGCATTTATTTCAGTAATGCAACTTATTATTTTTCATTTTTCATTTAATTTTTACAAATGCTTTCTTTTGGAAATTCCACAGTAATAAAACAAATAGTTACAACAATACAAAAATAAACATCGCTATTACATTTCATTAATTACATTCCATTTATAATTGACCCACCTAACGACAAATAATTACAATTACAACAAATAAAGGCTTGACATATCTTGCTTTGCATGTCATGCATCTATCTCATATATTGGTTTCACATTTTAGGTTGCATTACTGAAATAAATGATGCACTTTTTGATGATATTCTAATTTTCCAAGTTTCACCTGTATGTTATTCAATATTTATTATCACTACTAATACATTTATATCCCACACCACCTCCAAAAGCTCAGGACAACATACATGGTTTTTCCACCTGTCCTCCCTTTCTCTTATGAGAGAATGATAGGACCAATGTCACCCAGAGAACAGAACCTGGGTTGCTCAAGTTCTAGTCTGACAATCAGACCACTAAGTTCCATTGGCTCTCTTTTATAAATGTACCAGGTACATTTTCTATCAGGTAACAGAAAATAAATAAATAATGACTGCAACAAGAAGGTACAGTACCTTCCTCTTACACCCAAGTTGTTTGCTACAAGCTTTGATGGTTCTGTAGAATGATTAGACCACGGGTCCCCAAACTAAGGCCCGGGGGCCAGATGCGGCCCAATCACCTCCTAAATCCGGCCCTCGGACGGTCCGGGAATCAGCATGCTTTTACATGAATAAAATGTGTCCTTTTATTTAAAATGCATCTCTGGGTTATTTGTGGGGCCTGCCTGGTGTTTTTACTTGAGTAGAATGTGTCCTTTTATTTAAAATGCATCTCTGGATTATTTGTGGGGCATAGGAATTCGTTCATTTTTTTCCCCTTCAAAATATAGGCCAGCCCCCCACAAGGTCTGAGGGACAGTGGACCGGCCCCCTGCTGAAAAAGTTTGCTTCCAGATGTTCTGCATTAAAACTTCCATCATCTCTGACCATTGGACATGCTGGCTGGAGTTGATGGGAGCTGCAGTCCAAAACATCTGGAGAGCACCATGCAAAGGAAGGCTGAATCAGAGTAAGTAAGAGAAAACATGTTGGACAATTAGTTGTAACCAGCTAAATTCTACTCAAATCAAGACTAATGGACCTAAAGTCATATCCTTTAATGGGCTTACTCAGAGCATGATTTATATTGTAAGTACTCCAATGACAATAGCCATGACTATCGTCCTTTGATTGCTAGAAGCTGGGGGCAAACCATAGGGCATATTTCACTGTCTGTGAGCTTCCCTTGGGAAATAGTTGACTACAGTTAGGGTCCTGGATTAAATGAACCCTTGGTCTGATCCAGAATAGCACCTCTTACACATGTAAGTTTCTTCAGAAACAAAGGATGCAAAGCATTCCCTTCCCGGCATCAGCTCCACTCTTGCTCCATTAAAAATGCTCGAAAGTGTCTTTCCGCTCTTGCATACTTGTATATTCTTACCCTGGGCATGTTCATATCATCCATAAAGACAATGAGGCGCTTTCCCATTGGGGGACCATAGGTCTCTTTGGTCCGTTTCTCCACATTTGCTTCCATATTCCTTTGAATATCCATGGAGGTAGTGCGAGAGGAGAAGTTAATTATAAGCAGCACCTGGAAGTGGAAGATAAAAAATGAGTTATTAGGAAATGAAGGCTCATGCCAAAGACTTCCTGCTCAGCAGGCAGAGGTAAAAAGTTGAGAAGGGATTATATATGTGATAGTTAAATTAAAACAGAGTGTCTCTATCATTACAGAGAATATATTAATTCCAGGTAGTAGACACAATCCCAGTAGTATTTCTCCACTTATTGGGGAATTGTGATTTACAGATGCATTTCAGTGTTTCTGATTGATGGCAGCAAAATGTGTTAGCGCTCAGTTCTCAAAAAGAGCAGTTTTGTGGAAGGCAAATTATAGATTATGGTAATGAGAATGTCTCAAATTAGTTACTTTTATTTATTTACATGTTTGTCCTATCCTTCCTCCAAGGATTTCAGGGTGGCATACATTATCTCCTTCCATTTTATTGTTGCAGCACCCTTGTGAGGTAAGCTTGCATGAGAGAGGGTGACTAGTCCAAGGGGAATGATATCAGGTAGATTTTGGAAAAATATAAAATGGTTTAGAAAATTCACACTACAAATAACACTACCAAAAATAACACTACAAATAAGCCAAGAATGTACGATGCAATTTAGTTATATTAGTCATATTAGATAAATGTAATGTTTGAAAACTTGGGAAACCTTCTGGTGCTGCTGCTATAGAAGAGGATTTTTAAAAAATAAGATTTAATTTGTTATCTTTACAGAAATTCTCTAAAATTTGTTCTAGACAACAAAGGACATTAATGCAAAGTGAATCATTCTAATGTTCTTTGATCTGTGGAAGATTACCACATTTGTACCAATCCTATATAATAAAGTGCAAGTGTCTCTGCGTCCAGTATTCCCTGTGTCCCTGGGTTTGCGCTACTGCGCATGTGCCCCACGGACACAGGGATTGGACGCAGAGCGCTCGCAGCGGATAACTACTCCCAGCCGTCGCCGGGAGGAAGAGGCACAGGACGGATAGGACTCTTTAGGGTTCAGTCCTGACCGCCATGCTGCCCAAGAAGTGAGTCCTATAGGGACAGTGGGGTTTACTCCTGTGTAAGCGGACAGAGAATTGCACTGCTGGCAAAAGACGTGTTTCTTCTCTCCCGCCCGCTCCTTCAAGGGGCCCCTTGGAAGGAACTTCCTCGCTTGCCAGTCCACTGCCTCCAACCCCACACATTCGCCCCCCACCCGGCTCTGCTCTTTGCCCATCACTTGGCCTTCCTCACACCGCATTGAAAACTACCACTTCTGGCTTCTATAACAAATAATACCTTCCCCCACCCCTACCCTGCTTTGTGTGTGTGTGTCGGTTGAAAGTGCCCCGCCTCCTTCTTTCCCTTTAGCCAACGGGAAGCCAGCACCTTTCCCTGTTTCAGCCCCTCCACTGCCCTCAAGCGCTCCCCGTCCCACTCACGCCCTCCAATGGGAACGCCGGGCCCCGTCTTCGCCTGCGGCTATCCGGAGCCTGTGCCTCCCCCAAACCAATCAGTGGGGCATCTAAGGCGCCGCTTCTTCCGTGCCCCGCCCCTTGGCTACCGCATGTGTGATGTGGCTCGCGGCACTGCGTAACTATGGGAAGCGCGGCGATCGGGGGTTTATTTGGATGGGGGGGGCTTCGGTTAAGTCGCCTTTGTCTCCAGTAGCCCCTGTGTTTGCAAGTGGGGCCGTTGGGCTCGGACATGGGCACCAGGGGTTGTCTCTGCCCGTTTCTGCTCCTCCCCCGCTCAGCCTCTCTCTCTTTCTCGCTACAATAGTGCCAGCAGCGTGGCCTGCAGAGTGTAGCTGCTGCCGGGGCCGCTTCCCTCGGCCTGTTGCGCTGGCTGCTCTTCGGGCGGCGGAGGAGGAGGAGGCGGCGGCAAGAGTAGCACCTCCACCTGGGCCTGCCCCGCCGCCGCCACCACCATCAAGAGGCCGCCCAGGGCATAAGTTCTAGCACCCATTAATTTAACGGGCTAAATGATACTAGTTTACAGAATAAATAACTAAGTTTCAAAATTGCTTTTTAAAGCTTCTTAGTGACTTTGATACATTCTCTCTCTTAAAATGTCAGGCCAAGCGGATATATTGTTTAATCAAATACTAAAATATAGTCATTGCTGGAGCTGACTAAGTTTGCAAACTTATACACATTTACCTGAGGGCAATAAACCTCACTGAACACACTAGTTGTTTCTCAGTAGACACTCATAGGACATGACTTAAGTAGGCAAAAAAGGGTATGTATTAAACCAGAGATTCTGGGGACCTGCGTAGCAAAGGATCTGTCCCCTATACTCATCCCTCAGCCTTTTGCTCCTTCTCCCCTTTTTGCAACAGGTGATTGAGCTTCTTTCCTTATCTGGAAGTGGAGTAAAGGTGTAGGGCTAATTACATAAAATCTGGACCCTTACATTTGTGTCTTGATTTAGTTTCTTAAGAAAATTCTGTGTTGTTGCCGTCTTTGAGGTTCCAGATTCTCCAACCAGAACAACGGGGTGTTTGATTTTTACCATCTTTTCTAGTAGCCAGTTTGTACGGGTTGTATCCACTGTGGGAACTAAAGAGAGAGTGTGTTAACTTGGAATACAAAGAGCAAAAGAAAACCAAGCAGCTTTAAAATGAGGGATACTCAATGCACAATCACGCCAGTAGCAGAATTAATTTAGAGACACAAGACCCATTTTCTGATCCAGGGGTCGTTTGTTCCTCTGCAGCTTAAAGGATAAAAGAAAAATGTTTCTAGACACAATATTTTAGAATGGAGCATTGGCCCCTTACTGCCCAGTGTTAAGGAGATACCCAGAGATGGGTTGTCTCCACCGATAGCCCAGAAAAGTCAAGTCTCATGTGGTGATGTTTCATATGCCTAGACTGACTCAGGATTCTCCACTGCCAAGCAGAGAACAAAGTACAGCACATGTAAACAAAATCTGAGGCGGGGGGAGCATTAAAATAAAATAACAGAAGCCTCCTCTGAGAAGGCCAAGCAGAGGTGGATGAAAGTACATGGTGGCCAAACCATGGTCATTTGGGTAGACCAAGCTGTACCAATTTGTGGTATGCTACCTAAAGAGGATAACTCTCTGAATCAGAGGAACTTTCATGGTAAGTGACCAATGTTTGTTCTGTTCAGTGGGAGGAAACATCCAGATATGGGACATGTCCAATCCTTATATTGAAGGGCTGAAGGTGACAGACTGAAGACAGGATGATGATGATGATGACGACAATGGAGGGACACCAGAACGTGAGAAGGGACTCTAAGGAAAAACAGGTAGCAAGAAAGCTACAGATGCAAAGAAACTGCTGGTGGAAACACTAAGTCAAGGAATCTGCTCTGAACTTGGGCAAGGCAAGACAGTAACTGGGGTGGAGCCTCGTGAGCCAGCTTAGAGCTGCAAGATGTTGTCATATGATCCTGCCTCCCAGGGATGATCAATGACGATGAGCCATGTAAGGATGCCTATCATGTACTGGACAAGGCATAAATAGGTTTGCAAGCTGTAATTGATTAACTTGTGACATTAATTACTCCCACTAAATTATGCAAAGCTTTAGTCACACTTACCCAGAATATCGATAAATTTTACTTCGGGTGAGTGAATATATTCAGGGACCAATTTGCTCCAAGGCACCCACTTTTTCATCAGTCCCTCGAAGTGAAAGTCATATAAAGTTGGAAGCTGGCCTGAAGATAAATGAATTGTGATAGCTTACCATACTTATGGTCAGAGATTAGTCATTCATGATTACTGGAGGTATGTTGCAAATGAGACATCCAATATAGGATGCCAAGAAACAACATGCTGAACACATTGTCCAAATTATCAGAAAGCACTGGAATTAGGCCCAAAAGATTGGCAAACAATGTATCTGTATACCTTGGCCTTAGTGTGAATTTTATGCTCTCAATATTACTGTTGTAAAGCTCCTGTTTCAGGCAGAATGTCCTTATGGTTCAGGGACTCTACATCTTCCCTTGGAAACTGATTGCACCTGCCTGTGGTTCCAAGGATAGGGCATAACCTTAATCCACTGAGAAGGTATCATAGTAAGCGCAACAAACCTTTATTATTATTATTATAGGGTTATCCTGAAACAGGTTCCTCTTCCTACTTGCTCCATAGACAGTGCCATGTGACTCAGTGCAGAACATGACGTTTCCATTGAAAGAGACTCGGTTCCAGCAAGCAGAAACAGAATATGTTCTACTTTACAAAACAATTGTCTGAAAGGTCTATTAACATTTCTTATTTACTTCAAAGAACTGAAATCCTTACTCAGCAGGCCCCCCAAGTCCTGTCTCTATGCTGCGTAGCATAGTTCAAGGAAAGTAAAAATTACCAAGTGCCACTGGGCTAAACTGAAGGCATGGGCTTCAGAGTTTTTCACTTGGCTTCAGCCACTGTAAAGGATGTGTACACCTGTGTTGAACCAAAGGTGAGACTGTAGTCAGTATAACCCCAAAACTAATTGTTAGCTGTTGCAAGGATGAGTTCACATATGTTTATCTATGCACTTGCTTTGATATATGCTAATAGGCTTGCTTTGCTGCTATCCTTCTTGGTGGGCCCTGGAAGGCTGAGCTCTTGGCTCATAGAGTAGAACTATCTGTAAGCCTTGGATAGTTGCCCCCTATGCCCTCATGGGTCAGGTGGATTGATGTCATTCCTCAAATCTAATTAGGCAGGCTAGGAGAAATACAGATACAGTACAGTACCTGTATTTTCCCCTCAGTTGTGCTAATAGCAGCTTGTGAGTGGGAGCAGGAAAATCTTCATTGTGAAATGCGTGCTGAACTGCAGAAGGCAGGTGAAGCTGCAGTACCTAGGAATTCCTTTCAGAAACAAACCACGTCGTACAAGACTGATTATATCCTACCTGGCAACTCCCCTGGTTTAGCTAGAGTCATCTCATCATTAACGGTTGACATAGAGGAGAGACGTTTGATAAAGTCATCAAATTTTGATCTTCCAGCTTCAAGGAGGCAGGCTCCTAAAGAAGAATATAAAGCTTCAAGGAAGTAGCACTCGAGCACATCAGGGTCATCGTATTCTTGCTCAATGAGAGCATCCAGCATCTTGGTCAACTGTGTCACCTGCCATATGAAATCACAAAGCAACAATTACTATATTGGTGGAAAAAAATTGGCGCCTCCCCCCTCCCCTGCAACACACTGCTATAAACTGTGCCTTTAAAGGGGGCACCAAGTTGAGAGCAACACTAAAAAAAAATCTGGAACTGAAGAAGAGAGATGAGCAAAGTCTTGGAAGGTGTTTCATTATTAAGTTCTATGAGCAGACCAGCAAAGGATTTTCTTCAATGTAGGAAGCAGCTTGCAAGCAAGGGCAACATGTCATGTTTCACCGCTTGAAGCAAAATGAAAAGGGCTACTTTGCACAGCCACTCCTGCCACCAGCCACCTGCTCTTGCCACCACCGTCTGTTCTGCTGCCACTACACATCCTGCCACATCTGACTCTGGCGGAGAAGTGGTACTGCCATTGGGGCCTGTTTGGGGCATGATTGCACCAATTTTCTGTAAGATGGACACAAAATGGACACAATCTTGCCCCAAATTGGTACCAATGGTGGTGGTACCACCTGGGAGCACTTCTGCTGCCTAATTGCTAGACCGGCTCTGTTTGAAAGTGTAGCATGGCAGAGAAGATATTGCAATGACCGCTCTTCCAGAGTTTTATGATTTGGAGATCAGTGGAGAAATTGGTAGAGAAAGGCTCCCTACAGGGTCTAAGGAAACTTTGCAGGTTTCCATAATTAAATGTAACACTATTACAATGAAAGTTAGGGTGCATATGTGTGCAACATTAAACAATTAATTGGTGTGTAGTTAATTTATTTATAAATCTTTTTTAATCAACTGCAAAGGCAACCCACAATTAATCAGCAAAATATCGCTTTTCAAAATGTAAATACTTCTTTAAAATTTCGCAGATGACAGGTACCTCTTAGAAGAGGAATCGCCCTTTCTTCTCACATAAAAGGGAATGACTCTATGCACCCCCTAAATACAGTATATGAATTCCAATGATGCAATGGAGCAGACACACAGTACCTCCAAGGGGTTTCTACCCACTCCAGCCACCTGCATGCCATCCAAATCTGCTTAGGGAGGTTGGGGTCTTGCCAGAGCAGAAGTGGGGGCTGGAGATTAGAAACTAGAAGTCCCATTGTGCAATTGGAGTTCCTTTTGCACAAGCAGCTGGATGAAATTCAGTAGAAATCTTGCATTGATCTTGCAAGCTGATCTTACAACTTGGGTCCAAGATACCCCAAGGACTGCCTAAACCTGATCATTGAGATTTTTTCAAGTATTTTTTATTTATTTTTAAAATAATTTTATTTTTATTTATTTTTTTATTTACTGCATTTATGACATATACTCTGATCACTGAGATTATCCAGAGGAGCACTGTTGGTTGTACCCAGGGTCAGAGAGGCCATAATGGCCTCAACAATAAATCAGGTATTTAATGACGCTGGTCCCATGCTGTAGAAAATTCTTTCAGGAGAGATTCATCAGGTATCCTTGCTTTTGACTTTCAAGCATCTCTTGAAGACTTTTTAATGCCAATAGGCTGATACAGTTGTTTAAAATTTCATTGAGTAGCCAGTTTTTTATTGAGTGGTTCACACTGCTTTTAAAGGTTTCTATGCTGCTATACATCACCCTAATGTTTTGCAACAGGGTGGTATGTAAACAGTCTTATAAATAAATAAATCTTACCCCTTATACATTTTTGTTCAAAAACGATTGTTTTAGTCCAATGCACATTTGTGCACATTTAATTCATTAGGTGTTCAATTAAAACTCATTTGATTAGACAACTAATATTTATTTAATTAGTCGAGAGCCCTAATATTTAAGTGCAGTAAACTGTGATGCTCGGAGCAAATGTCATAAATGGCGCTGGGCTATTTCTGATTGTTGAAAAAATCCTGAAGGAGAGCTTTTCTATTTCAGACCATGTATTGGAATTGTCCGTAAAATTTCAAATTCAGTCTATATAAATCTCTCCAAATATTACTGTAGCCCAGAAAAGGGGGCGGGAAGGGTAGTCCTACTAAATTCTCCTTAGACATTTGCCTGAAGTTTGAAAAGTTTACTGCACTGTTCATTGCTTGAAGATCCTCCATTGTAAAAGTTTATATTAATTTACAAAGCCGGTATTTCTTACCATATTGAGATCTGTCTGTGGAAGAATGGTCTTTAATTTCTCCCCCTGCCGTCCATCGACAATTCCTTCTACGATCATTTCAATCAGGTAGGGTACATATTTGGCAAATAATCTATCTAACAGTTGTTTTTCTTGCTGAGGAACAAAATCAAAACAAAGTAATTCTAATGTATCCATTTTATTTGTATCCATTTTATAATGTATCCATTACGCGGGTGGCGCTTTGGGTTAAACCACAGAGCCTAGGGATTGCCGATCAGAAGGTCGGTGGTTCAAATCCCTGTGACGGGGTGAGCTCCTGTTGCTTGGTCCCAGCTCCTGCCAACCTAGCAGTTCGAAAGCATGTCAAAGTACAAGTAGATAAATAGGTACCGCTACAGCGGGAAGGCAAACAGCGTTTCTGTGCATGGGCGTACCCAGGATCAAAACTAGGGGGGGCCAAGGCACGGAAGGGGAGGGGCCACAAAGTGGGCGGGAACGGCGAACTCGCGCTCCGCCGAGCTGTGCCCCTCCCTAGAAGCAGGGCTGGTGGGCGGAGGCGGAGGCCAGCCCAGCGGAGAGCGAGTTCAGCATTCCCGCCCGCCGCGCCGCGCTCTCTGGTTCCCCGCCGCGCTTGGCCTTGCCAGAGGGCGCGACGGGGAGCTGGAGGGAGGGCGCAGCGCGGCGGGCGGGAACGGCGAACTCGCGCTCCGCCGGGCTGTGCTCCACCTCTGCCCACCAGCCCTGCTTCTAGAGTAGGGCAGCTGCCCTAACTTGCCCCGTGGTGGGTACGCCCTTGTTTCTGTGCGCTGCTCTGGTTCGCCAGAAGCGGCTTTGTCATGCTGGCCATATGACCTGGAAACTGTACGCTGGCTCCCTCAGCCAATTACGCGAGATGAGCGCCGCAACCCTAGAGTCGGTCACAACTGGACCTAATGGTCCTTTACCTTTACCTGTACAGAGGGATACACTCTTCCCCGCTTGTGATTGTGGATCAACCTCTTCTAAATAACAAGATCTAATCCATGAAAGGGACGGCACAACACACCTGCTCTTGTAAGCCAGAAGCAGGAGCAGGAAAGCCCAAACGTTGTGGAAGAGACAGAACTGGAATAGGATAGGGAGATTTCCAACCAAACCTTAAAAATCTATCTGGAATTTGCCACCAGGTCCTCATGGCACCTAATGAAATCCCCCAAATTGTGGATTTCCCTGCCCCATTTCTTTGCTGTTGGAAGTTGCTAATAAGGCATGACTTCACATCACATTGTGAGTTCCTCTAAAACTTCGGAAGTAATGAGATTTTTTAAAAAAAGATTTTGAAAGGTGCTCCAGAGAATTACTCAAGGAAGCTCTTCATGTGGGAGATTTCCACTTTTCTGTCAACCTCTCAGAACCTCTGTAGATAGGTTCTGTCAACCTATCTACATGTTCCAATAGTGAGCTGGAGAGGCAGTTTCTTCAATTCTGTTATCAGAAGGCAAACTAAAGGCCCGGGGACTGGATCCAGCCCAATTGCCTTCTAAATCCAGCCCGCAGACGGTCTGGGAATCAGCGTGTTTTTACATGAGTAGAATGTGTCCTTTTATTTAAAATGCATCTCTGGGTTATTTGTGGGGCATAGGAATTCGTTCTTTTTTTCAAAATCTAGTCCAGCACCGCTCAAGATCTGAGGGACAGTGGACTGGCCCCCTGCTGAAAAAGTTGGCTGACCCCTGTTGTTGTCCAATAAAAACATCTTTTAGATGGGACCAGTCTGTTAGGTAGGCCCCAACACCATCTAGTGTCCAAAAGCAGGAAATGTTCACAGTTAAGGAATATGATATACAACCACTCCGACCCTAATTCCAGTCCCTTTCGTGATGAGACCAACACAGGATATCATCAGAAGCACAACTGTAGGAGCAGAGAAGAGAACAGTAGAGCAGCAAAGACTTCCTCAATGCACTACCTTAAAAAAGACTTCCGCATCTATTACAAGGATAATCAAATGCAATAAGATTGATTAACATGAGTAAGAACAGTCTTAGCCTCCTAAGGAAAAAAGCAGGCCAAAATGCCATATTTACACATATCCAGAAACTATGTTGTTCAAGGTCATGGAGGCTTAGTCATTCCTGATTTAAGATTGCAGGGAGAGGGGAAGGAAACCTGTGAGGAAAAAGTGAGTGCTTTTGTTCTTTTCAAAGAGAGGAAAGGAGAAAGAGTGATCAAGCTGGGAGAGAAAAATCAGTTTTAAAAAATTGCAGAGTGAGAAATGCAGAGAGACAAGTACAGCTGCTGTGACCAAGGCAAGATAGGAAATGAACTGGTCTGGATCCTTCTAAAAGCTGCATCACGTAACCCTGCCTGTCCTAAGTAGTTATGGAGAGAACTTATGTCTAGATGTCTTCTGTGAGGGACAGGGGATATCGCGAAGTCCCTCCCCTCCTGAGTTCAAGCCCATCCCCGAGCACAGGGGAAAGCAGAGAGAGTTCCGATTCCAATGGGGAAGCAGGAAGTCGTGTCTGAGGCTCAGGCAAGGTAGAGGAGCCAGGGTCCCAGGTGGGACAGGAAGGGGCGAATAAGGGGGGAGACCCATCCCCCCAACTCCGGAATTACGCAGAAAGAGGAGGGGAAAGAGGATGGGTCTGCCAAAGCTTTTGTGTTGGAGAAAGACGCGCCAAAAGCCATTCGGAGGTTCTGGAACCGACTGACCACATCACTCCGTGTAAATAGCAATGACTTCAGCACTGTAAATACGCAGCACCAATAAAAGAATAAAATGCAGAGCTGCGTAGCGTCGTTACTCTGAAGTAGCCCACTCCGGCCACTGTGACAGCAACCTCCGAATCCTTTTTTGGGCTACTTTGGAGTTGCCGGGATGAGCGTGTCAGAGGCGGAGAGATGGCGGCAGATCGCGGAGAAAGCCCAGCAAGAACTGCAGCAGCTGTCGCTGCAGGCGCAGGGGGAATTGAAGGCAGCTAAAGAAGAGACTAAGAAGGTCCAGGACGACCGGCTACAACTTGCGGAACAGGTGAGAGCGCTACAGGAAAGAGAGCAGGAATTAAGGGCGGTGGCGGTAGACCTCCAAAACAAGCTGGATGCAGAGAAAAACAAGGCGGGAGGGGCACCCCAAGTCCAAGTGCTGCCAGGAAGGAGAGCCGGGACCCTAGTAAGCAAGTTCAATGGAGACCCGAGGGAATATCAGGGCTTTGAGACTGAGATTGTGTATGCTCTTGAGCTGCACCACGATGAGTTCCCTGATGATGAGCACAGGGTAGCGTTTATTGTGGAGCACCTTACCGGGGCAGCCAGGGAGTGGCTAAGACCGTTAATCGCAACAAAGAATCCTTGCATGAAGAATGTCAAACTATTTCTAGAAGGTTTGAAAACGATGTATTCGTCCGATAGTCATATGGACCAGACTAAGGAGGAACTTCATAATTTACGCCAAGGAAATATGACAGTTCGCGCGTATTGGGCGAAATTCACCATGCTGGTGCACAGATTGGGGTGGGAACTAGAGTCACCCCCAATGCAAGCGGCGTTCTACTTGGGGTTGCATGAGGAGGTGAAGGATGAGCTCTCGAGAGGTCCAAAGCCCAGTAATATGGATCAGCTGAGCAAAGCGGCTCTGGCGGTGGGGGTGAGACAGGAATCCCGGTGGAGCGACAAGCAAGCAACGCGCGCAAAGCGGGCTTGGTTCCCACGGTCGCAGGAGAAGCCACTCCCCCAACAACCCTTTCAAGCCACGCCTGGGGCCAGCCAGGACCAGGAACCCATGCAGATTGATAGCGCGCGCGCGCGGGCTTTTCAAACCCCAGCGGCGCCAAGACGCAAGGAGGGAAGGGGTGGGAATTGCTTTCTCTGCAACTCCCCCCAGCATCTCGTCAGAGACTGCCCACATCGCAGGGAGTGGCAAGGAAAGGCGGGAACGGTTGTGCCCTCCCCCACTGACGCAGCACCACAGCAGGGAAACGGGAAAGCCTGGCTGCAGGAGACAAGGGGCAGCAGCCAGGCACAGTCAGCAGACAACAGCCCCAGCCCACCCACCCGCACAGAGAGGAGCAGAGCCAGCCCACCCCTCCCAGAGCAGGAGTGGTTCTAGAAGTGACGCTCACGCTCCCAAATGGCTATCCCCTGACGGTCCTCGCCCTAATTGACAGTGGGGCGTCAGCGAACTTCTTCTCGAGAAACTTTGCAGAAGAGCACCAGATCCAGCTTCTGCAGCTGGATTTTCCTCTGCACGTGGCGACCATTGACGGCAGAGAGCTGCTGGGAGGGGCCATCACTCATCAAACCCTCCCCCATGAAAATGACGGTGGGAAGGCACTCAGAGACACTGGCATTCAACGTCACCACCATCTCAGACCCCCCCATCGTCTTGGGCATGAGCTGGCTGGCGCGCCACGACCCCTCCATCAGTTGGCACCAGAGATGCATCACTTTTGGATCGGACTTTTGCCTGGAACATTGCATGCAGCACCAACCAGGGGAGGGGCCTCCGATAGCCACGGTGGCCACCATGCACGTCAAAGGGGGTGAGGCGATACCCAAGCCGTACTGGGACCTGCAGGAGGTCTTCAGCGAAGCGGAGTCCGACCACCTACCCCCACACAGGCCTTTTGACTGCCAGATCAACCTGGTGCCAGGGGCAACTATACCCCCAGCCAAGCTGTACGCCATGTCAGACCAGGAACTGGAGGATCTGCGCGCTTTTATCGACAAGAACCTCAAGCGGGGGTTCATCAGAGAAAGCAAGGCAGCAGGGGGCAGCCCGGTCTTCTGGGTGGACAAGAAAGACACGCAACAGCGCCGTCTTGTGGTGGATTTTAGACGGCTGAATTCAGTGACAGAGCCAGTGGCTTTCCCCATGCCCAGAGTGGATGATCTCCTGACAGCGGCACGCAGGGGCAAGATTTTCACCAAGCTAGACCTGAGGGGGGCGTACAACTTGATCAGGATCCGGGAAGGCGATGAATGGAAAACCACGATGTTCACGCCTCTGGGCTCTTTTGAATATCTGGTGATGCCCTTCGGGTTGCAAGGGGGCTCAGCATGCTTCCAGGCCTTCATGCACCACGTCCTGGGGTCCCTCCTCTTCAGGAAATGCTTGGTCTTCCTGGATGACATCCTTATCTATTCCGATGACCCAGTGCAGCATGTGAAAGATGTCAGGGAGGTGTTGCAGCGCCTGAAGGAGAACCACCTGTATGTGAAGCTGGAGAAGTGCAAGTTTCACACCAAGGAGGTGGACTTCCTGGGCTACAAGCTGTCAGACAAGGGGCTGGCGATGGACAAGGACAAGGTGCAGGCCATCCTGGACTGGCACAGCCCCAGGACGCGCAAAGATGCCCAACGCCTACTAGGCTTCGCCAACTTCTACAGGAAGTTCATCAAGAACTTCTCTCGCGTTACGGCTCCCATCACTGACTGCCTGAGAGGCAAGCAGAAGTTCAGGTGGACACCAGAGGCGCAAGCAACGTTCGAAAGCCTCAAGAGGGTGTTCGCCTCAGACCAGAACCTGTTCCACGTGGTTCAGGACGCGCCCCTACGCGTGGAGACAGATGCTTCTGATAAAGCTGTGGGCGCCATTTTGTTGCAACTGGACGCCAACAGAGAGTGGAGACCCTGTGCCTTCTTCTCCAGGAAGTTGACCCAGCCAGAGCGAAACTACACGGTGTTTGATCGGGAACTTCTTGCGATCCACGCTGCGTTCCAGCACTGGAGACACTTCCTGGTGGGCGCCAAGCACCCCATCCAGGTGTGCACAGACCACAAGAACCTGGAGTTCTGGAGAACTGCCAGGGTGCTCAACCAGCGGCAGATACGGTGGGCAGAGTTCTTCTCGAACTTCAACTTCTCCATACACTACATCCCGGGAGAGCAGAATGTCAGGGCGGATGCCCTCTCCCGCAAGCCAGAGTACATGGAGGAGGAGGTGCCACCGGCACCCAGGCACATTTTCCCCCCGTCAGCATGGTCCTGCGGAGCAGCAGTGGTGAGCGAGGCAGAACTCACAGCACTGACGGCAGCGGATGAATTTGCCAACCGCATCTTCAGAGAACTGAGAGGGGGGGGGAGCAGGCAAAAGACTTTGCAGAACGCAGGGGGCTGCTTTTCTACAAGGGTGCACTGTACCTGCCCACCACCCAGCTTAGATGTACGGTCCTCAAGCAGATGCACGACAACCCAACGGCGGGTCATTTTGGGAGGGACAAAACCGCTCACCTAGTCATGAGACACTTCTGGTGGCCAGGGGTGCGGGAAGATGTTCGAGACTATGTACGGGGCTGTGACACCTGCCAGCGGGCAAAGGTGGTCAGAGCAGCGCCACCGGGATTGCTGGAGCCCTTAGCCACGCCACACAGGCCGTGGAAAGTGGTGTCCATGGACTTCATCACAGATCTGCCTTCTTCCAGGGGCAAGACCGCAGTGTTGGTGGTGGTGGACCTCATGTCCAAAATGTGCCACTTTATACCGTGTGCCAGGGCGGTCTCTGCAGAAGAGACAGCCAAACTGTTTGTGGATCACGTATTCAGACTGCATGGATTACCTTTAAGGGTTATTTCGGATCGTGGCCGCCAATTTGTTTCCAGGTTCTGGCGGCGGCTCATGAACCTCCTGCAGGTGGAGGTCAGCTTGTCGACGGCTAGACACCCGCAGACCAATGGACAGGCGGAGAGGGTCAACGCCATTCTGCAGCAGTACCTGAGATGCTACGTCAGCCAGCGGCAAACGGACTGGGTGGATCGCCTGCCACTGGCAGAATTTGCCTACAACAATGCGGTGCACGTCTCCACAGGGGTGTCGCCCTTTAAGGCCAATTACGGGCGCGACCTCAGATCTTTCCCAGAGAGGGAGGGGGAGGAGGAGGAGGAGGGCCCACAGGCTGAGGATTGGGCAGAGGAACTGGAGACGGTGCACCAGCAGCTCAGAGAACACTTGGAGAGAGCCAAGGAAGCGTACAAGAAGGGGGCAGATCGCCACAGGCGACCGGGGGAGGTCATTAGGGTGGGGGACAAAGTTTGGTTGTCCTCGGAGGGCCTTCCCATCAGAGGGAGGTGCAAAAAGCTGGCGCCCAGAAGGTTGGGCCCCTTCACGGTCACGCAACAGGTCAACCCGGTGGCATACAGGCTGGCACTGCCAGAGGACATGAGGGTGCACCCAGTGTTTCATAGATCGCTGCTGTCGCCGTACAGGTAAAGCAGCAGGCTCCGAGGCAGCGAACAAACCCCTGAGGGAGGGGGGGAGAGAGAAGGCAGGGAGCAACTCAATGAGGCCACGGCCATCCTGGACTCAAGGAGGGGGGTGGGGGGCCTGGAGTACCTCATGGCATGGGAGGATGCTCCACCGTCCCAGAATGAATGGGTCCCAGCCACTCAGATACAGGAGGAATTCCTGGTAGAAGAATTTCACGCCCTCTTTCCCCATAGACCCAAGCCCTGGCACATGGAAAGGGAGGGGGAGGGGGAGGAAGCACGGGAGAGCAGTTCACCATGGCGCTGGGAAGCGGAGTTTGAGGAACCAGAGGATGAGGTATGGGTGTCACCGAGATCCACCCAGTCAGAGGAAGGAGCAGATTGGCAAAACATTTTTACCCCTACCAGCTCTGACGCCACGGACTTTTTGGGATTCCCGTCCTCCCAGGCGGAAGGGGGGGGCTCGCAGGACTGGGGGGAGGTGTTCACACCAACGGGCTCGGAAAGCACTGAGTTCTTAGGCTTCCAGTCGTCACCGACACCTGGGGGGGACCTGGGGAGGGGTGAAGGAGAGCTTGGGAGGGGGGTGGATGTGAGGGACAGGGGATATCGCGAAGTCCCTCCCCTCCTGAGTTCAAGCCCATCCCCGAGCACAGGGGAAAGCAGAGAGAGTTCCGATTCCAATGGGGAAGCAGGAAGTCGTGTCCGAGGCTCAGGCAAGGTAGAGGAGCCAGGGTCCCAGGTGGGACAGGAAGGGGCGAATAAGGGGGGGAGACCCATCCCCCCAACTCCGGAATTACGCAGAAAGAGGAGGGGAAAGAGGATGGGTCTGCCAAAGCTTTTGTGTTGGAGAAAGACGCGCCAAAAGCCATTCGGAGGTTCTGGAACCGACTGACCACATCACTCCGTGTAAATAGCAATGACTTCAGCACTGTAAATACGCAGCACCAATAAAAGAATAAAATGCAGAGCTGCGTAGCGTCGTTACTCTGAAGTAGCCCACTCCGGCCACTGTGACATCTTCCTATCACTGACTGGAGAATAGTACACACCCAGGTGTGTAATTCTTTTCCTGGCATGGGAACATGTCAGGGGACTAGTATGGCTGTGGGTTGTTTGGATCCCAGCTGTTTCTTGGTCCCTCCCTGGGCATATTTGACTCAAACCCCGGCCCTGACCCAGAGACCCTGTGTCTCCTCTACAAGAGGTCTGTAAGGTGGCAACACGAGAACGGGCCTTTTCTGCAGTGGCTCCACACTTGTAGAATGCTCACCTCAGTGAGGCTCAGCTAGCACCTTCATTGCATATCTTTAGGCACCAGACAGAAACATTTCTCTTCTCCCTGGCTAATTAAGCCATCTGTTTTTGTTTGTTACTATGTTATGTATGTTTGTGTGATCCATTCTTCTTTTTTATTTATAATTATATCTCCTTTGAGCTCCACCAACATCAGAGCACCAGCAGTGGCTAGGTCTGTGTATCAGAGCATTCAGCAGCAGCAAGGAGGGGGAATCCAACTTAGGATCTTCCTCTACCTCCAGAGCTGAACAGGGGTATCTGATATATCCTGTGGCCCCTGGGACACCCTCCCAAACCCCACCAGAGAACTCTGTTTGTCTGGAAAACACATAAAAATTAGCTTTTCTGGATATATTGGAGAACCAGTAACCTGGTGATTTACAACAAATGCTTCCAAGTTCAGTCTAAGGAGACATTTTCTACCTTGCTTCTTTGGTTTGTCCATTTCTCCCAATAAGGTTTGTATCTCAAGTTCTTGGGGTCCACAAAGACCATTCCACAGCGTGATACTGTTGCAGGTGAAGCATACTGTAAGTCTCCAACCTAGGAAGGAAGCACATTTGCTGAAAACTGATTGGAGAAGTAGCCTGCTGCCTGGATAACCTCCACCACAAAATGGAAGCACTGAAGGCTGGACTGCTGCATTCTATTTAGGCTGGACTGCTGCATTCTATTTAGGCTGGACTGCTGCATTCTATTTCTGAAGTGAAGCAAGTTTGGCCCTAATGAACTTGGACAAAAGACTGCCTAAACCCATATGTAACCCACTCTGAGCAAGTCAGAAGAAAAGCTGAGTGTAAGAGTAAGAAAACAGAAAAATAAATAAATATGATAAAAATGGAGAAACACCACTACCTCCCAAGACCAAAATGGATGGCTAACGGGTCCCTTTAATGAAATGTCTGGCCATCAGTATCTGTTGTTTCAAAACTTCACAAGTGACTTCCTTACCTCAAATAAAAGGGCACAATGGGCTTGAAGTCTGATTCGTTCCCCATTTGCCAAAGTCAACAACTTGTTATCATCCATCACAGAATTCATGTTTTCTACCCAGAGGGCATCCACATCTCCATCAAATAAAATGTACCTGTATACAAAGATTAAAGAAAGGCCCTTATATAATGACTCATCCCCAAAGCACTTCTATTCTAATTCATTTTGATCTGTGTACTTTCACTGGATTGCAGGAAGGTTATTGGGAAAATGAAGGAAAATTACAGTAAAACAAATCTGAAACTATTAAGGACCCACAAGTGTAATGTCTAACCAAGTGGTTTGCAATCCTTTCCTCCCACTAAATAATTCCAGTAATGGCACAATATCCTGTGAAGTCCACCCCCCCCCCCCAAGAAGCATTAAACAAAACAAAACAAAACAGAAACAAATAATTTAACCAACATTTCAGAAAACCCCTGAGGAAAAGTTCACTCAACCCACAGATTCCACGGAGCCTTGGTTAAAAAATAGTGACATAGGAAAAATTATGTTTAAAGATCTGATAATCCTACTGATGGCTGCTTGGTTAAATTTAACAAAATATTGGAAAGTATACCAAAAAATCTGATCAATTGCTTTGATGGGGAAATAAGCACATAAAATGAAAATGTTGAGAAAAGCAAAAGAGCCAGACAAATTTGGAGAAATGTGATATCATTTACTGCATTCACTTCTGACAAGGAAAACAATTTTATTCTACCTCAAACTCATGCTGATTTGTAAATAACTGATTTTGGCTGTGTGGGAAATTGTAGTCAAATATAGCTAGCAAGAATAGGGCTTGCATGAAGTGGTTAAGGTAATAGAATTGCATTCCTAGACTCAGCTAGGCCATGCCCCTCACCTGGAAGGAAGTTACGTTTCCTCCTTTGTTCATTCTTTTCACCTTGTCAACTCACCAAGATAGGACGGGGCTGAGCTTGCTCTCTACAAGTTGTTTGTGTGATCAGAAATATGTTTCTGTATTTTGTAAACCCAAAATACAGAATACTACCTGTGTTTTTCTTGCTGTTGTATGGAATAATGCATGAATCTTATCTTTTGAGTTAAGTAAAGTATTCAAACTTATTAATGGTGTGAGAAGCAGTGTTAAGTAGCTAGAACGGGGATCTTTAAAAGATCTAACAGCCTATATTCCTCACACTTCAGGGTGCTGCATGATTCTGTGTTTTAAAACTTCACTGGGGACTCTCGCTTGCTGGAGAGTATGTTTAGCTCTGCTCTTTTGATATAGGTATTCAGCCAAGTACAGGTATACAGCCTCGCTTAACGGACGCCCTGTAAGATGAAGTTTTCGCTTAAAGAAAGGATTTTTCTAGTGGAGGTTGCCTCACTAGACGAATTCGTTTTACAAAAAATTCGTCTAGTGAATCGCGGTTTCCCATAGGAATGCATTGAAATTCAATTAGTGCGTTTCTATGGGCAAAAAAAAAATTCCCCAAAAAATCAATGCATTCCTATGGGATTCGCTAGACGAATTTTTCGTTATAAGAATAGACCAGTGGAACGAATTAAATTCGTCTAGCGAGGCACCACTGTACTTTATTAATGACTCCACAATGACCCCATATTATCTATTTCCCCCCAAAAGCTGATTGTATTATCTTCATTTTTTTTTGAATCCAATTCTCGTTAGTTTTCCCTTCTCCGTTGTTGTCTTGATGATAGCATTACAATGTGCTCTTGACCATGTATTAATTCTCTTGTAATTTATCTATAATCTGTCAATTTATCTATAATCTGTCAGTTCTGGGCACCACAGTTCAAGAAGAATACTGACAAGCTGGAACGTGTCCAGAAGTGGGCAACCAAAATGGTCAAAGGCCTGGAAACGATGCCTTATGAGGAACGGCTTAGGGAGCTGTGTATGTTTAGTCTGGAGAAGAGAAGGTTGAGGGGTGATATGATAGCCATGTTCAAATATATAAAAGGATGTCATATAGAGGAGGGAGAAAGGTTGTTTTCTGCTGCTCCAGAGAAGTGGACACGGAGCAATGGATTCAAGCTACAAGAAAGAAGATTCCACCTAAATATTGGGAAGAACTACCTGACAATAAGAGCTGTTCGACAGTGGAATTTGCTGCCAAGGAGTGTGGTGGAGTCTCCTTCTTTGGAGGTCTTTAAGCGGAGGCCTGACAGCCATCTGTCAGGAATGCTTTGATGGTGTTTCCTGCTTGGCAGGGGGTTGGATTGGATGGCCCTTGTGGTCTCTTCCAACTCTATGATTCTATGATTTTCCTCTTATGTTTGCTTGGTTACAAAACTTAATAAAGCAGTTGAAACAGAAATACAAATATTGGTCTAACCCTTAAGAAATTACCTTCTCTCTTTTTTATCTGTGGGTTTATTGATTTCCCTAAAGATGTTGGACAAAACTCCATCAGTCCAGTCTCGTGTGGTGGGGTCTAGGATTCCGTACAGCTCAATAACACTCATGGCTTTGGGGTTCAGCGTGTAAAGTTTGGTCACCAATGACAGCCTACATGGACATCAGAGGTGCAGTTAGGAAGAAAAACAGTAACACATTGCAGTAGAACGTGCCAAAGCAACTCCTGCATACAAAGACTTCACAATTCGTACCCAATAAAAACATGAAGAAGAGCTCTGCTCATAGTTGCCAAGTCTCCCGTATTCCCCGGGAAACCCCCGTTTTTCCAGCTGTTCCCAGCTGAAGAAACAGATTTTTTTGTTTTTTCCTGGTTTATTCTGGCGCGGCGGCCATTTTGGAACTGGGCGGAGCATGCTCAGAAGCGACTTTTGATGCTGCTCTGCCCAGTTCCAAAATGGCTGCAGCGCGACTTCTGGTGCGGTGGCCATTTTGGAACTGGGCAGAGCAGCATCAAAAGTCACTTCTGAGCATGCTCCGCCCAGTTCCAAAATGGCGGCAGTGCTACTTCCTGTCCGATCCCTTATTTTTGAGGCAGGAACTTGGCAGATATGGCTCTGCTGAATCAGATCAAAGTAAATCAAAGCTTGATCCTGCTTTCCACAGTAGCTACCAGATGACTCTGGAAAGCTCAGAAGCAGAACTTAAATGAAGTAACCCTCCTCACTGTTTTCCCTCAGCAACTGACACAATTGGTCAGTTCACGGAAGCCACATCTATTGCTCAATGGGGTTGCCAATTGCGTCGCTAGACAGCGCCACAACATCATCCAAGTGACCTCAGCAAGTATTTCAATTTCAAATATTTTGATTATTTCTACTTTCTACTTATTTTTATTTTAATTACTTGATTTAGGGAGGGGAAGCTGCCCTTCTGCCCCCCCCCCCGGCTACGCCCATGAAAGTGGAGGAAGTGGGGAAGTGTATTCTCATCCTCTTGCTCTTTTGAAGGAATAGCAACAAGTCTTACCAAATTATCTACCTGTATTCATGATCTGTACTTACTTTGTCTGAGCCTGGCACAAGGTATTGATAACCACAGACTTGCCGCCTCCTGTTGGCCCAACCACCATTGTAGTATGACGAGTCAACATAGTTTCATACATTTGGACAACTTTATCCACCTGATGAAAAACCATTAAAAGGCCTCATAGAGTATACATCAGCTAAACTCACTATTAGCCTTTTTTTCTAATAGTATAAATCAACCAAATTCCATTTTAGGGGTATTTAAGTCCAAAGATATAACCCAAATACCCCAAGTTGAAAGTAAAATAAAGAAAAGAAAAATCCCAAATCATCATAATCTGAACAGATGAAGGGAAGAAGTTTCTTCCACCACCTAATAGGATTATAATTGCTACCTATGGACTGGATGGAAGACCTTACTGCAGCAGAGCCAGGCTTTAAGTATGCCATTTTATACAGCCAGCCCCCCCCCCCAAAAAAAACGTGGCCTGACATTTATGATACTTTCCATTTTTCTGAGTTTATTTTTCATACCTGAATTGGCAGGACAACGTAGCCTCCTTCAGCCAACACTTGCTCAACAGCATCATTAAAATTAGGGTAGCGTACTCGAGGGCAATCAAGTCCAGGAAAGAGGTCAGAGATGAGGCCAAGAAAAAGAGGAACATCTTCAAAAACAAATTTTGGGAGATTCATGTCTCGCAGAGCTCTCATCAGGACCACATCCTAGGGTTGATGGTTGTTGTAAAAAACAGTTAACATGTTTAGTGAACAAAATAGGTTTTATTGAGTACCCCCACTCCCAATTTAGTAGCCCCCTCAAATAGCTGCTGCCTTTCACCATATAACAGTTAAAGGTTTGAGGTTGAAACAAGATAGAAGTACTTTTTTGGAGGTACAGGGGGCGGGTGGATATGGGGGGCTCCCTGGTCCTGAATGGGGTAACTGTGCCCCTGAAGGACCAGGTGAGCAGCCTGGGAAACATTTTGAACTCACAGCTATCCATGGAGACACAGGTCAATTCTGGATCCAGGGCAGCTGTCTACCTGCTTCATCTGGTATGCAGGCTGAGAACCTACCTGCCCGCAGACTGTCTCGCCAGAGTGGTGCATGCTCTAGTTATCTCCCGCTTGGACTACTGCAATGTGCTCTACATGGGGCTACCTTTGAAGGTTGCCTGAGCTATATACATGGGAGGTGTGTTTCTCTCTCTGAAACATGGAGTACACTGAGTATTTGCTTTTTTTTCATGTTTGATGTTGTTAAATCAAATAAGGAGGGATTAAGGCAGGCGTCGGCAACGTTTTCCGGCCGTGGGTTCATTCCCCACGGCCGTGGGCTCATGCATCAGACATGTGCAGAAGCGCTTTCTGGCGCCCGCACTGCCCATGTCCAAAATGTCCGGAGCGCCATAAATTGCTTCTGCACGTCTGGAAGCCCAAAATCGCATCTGGACATGCTCAGAAGCGATTTCCAGAGCAGCGCTGTCCATGCCCAAAATGTCCGCAGCGCCAGAAATCGCTTCTGCGGCTGCGCAGACGCGATTTCTGGCGCCGCTCGGCGAATTATCGTGCCGCGCCGCATCGCACAGCCGGCTCGGTTCACGGGCAGTCCGTGGGCTGGATAAATTGCCTCCGTGGGCCACATCCGGCCCATGGGCGATGTTGCCGACCTATGGATTAAGGTTTTATGGTCATATTTGCAGGGGTTGGACAAGATGACACTTGAGGGTCCCTTCCAACTCTACAATTCTATGGTTCTATGATATAGCTGCTAGAGGGCCGTGAAAATTTGTGTCCTGGACTTTTTAGACTCATCTACCTATGTCTTATTAAACATCTTTATCAATGACTTGGATGATGGGCATCCTGAGCAAGTTTGCAGATGACACCAAACTGGGAGGGGTGGCTAATACCCCAGAGGACAGGATCACACTTCAAAATGACCTTAACAGATTAGACAACTGGGCCAAAGCAAACAAGATGAATTTTAACAGGGAGAAATGTAAAGTACTACACTTGGGCAAAAAAATAATAATGAAAGGGACAAATACAGGATGGGTGACACCTGGCTTGAGAGCAGTACATGTGAAAAGGATCTAGGAGTCTTGGTAGGCCACAAACTTGACATAAGTCAACAGTGTGATGCAGCAGCTAAAAAAGTCAATGCAATTATGGGCTGCATCAATAGGAGTATAGCATCTAGATGGGAAGGGAAGTAATAGTACCACTGTATTCCGCTCTGGTCCAGAGGAGGGCAACCAAAATGGTCAAAGGCCTGGAAACAATGCCTTATGAGGAACTGCTTAGGGAGCTGGGTATGTTTAGTCTGGAGAAGAGAAGGTTATGGAGAAGCGGACACGGAGCAATGGATTCAAGCTACAAGAAAGAAGATTCCACCTAAACATTAGGAAGAACTTCCTGACAGTAAGAGCTGCCCAGGACTCTCTCCTGCTGTGAGTGCCCACAGGCCCTGTCCCTGCCTCTCTCCACCTGGTTTAGGGCGGGGCCTGGAGGGCCTCATAAGGACTGCTGCCGCTGCTCTGCTCTGCTGTTGGTGCTGCCCAGGACTCTTCCTGCTGTGAGTGCCCACAGGCCCTGTCCCTGCCTCTCTCCACCTGGTTTAGGGCCTCATAAGGACTGCTGCCGCTGTTTTTATTTTCTCTGGGGTGGTAGGTGGGAGGGATTTTTAGTTGGGTGTGGGAATCTGTTAAATTTTAGTGTATTTGTAATTTTTATTGTTTTTGGTTTTATGGTTTTATTGTGTTTTTTGTGTTTTTCTTATGTTCCGTTCTTTGCTGTTTTTTACAGAGGTTTTATTTTGTTTTTAAGGGGAGGGGTCAGGGCTGCCCGGGAGGGGGTCCCAGCAAGCAAAATGGCTGGGGCAGATTCCACAGGGGGGGTGCACTGGGACAACCGATCTCAGTGGTCACAGGTAGGAGGAGGAGTTACGCTAAGACCAGACCATGTCATTACCGAGGAGGCAGACTTAGTCGTTGTCTGAGGACTATCCCTGCCTCCGGGTCTGGTCCTGACCGGACGGATATTGGAATCAGCAAGGGATACCCACATGACCTGAAGGTGCTGCTGTGCAATGCCAGGTCGATGATGAATAAGACCACTGCCATTCACGACCTGATTGTGGATGGAGGATTTGACCTGGCATGTGTGACAGAGACCTGGTTGGATGAAGCCGATGGGCCTGTTCTTGGTGCTGCTTGCCCACCAGGTTTCTCTTATGCACAGCAACCCAGGCCATCTGGGCGGGGAGGGGGGGTTGCAGTGATTTTTAGGAAGTCATTAGTTTGCACCAGGCGTCCTATTGGTAAGACTGAGTTTTCTGAGTGCATGTTCTGGAAGTTGGGCAATAGGGGCAGTACAGGATTCCTTTTGGTGTACCGACCTCCCCGCTGCACCAAGGATTCCCTGCCCGAGCTGCTTCAGGTCGTGTCGGATGTGCTCCTGGAGACACCTAGCTTGGTTGTCTTAGGGGATTTTAACATCCATGCCGACACGACCGTACAAGGAGCCGCTCGGGACTTCGTGGAAAGCATGGCCACCATGGGGCTGTCCCTGAATAAGTCTGGCCCAACTCATAGCCGCGGACATGGCTTGGACTTGGTGTTCACCTCTATGGATGTTGGTGATCTGACATTAAGTAAAAGCGAAACAAAAGAAGTGCCATGGTCAGATCACTTTCTGGTGCAACTGGACTTCTCCGCAACCCTTCCCCTCTGCAGGGAGGTGGGACAGATTCGGATGGTCCGCCCCCGCTACTTAATGGATCCAATTGGCTTCCAGAGAGTGGTAGGGGATGTTTTATCCCATGTCGATGGCCTTTCAGCTGATTCCCTGGTGGCCCGCTGGAATGCAGAGTTAACCAGCGCTATTGACTGTCTGGCTCCGAAGCGCCCTCTCAGATTGCATGGAGCCCGGACAGCCCCGTGGTTTTACCCGGCGCTGAGGGCGATGAAACAGTCGTTGAGACGGCTAGAGCGCCGGTGGCGGAAAACTCATTTTGAATCAGACCGGACACGGGCTAGAGCTCAACTTCGAGCCTACCAAGTGGCAATGGCGACGGCGAAGAGGACCTTCTTCACCGTCTCCATCGCATCTGCAGAAAACAGCAGCAGGAGATTCTTCCAGGTGGTTCGCAATTTAGCGGAACCACCTGCTCCATCCGGGCCCAGTACGGGCCACAGGATCTCCTGCAATGATTTTGCAAAGTTTTTTGCAGATAAAGTCGCTCAGATTCGGGAAGAGGTAGACTCCACCGTGGGAGCAGGGCCAGAGCGGGGGAGTGCTAGAGTCCTGTCTAGTCAAGTTTTGTGGGATCAATTTCAATCTGTTACCTCCGAGGATGTGGACAGGCTGCGTGGACGAGTGAAACCAACCACCTGTCTCCTTGATCCTTGCCCATCCTGGCTTATAAAAGCTAGCCAGGAAGGGCTGGGCAATGTGCTTCGCGGGTTGGTAAATGCTTCTCTCCATGAGGGAGCCTTCCCAGACCCGCTGAAAGAGGCGGTTATTAAACCGCTTCTTAAAAAACCATCTTTAGATCCGGCCAATATGGCCAACTATCGCCCAGTCTCAAATCTTCCATTCTTGGGCAAGGTGATTGAGCGAGTGGTTGCTGAACAACTCCAGGCACGCCTGGAAGAAGCGGACCATTTGGATCCCTTCCAGTCAGGATTCAGGCCTCATCATGGGACTGAAACTGCCTTGGTCGCACTGGTCGATGATCTCCGGCGGGCTAGGGACAAAGGTAAGAGCTGTTTCCTTGTTCTGCTGGATCTCTCAGCGGCTTTTGACACCATCAACCATAACATCCTTCTGGACCGTCTAGAGGGGTTGGGAGCTGGGGCCACTGTCATACAGTGGTTCCGCTCCTTCATCCTGGGTCCTGGGCCGTGTTCAGAAAGTGGTGGTGGGGGGTGAGTGTTCAGACCCCTGGGCTCTCACTTGTGGGGTGCCTCAGGGTTCTGTCCTCTCCCCCATGCTTTTTAACATCTATATGCAGCCGCTGGGAGAGATCATCAGGGGGTTTGGGCTGGGTGTCCATCAGTATGCTGATGATACCCAGCTCTACCTCTCTTTTAAATCAGAACCAGTGAAGGCGGTGAAGGTCCTGTGTGAGTGCTTGGAGGCGGTTGGAGGATGGATGGCGGCTAACAGATTGAGATTGAATCCTGACAAGACAGAAGTACTGTTTGTGGGGGACAGGAGGCGGGCGGGTGTGGGGGACTCCCTGGTCCTGAATGGGGTAACTGTGAGTCATTTTAGACTCACAGCTGTCCATGGAGGCACAGGTCAACTCTGTGTCCAAGGCAGCTGTTTATCAGCTCCATCTGGTACGCAGGCTGAGTCCCTACCTGCCCACTGACTGTCTCTCCAGAGTGGTGCATGCTCTAGTTATCTCTCGCTTGGACTACTGCAATGCGCTCTATGTGGGGCTACCTTTGAAGGTGACCTGGAAACTACAACTAATCCAGAATGCGGCAGCTAGACTGGTGACTGGGAGCGGCCGCCGAGACCACATAGCACCGGTCCTGAAAGACCTACATTGGCTCCCAGTACGTTTCCGAGCACAATTCAAAGTGTTGGTGTTGACCTTTAAAGCCCTAAACGGCCTCGGTCCGGTATACCTGAAGGAGCGTCTCCACCCCCATCGTTCTGCCCGGACACTGAGGTCCAGCTCCGAGGGCCTTCTGGCGGTTCCCTCACTACGAGAAGCCAAGTTACAGGGAACCAGGCAGAGGGCCTTCTCGGTAGTGGCACCCACCCTGTGAAATGCCCTCCCACTAGAGGTAAAAGAGAACAACAATTACCAGACCTTTAGAAGGCATCTCAAGGCAGCCCTGTTTAGGGAAGCTTTTAATGTGTGAAGGATTTCTGTATTTTAATGTTTGATGGATTTCTGTATTTTAGAATTTCTGTTTTGTTGGAAGCCGCCCAGAGTGGCTGGGGGAACCCGGCCAGATGGGCGGGGTATAAATAATAAATTATTATTATTATTATTATTCAACAGTGGAATTTGCTACCAAGCAGTGTGGTGGAGTCTCCTTCTTTGGAGGTCTTTAAGCGGAGGCTTGACAGGCATCTGTCAGGAATGCTTTGATGGTGTTTCCTGCTTGGCAGGGGGTTGGACTGGATGGCCCTTGTGGTCTCTTCCAACTCTATGATTCTATGTACTACCGGGAACCAAAATGGCATATTGGTTGCCAGATGTGAATTTTTTTCAGCTTTCCCACCCCACTAATAGGGACTAGCCCACAATCATGGGGTCATGTGAATGAGCCCCCAGGTTCTCTATTTTCCAGGAAGCCAGGATAATGGATTAGGATATGCTTACCTCATTTAGATCCGGTGAGCCTCTCTTCAATTCCCCTGCCATCACCAGTACTGACTTAAGAGCCCGAAGCCCAAAATCATAGTGATGCTGTTTAGAAAGTTGTTCCCTTGCTAGTTTGTAGAGCACTGTCATCTTCTTGGCCAGGGGCTTGCAGACAAAACACACCATGAACACATATAAATGTGTGGGTTTTTTAAATAAAAAAGCCCTGAAGCTGCCCATGTGCACTTTATTCATACATGTACACATGAGTCACATGTGTGAATGAACCACTATAGGTTCAATACCTTAAGTGAAACTATATATATATATATATATATATATATATATATATATATATATATACACACACACACACATACTGCTTAACCGTAATGTAACAAATTTGGCCACATCAGGAAGGGATCTGGCGTAAAAATTATTTCAAAAAACCATACCTTTCACACATAAAATAATGATTAAACACAAAAAAGTGGCGCCCAAATTATAAATCACCAGCAGAAGGTCTGAAAACTCCAGCAGCATCCAATAGAAAGGCAGATTACGTGCTGTCACCAGCAGAATCTTTGAAGGGCTGCGCCAAATAATGACATCATCAACCAAGCAACTGAAACCACCAAGGCAGCCATTACCACACAACCCACAGAGTCAGGCCGGGGCCAAGGAATGGAGATACAGGGCGGAGGCCTCAGCTCACATTTAAATACACCAAGGCAGCCTTTACCAGACAACCCCAGTTTAAGTCCTCGGATATTTGCAGTGGCCAAACCCCCCCCCCCATTTAAAATCCCCTACCTTCCCTTTGCCACTTCCAAAGTTTTTTATGGAACCGAACAGCTCGGGTGCTACGGGGCTGTGGGGCTTCGCTATTTGATCCCCCCCCCAATCAGGATTTTAAAAGTAGTTCTCTGGGGCCCAGGGCGCAACATCACCCCCGATCCTTTTCTTTGCCCAAATGGACCTCTCTCCACCTTCCTCAACACCAAATACTCCTCAATTATACCCACAATAAAAACCATAAAAATAAAAAAGTTACAAACAACACATTAAAAAACAAAATACATCCCATCCTACATTCCAAAAAATTACACCAAAAATAAAAAAACAAAAAGCAACCACCCACACCAAAATAAATGACAACCCCAACTAGAGAAATAAAACATCGCAAACAGCACACACATACAAAACCCAACTCCAAAATTAGAAAATCCAAATAACAAAAAAACCCACAAAACACACAACGCCCAAATCATACAATACCCACCAAAATAAATGACAACCCCAAAAATAAAATTAAACAATAATAACTTCTGCTTCTCATGTTCTTATTTCAAAAAAAAAATAATCTAAATATTTAAAAATGTTCACGATGCGTGCACAGGGGCCAATGTATAGAGATACGGGGGGGAGGGGACAACACGCCGCAAGGACAACAGAGGGCTCAGACAAAAGTGCATGCTGGGAAATAGAACCCAGAACCTAACAGTTCCTTCTCCAAGGGTGGGAGCCAAGGTATGGAGAAACAGGGGGGAGGAGCCAACACTCCCTGGGGACAACAGAGGGAAGGGTATCCTACCAAAACACAGGGATGAGCCGAAGGGGTGGAGGGAGGAGGGGCAGGATACGTCATGGATCGTGACAGGGTGGGGGGGACCACAGGAAAGAACCACAGCAACGTGTGTGTGTGTGTGTGTGTGTGTGTGTGTGATATTCTCAGTTTTGACTAGCCCTCAAAGTGGCTAACAACATTCACAAAACACTACAGATATGTAATAAATATGAATGTACCAGCTCTTTGTGAAGGCACTGACCTACCTTTGCCAAAAGAAAACCTTCAGAAAACAGCATGATTTCACAGATTTGTTGGAGATCTGGCACAATTACTACTACAGGTCTGAAAAGAGCCTTAACGGATTCAGGGAGCTCAGTACGGCCCGCATAGCCAGGATTCATGGTGATGAAAATGCCCATTCGCGGATCCAGAGAAATTTCTTGCCCTTCAAACTGAAACATAAGCCTAAGTGAAGTTCAGACAGATACGTAAGAGAACGAAATGGACCCACTAAAGCAGGCATCCCCAAACTGTGGCCCTCCAGATGTTTTGGCCTACAACTCCCATGATCCCTAGCTGAGGACCAGTGCTCAGGGATGATGGGAATTGTAGTCCAAAACATCTGGAGGGCCGAAGTTTGGGGGTGCCTGCACTAAAGGATCGTCATTTCCCAAACTTACATGCGTGTACATATTGGTGCACCTGAAACCTAATCCAACCCTTTATGCACAAAATCATCTTCCCTGCCTCCTCTTTACCTGAAATGTTTTCAGTTGGTTCATCAGAGCATTTCTGATGGTTTGAATCTGTGAAGAGATGACTGAAAGCACGGAGGCATCAATCCGATTAAATTCATCGAAGCAACCCCACGCGCCACATTGGGCAAGACCGGAGAAAATCTTACCCACTGCCTAGAATGCAAAAGATGAAGAAGTATTGAAACTGAATGGCAGCCATTGGTCATGAAAGTCCCTTCTGGTTCAGAGTGAAGAAGGCATCCAGACTTAAGATTTCTCTTACTGCTACCCAGGAGAGCCACAGTCACATGACAGAGATTTGAGGTGTTAGGCACCCTGAGGAAGTTCACCCCAGTTCCATCTCATGGCTGAGGCGTCACCTCCAGGCTTCCTTCAGTGCTACCTGCAAACATGTGTACATTCCTCCAGCCCCAGGTGGGGAAGTTGCAAGAGGGCAGTGGCACAAGCAGCTAATTTTTTTAAAAAAGACTTTACTGATTACTTTCCAAACAGAAATATAAACAAACATAACATAAATATACACAAAAATCAAATGCAAATCATATATACACTGAAATCAAATCAAAAAACATATACAGACAATTTGAAGCAGAGAGAGAGGGGGGGAAAAGAAAAAAAGATTTTAAAATATAAGATAATCTCATTTGCAATACAGACATGAGAGATATAGCGATGAAAAGACGAAAACTAACTGTATACAACAAATAAAAAATTTGAACCATCCACCACTTGTGACTTCCAGCCTTGCCTATGTTCTGGTTTTAATGTCCTTGACAGACTGTATACTTTTTACTATATTTCTTTTCCTTTATGCATTTTGGGCCCTTCATACCTCTGCTATGAGGTTGGCTTTTTCTATCTGCTTCATTAAATATTGCTTTAAATTTTTCCAATCACTTCCTGCTTTCTCTTCGCTTAGCCCTTTCATTACCCCAACTTTTATTGATAGATTTTGATATATTGTCAATTTGGTTAGCCAATCCTCCTTGCTCAGTATTTTATTGCTTTTCCAGTTCCTCGCGATAAGGATTCTACCGGCTGTTGTTGCATGCTGTCTCTTGCCTTTATTTCTTCATTTAACATTCATAATAAGAATATTTCTGGATCTTTTCTGAAAGAGTATTTGACTATTGTTTTTCAACTCTTTATAGATTTCTTCCCAGAATTTTTTGATTTTTTTACACTGCCACCATATATGCAGATATGTTCCGACCTCTTCCTTACACCTCCCACAGATGTTACTGTTTCCTTTAAACATTTTGGCCAATCTTGCCGGTGTTAGGTACCACCTATATTGCATCTTAAATACATTTTATTTCAGATCATAATTTGAGATATACTTTAGGTCCCGATTCCATAATTTTCCCATTTTTCATACATGATTACCTTCCCCAAATCTTGAGCCCACCTAATGATGATTTCCTTTGTTTGTTCATCTTTTGTTTCCCACTCTAATAACAATTAATATAATTATTTTATATATTTATCTTTCCCCTCCAATAATATTTTATCAAATTTGGAAATTTCTTTTTCGAAACCAATTGTTTTTATCTTTTTTAAATATTTGGTTGATTTGAAAATATTGTAGCTAAACATTACAATATACTTTAATTTCATTATATTCTTTTACTTTCAAATTTCCATCTATCTCTTCTAATAATTCTTTATATGTTGGCCAATTTTTTCCATATTTACTCTCTTTACAGCTACCACTTCCTTAGGTGATATCCACCACGGCACTTTTGGCTCTAATACACCTTGATATTTTTTCCATGTTTTATATAACAACTTTCTTAGAATGTTGTTCCAGAAATTATTGTGTATCTCCATTTTTTCTTTTAACAGGTATAGGTGCCAACCAAAACCCAATCCTACACCCTCTAGATCTAACACGTCAGTATTTGTTAATTCTATCCAATCTTTTATCCATGACAAGGCAGCCACGTCGTGATACAATTCTAGGTCTGGTAGGCTAAAACCTCCTCTTTCCTTTCGGCCAATCAGTAATTTATACTTTACTCTTGGCTTTTTGCCATCCCAGATAAATTTGGAAATATCCTTTTCCCAATTTTTGAAACATTTTGATCCTCCTAAAATTGGTAAGTTTTGAAAGAGGTACATCATTTTTGGTAAGACACTCATTTTTATTACCGAAAATCTGCCTAATAAAGAAAATTTTAATTTAGACCAGATTTCCAATTTTTGTTTAATTTCTTTCCAATTTTTTTCATAATTTTCTTGATACAAATCAATGCTTTTGTTGTCATTTGTATTCCCAAATATTTCATTTTTTTCCTAATTTCAATGCCGTTAATTCCCTGTAATTTTTCTTTTTCCTTCCTTTTTCGATTTTTTGTTAATATACAGCTCTTTTTATAATTTATTTTGAAACCTGCCAGCTTTCCAAATTCGATTATTTTATCTAATGCCCTTGGGATACTTTTTAATGGGTTTTCAGTGGTAATGATTACATCATCCGTGAACGCTCTTATTTTGTACCTTTTAACTCCTACCTTTATCCCTTCGATCCCATCTTCTCTTATATTCTTCAACAGTACTTCCAATACTATTATAAAACAATAACGGCGACAGAGGGCACCTCTGCCTCGTACCTTTTGATATTTTTACCTCACCTGTAGTTATCCCATTTATGACTATTTTTGCTTTCCGGTTTTGATAAATTGACCCAATCGCCCTCCCAAGCCTTTCTCCTATATTTAATTCCTCTAAAGATTTTTCTAAGAACGCCCATGACACATTATCAAATGCTTTTTCAGCGTCGATTGACATAATTGCTGCTTGTTTCCACCTGTCGTTTTCTAAGCATTCGAAAATATTTATTAAATTCCTTATATTGTCTTTTGTCTGTCTCCCTTTAACAAATCCTGCTTGGTTCTCATGAAATATGTCTTTTAATATTAAATTTATTCTATTAGCCAATACGCCTGCATATATTTTATAATCGCAATTTAACAATGAGATGGGTCTGTAATTTGCTGGTGATTCTAGGTCTGTATTTTGTTTGGGCAATAATGTTACCGTGGCTTCTCTCCAAGAATCCGGCATTATACCCTTTATTAAGATCTCATTCATTACATTCTTCAGTGGGGTTATTAATATTTCCTCTAAATTTTTATAATATTCCATTGGGATCCCATCAGGGCCTGGCGATTTCCCAATTTTCATCTTCTGGATTACTTCTTTTATTTCTTTCTCTGTAATAATTTCATTCAATAATTTAATCTTTTCCGGCAGCTAATTTAAACTGAATCGCCAATTAAGTGCAAGTTTAATCAATAAAGGGACAAAGAACAGGTTGTCCTGGAGCCTGAGGGATGTGGATCCGCTATGTGGAAGCTGAAGACTGGGTTTGTGCTGCTAGGAAGGAGTTTGTTTATAAGAGCCCCGCACATGGTAAACGGAAGAAGTGGGGAAACTTCTCTCAACTCTTTCAAGCCACCAACGAACCCTGTCCCAAAGCAACTGCCACCGCCATGATGGTTTTTGGAGAGGGACTCATCCAGACAAGCAAGGACACAGAGCACACTTTGCCCTTGAGTGGCTGGAGGTGGAAGATGGTTGCTTTGCAGCCGCTAGGCTCAAAGCACAGGTAGCCTAAGCTGGGGAGGACTCTCTTCTCCCTGTGGGCGCTTGGGAGATGCAATGGGGGGGGGGGACTTCCCTCTCCCACCCCAGGATGTTGCCGGTTTTATTTTTCTCTGTGGACTCTGTAGACTCTTTTAGTTCATAGAAATAGAAAAGTGACGCTAGAGATATAAAAGGGTAGTCAAGTGATCCTAGAGATAGAAAAGTGTAGAGTCAAAATGAATCCAGGACATCCAGGGTGAAGTTATAAATCCGTGATTGCTCACGTTTCCTTGATTGTCCCAGCCAAATCATGGCATTTAGAGGGCATGGAAGTGGTTTTCTGTCATTAAAAAGAGAGCAGTAGAGGAATGCAGAGGCGATATTCCTACCTTGAAATCCATGCCTTCTCCACAATTAGTTACTACACAAAGCAAGCCCAATGCTTTGGCAAGATCTTTAGTTGTTTCAGTCTTCCCAGTTCCTGCTGGACCTGCAGGTGCTCCACCCAAATACATGGACAAAGCCTTTGGAGGAAAAGTCACAGAAAAGTGAGGCACAGAAGGAGAAAATATACTTTGCCATTGCAATGAGTGCTAGATTCTCCAGTCTCTAGTAATGAATGACTGGAGAAAGACAATAGTCTTTAAGAGAACTGAAAATGAGTTAACAGATTTGCACCCGTTGTGGTGTGCATAGTTATTTTCCCCTGCAGTACCTCAATCAAACAGGTTTGGAAGATTTTGAAAATAATACAAAAAACTGCAGAAACAGTTTATCAGAAGTGAAAGTGAGATGAGTGTACACACCATGAGCAACCAATTCCAGTTTCAAATTACTTTCCTGTTGGCCAACATCAACAGGGTCCTTGGGCCAGTCCCCGCACCGCCAATGTGGCCACCACCGCTGCAAGCAGGAGTGGGGGGAGCCAGCAGCACCCAAGGTGAAAGTCACACGGGCTGTACAGAGCCCCCAACCCCCTTCCTTGACAATCTCAGCCTCACCAGGACTGGGATCACCTGGCAGCAATTCAGCAGAGCTCAGAGGTCTGGAGGCCTCCGCAGCTGAGCAGACAGAACAGCAGAGCTGCTCCGCCGCCCCAGCCACCCCCGGTGCAGCCAGAGAGAGGGGGGGTAGGAGGAGACCTGGAAAGCCAGGGGGGCCACATAGAAGCTCTGGGCTTGAATCATTAGCTAGGGGACCGGAATCCTGCATCAATGACACTTCCATCCATGCATGAATAGATCCTTTGTTCAAAGCCAAGACACTAACTGAAGGAAAGTTGTATATAGGCAGAATATTCTTATTCTTATTATATACTTATTTATACCCTGTCTTTTTCCCTAACAGGACTCAAGGTGGCTTACAGCTAAAATGAAGAACTGTTAAAAACATAGAATAAACAATAATTAAAAAACACTTAAACATTGATAGAATTAAAATCTCTCTCATCTATGAAAACCATACAAATAATTACAATAAAAACAGCATGGCTTTGAACATACATTCCAAACTTACCTTCCATTGTTTTCAACAGCACTTAAGAACCTAAGCTAAATGAAAAGCCCCTTTATTGGTTTACCTGTGTGAGTGTTAGATATATCCGGTCTGTGAGTGGTGTGATAACCAGTCTCCCATTTAAGCCCATATATTCATAGCCATAAGAAAAGGCACCAGTGCATTGGCGCACATTGAGTTCATCTGGTTCTCGGTCCCAATAAAAACGCAGCTGGCTTTCCCACTCAAATTCACGAGCTTCCATGATGCTAGAGAGAGGGAGAGAGAGAGAGGTGTTCCAGGCTTTAATGAAACATGCAACATCAAAAATCAAAAGAGGTCAGCAAATGGTATCAAGAGAAGTTAGAAAAGCAGACAGGATGGAGGAGGAAAAGGGGAAATTAAAGCACAGAAGGGACCTCAAGAATGGTTTCATTACTTTTATTAAACAGAGCAATCTTACTAATCTTGACCCTGCAATTACCTGTCTCTTACAAATATATCAACTATATCCCGTGCATGGACATCAATTATGAGAACGGTATTGTATTTTTTCCTGTCATTTCTGCTTAGTGGTTTGGTGATTCGGGTTACTAGTGAGTCAATTTGGAAGTGCATTTTCTTGGCATAGTTTTTCATTGCCTGTTTTTCTCCCTTCTTCACTTTTCGGAAGACGTCTTCTACTTCCCAGGTCCACCACACCTGATTGGCAGCCAGCACCATCATACCTTGGTACATCAGCATCCAGTCAACTCTAAGGGAAAAAGCAGAATCACTTTGCCAGGTGGCCAGCAGTAATCAGGTAAAACAAAGATAAAAAGTATATGTCTCAAAGAATCATTATAATATTGAAAAGAAAGATGACTGTACAACATTCTGGATGTAGCAGGAGAGCTGAGATGGCAAGGCACCATCCATTAGCCTGGCTAGGCTGCCTTCTAGCTCAGCTTCTCTCAGAAATGCCTCAAATAGTAAACATGGTGCCTGACTTAAGAACGTGGATAACACATCACATTGGATACAAAAACTGAATAATAGGGCTTCTGGATTGACCCAAGACATCCATGTTGAGGGTTGTGTTCTCTAATTTGACAAAGGTACATCACTTAATCTATATTGGCTATCCTCTCTCCAGTTGCCCTTTCAGTTTTCAGCTCAATTAGTAGGATAGCTAACCAAAAGAAATAAAACACTAAGAAGGCAGGGATACAAAGGGGAAGCATACCCAGCATGGAGATGTATAGCCAAGCCTGAAGCTGTATGTGTGGTGACAGCCCATTCCAAGATTAGGATATAATTGTTAATGCAAGGATTACACAGGCCCCGATCAGTCAGGCTATGGTGGTTACATCCCTAGGGATGTAGAATGCAATGGCACAAATGTTAGATCTGTGTGCAAAGCCAAACAGCCCTTATGGCAGATGTACAGGTTCCTGTTGATCAAAAGTGCATTGATCTGCATGATGCTGTGACAACCAGAACCAGAAGGCAGCAGTTCCCAGCCAAGAAGGACAAAGATTCTGGAATGTAAAAGCCTAGCATGTTGGTGCAAATGAGAGAACCATTTTATACCAGAATGTTATCTTCCATGGATAGAGAATCCCATGTTCATGACTGAGCAGTACAATACTAAATTAAATTGTAGGAATTACGTATACGATTTGACATTGTGCAGACTGAACAGCCCAACCCAACCTGACCCTTGAGGTTGCCACAACTTTCACTGCAGAAGGCATTGTCCAGACATTTTGGATTACAGCTCCCATCATCCATGATCCCTGGCTATGATGAGAATTACAACCCAAAAACATCTTGAGGGTGCCAGGTGGAGGAAGCCTGGCATAAAGAGTTGCCATGGAAATGCTATCTTATGCAACATTGTTGTTGTTAATTTATTTATACCCTGCCTTCTTCCCTGACAAGACTCATTCAACTCACCCTGCTGTCAACCAAATGTGTTGCATTAGATTACCTCACCTGCTTCTGTCCTCACAGTACCGAAAAATGGCTTCTTTAGTAAGAAGTCTGTTGGTCCTCCTCATTTCAACAAGTACAGCAGTCATCCAGTTCTCCACTCTACCTTCAGCTGGGATAGCCTTTCGAAAATCCATCACTTCACCTTCAGCAGAAATCATAGCAGTAGCTATCTTCATGCCACTGTCATCTTCATGAAACTTCAGGGCAGCTACATTGTCATACATCTGAAACATACCAGGAGGAGATAACACTGAAGCAATGACACTACTCACATAGGAGAATGGCATCACCAGTATGAAATTCAGGTATATTCTCCTGATTAAATATTTGCTTCAAATTCAAAAATGATTCAAGGCCTTCTACCTGGTTAGTAGATGCAAGTTTATGGCCCTAGAAATACCCATTAAGAAAGGATAAAAGTAAAGGGACTCCCTGACCATTAGGTCCAGTTGTGACCGACTCTCGGGTTATTGGCTGAGGAAGCCGGCATACAGCTTCCAGGTCATGTGGCTAGCATGACTAAACCGCTTCTGGCGAACCAGAGCAGCGCATGGAAACACTGTTTACCTTCCTGTTGTAGCGGTACCTATTTATCTACTTGTGCTTTCAAACTGCTAGGTTGGCAGGAGCTGGGACCGAGCAACAGGAGCTCACCCCGTCACGGGGATTCAAACCGCCAAACTTCTGATCGGCAAGCCCTAGGCTCTGTGGTTTAACCCACAGCGCCACCCACGTCCCTTAATAATGTATAGAACTCCCAAATTTACAGAAATACATAAGCAACACTTTAGTAAATAAACATTAGGAATTGGAAGTTTAATTTTCCATGAAGTTCCACTCTGATATTCAGGGCAGGAGGCCAGACAGGAAAAGGGTTGATCCATCCTCTGGTGGAAAACAAGAACAGCAAGTTTAATTCATTCTGAGGATGCCCTCGATGTGCCAGGAGTTTCTTTACTAGAACAAGAAGTTGGGTTGGCCTTTCCTGCCTGCTCCTTTGCCCTGTGACCAAGAATAATACTGATAGTTATTAAGTCATCAGATATCTAACCGTTTTGGAAATGTAAAATATACCTGTGATCTAGTTCTGTGTCTGGACAAAATATACAGTTAGTTAAAACTCTCTTAAATGAACTAAAGGAAAGCTGGCTCAAACCAAATTCCCATCTAGTTGTACATCCAGTTACCTACAGTGGCCAATCAACTGCTTTTGTATTTCTGCTTAAAAGCAAACACAGTATTTAAATTATTTTAATGGTCATAATTTTAATAATAATCAGAAGTCCACCAGCAGAACATAAAAGCAACAACCCTCTCCGCTGTTTGCTCCCTAGCAACTTGCACTGAATAGCAAATTGCCTCTGAACATGGTGGTTCTGTCAGCTGTTACAGCTAACAACAATTGATAGGTTTATCCTCCATATATTAGTCTAATCCCATTTTGAAGCAACCTAGCCAGTGGCCATCATTGCAACTTATGGCAAGGAACTCCATCGATTACAAACAATATATCATGTGAAAAAGCACTTTCTATAAACATCAGATTCTTTGCCAGAAGCAGGACAGGCCTGGAAATTCTGGATAATTTTCCTGCTCCCTTGGATACCAGTGTGAAGCACCCATATTGCTCCTGCCTTCTGCCTCATAATCCAACTATATACACCACTTTCTGCAACAGAAAGGGAGAATGTGAAAGGGCCCTTTAATTGTTTCTTGGATCAGCCCATTATCCACCTTGATCATGTGCTCCTGAACACACAGTGGGTCACTGCTGCCCAGAATGCTAAGTAGTTCGTCATCTGATATGAAGAAAAATCTGGGGAAAGCATTTCTCTTGGAATCCAAGTAATCATTCAAGCTCTTCTGACACTTCTCCAGGCCATCGCTTATATTTTGTAGGTCTGAAAGACGATTTGAAGCTTCACAACATCTCTTTATTATTGGGTCTTTGACCGTTTCTGACATTATCTGCAGGTAAGAATGAATAAAGAAGATGAGAAACTACTGATAGCTAACACCATGGATTACAGGTGTATTTGCGCATATAAGATGCATTCAAACCATGTATACAGTCAATATTCTGTACTTCAATGCTCCCATTAACACACAAGTCAGATACTTGCCCTTTTAAATATCCTGTCAATGTTGTCAAATTTTTTAGCTTCCTCTGGCAGTTGAGATCGTATATCTCCACCAATAAATATGCTCTCCAGATACATCCATTTTCGCTGAACTATCATCCAGACCTAGGGAAGTCAAATATTGGTTTTTTTTTAAAAAGGAAAAATATCTGATCACTTGCCTGTGAGTTGGACAGCAGTTGTGGCAGAGCAGGGCCCACCACCATCCTCCTCTTCCCTGTGCTGGGTCCCCATGGCTGTTGGGAGACACAGCTGCCTCTCCCATCAGCTGAGAGAATTTCTAATTTGCCTGCCAATCACAAGCAGGCCAGGGGGTGCTGCTTCGAGGGAGGGGGGTGCAGAGCTGACAGAGACTCAGACACAGTCTTCACCCAGATCCGTTCCCTGGGCATATAAACTGGCCAATTGCCTTGCCCGGCACTGCAGTCACCTTCCAGATGTCCCTTCCCCCTCCCTTGTTTTGGTATTTGCTTAACCTTGCTATGGATCACTTCAGTTGCCATATTGGGGGCCAGAGAGGAATTTTGCCCTTAGGGTAGTTGGGACTGTCTGGGGGTTTTTTTTGCCTTCCTCGTAGCAATCGTCACAACTTTGGCAGTTATGGCATTGTATATGATCCTTTGTCCTTGCCAGAGGGGGAAACGCAGGCCGCATCCCTACCATTCCGTGGGAGCGGGATATCACATTAAAGGGATCCTGAGGGAGGTACTTCCGTCTTTCTGCCCAGGTGGGGGCTGAGGGCAAGAGCAATCCCCAGTGTGGCAAACCTGTCAGGTGGTACTTCTTTGATGTATGTCATAGGAATCCTTTATCAGGTTTGACCACCACCCCCAGATTTCTCCAGCAGGTGGGCTAGACGTAGCAGATGTGCCCAATGCTATGCCAAACACTTACATCTGTAATCAATAAAGTTGTGGTCTAATTTGAACCCCAGATGCTTGTCCGAGTCCTTCTGTATTTGTTACTTAAGATAAAAGGGGCAGTGGGTTTCATTGCCTGGGCACACGATAACAGGTAAATAAAAGAGACTAAAAACACCACTCATGAAATAGACTTTGTTTTACTTCCCTACCTCAATCACTTCACCAATCAAGGAGAGAGTTTTTTCCCAGCTGTGAACCAGAGACAGGAAAGGTCCTACAAATCTGCTCCCTGAAATACTCTGGAGGTTGACTGCATTGTCATCCAGGATCTGAATTATGTCATCTACAGCTCCCAAAATGAAGCCCCGTTCCTGAGTGCCTTTGAAGTACCTTTGCACAGTAAATTTCATGTTCTCCCAGGTTTCTACTATTTCCTTTACACCCTATGAGAAGACAAAAAAAAAATTCAAAGTTTCTAATCATTTGCTGTAGATATTGCTGTAAGAGCCCTAAAGAAAGAGGAGTAGCAAAGGGGAACTTTACCTTCTCAATGCCAAGTTCCTTCACAGCAGAACTAACTATCTCATTGATAACGTCAGTGTATTTGTGCAGCTCCATGGCAAACATATTCTCCAGAGTGAATGTTTCTGTTGCCATATCAAAAACTGTATTTGTTCGACGCATCAATTCTTTCCAGTGCCTGAAAAGTGTTAACAGATCAACAAGATATGTTGCTTTAGGGGAAAACTGCACATTACACCCTGGGGAAAACCTGGTCCCAAATCCATATTTGCCACTGTGATGCAAATGCAAGTGTGGTGTGTACATTTGGAGGTTCCCTCCTCAAAAAGTCCATATACAGTTGTACCTTGGTCGTCAAATGCCTTGGTACATGGACGTTTTGGCTCCCAAATGCTGCAAACCCACAAGTGAGTGTTCCGTTTTGCGAACGTTTTTTGGAAGCCAAACGTCTGACACAGCTTCCAATTGAGTGCAAAAAGCTCCTGCAGCCAATCGGAAGTGCGCCCTGGTTTTCAAACCGTTCTGGGAGTCAAACAGACTCCCAGAACGGATTAAGTTCAACAACCAAGGTACCACTGTAGAGGACATTTAAAACAGCAAGGAATTTTATTACAAAAGAAGATAACTAAAGTGGAATGCTATCAGTTATGTTATTCATTTACTGTAGTCTCAGTAGCTGCTTAGCATGGGAATTTTGCAGCAAGGATACTTCTATGCCCACATGAATTTCTAATATCATCAAATGCATTGGCCAGAACAGCAGAGAGAAAATTAGAAGAACTTGCCTGTTTGACAGCTTTCCCTCACCAAAGAGTAAGAAACAGACGTGAAATGTATCAGGTGTAGATTCAAATCACTGAAATGTTTGTCTTTAACATGCAACCGTATATGAATGAATTGAAATCAAACCTTTCTCTCAATGCTTCATTTTTCAAATCCAGCAGCAAAGGAATTGAGTCCTTAAATGCCTTCATCTTCATTTCCAGATGATATGCAACAGGCACACTTCGGACGTGTTTTGGCAATTTGCGAAGGGTTTTTAGATACCCTTCAATACCATCCTGCAGCACCTGCACATTGAGGTTCACCCACAGAGTCTGAGACCATTCTTCTTTAGCAGCCTGGAAACAGGAAATAACTTATAATAAACATATTGCTATAGATGTGGGTAAAATTTATAAATGCTAGGATTTTGGTTATTTGTGGTATGAATATAAGCTGCAAAGGAACTCTTGGGTAGCCTGGCCAAGCTAGGGCAGTTAAGGGAACAATAGAGAGCCACTGAGGGTTGTTAACAAGAAATGATAACTTCTTGCCCCAGGCGTGACCACAGACTAGGGATTTGGAAGGTTGCCAAGGTAACTACTCTGGAGGAGGGCAAGGGGTTTCTGGGAAGGAGGATAAGGAGGAAGGGCTGAGATCAATCTTAGAAGTGTGCTGGCTCCAGGCAGCTTATGCTGCTGCCTCTTGGAATGACTATGCTGTATGATCTGGATCCCCGCCATGAAGACTGAAGGTGTACATGGGCGTAGGCAGGGGGGCAGCTGCCCCCCCCAGAAGCAAAAAATTAATGTATTTTACAGACCATAACCAGCACTTTTCCTTTCCAAAAACTGAAGTGGAAAGGGCTTTGCTTTAGCAAGAGCAGCTCAGTCTCCGCGTGCTGGGGGTGGGGGTGGGGTGGGGACACAGCTGTAACAAAAACACATCAAATAAATAAAGCAAAGTGGCTACCGGTAGTTAAGCAGTTAAGACAATGGAGCAGAATACCCTTTCAGGCAAGATTTGATAGCCACCACTTCAGCCTATTGTTATTCAGTGGGAGTTGTTAATGACCATCCAGAGTTAAGAGTTCTATTGGCGATTTAGTGAGGGTGTAGAGGATTCAATTTGACTAAGGTGGCTCTGCAAGGCTAAAAGGAAGTGAATAAGAAAAGGGGGGCTGTACCTTTGATAGACACAGTGATGTTTATAAAAAGCAGTGGTGTTCCAGTCTGCCCCTCCTCCTGCATCTGTATACTCTACACTTTTAAGAGAATTGAGCTAATTTGTACCTTCTGAACTAATAAACAGCCTGGAATATAATTATCCTTCAACTTCCACACTTCTTAAGTTTTGCAATACAGTTCTCACTTTTTTAAAAAGTACCAAAATGCATAAAGAAATGTATTAGTGTAAAACATATTTAGAAATCTTCACCTTGAGATATGTATTTTGTGATAAAATATTTTTCTTAAAAACAAATCCTTGTACAGAGAGCAGAGACAAATGTGCAAATGGGATGGGACAGAATTATGAATAAAGTACAGGAAACAACTGATTAACGTACATCCAATTGATGCATGACCATGCATGCGCACATCGTGGCAACCTAGAAGTAGCTGGAAAGGGGGGCAAGGTTGGGCGGTGCCATAACAGGGTGGAGCAGGTTTATGTGCACAATGATCTGGAATGCTGCCTGTATATGAGAGATTGATAAACAAGAAACAAACTGATACATCTATCTCTAAATAGAAGTCTGGATGTTGTGTATACTAGCTGTCACCAACTAGCCTCCAAGCCCACGCACTGTTTCTCCTGAACTTTCCCTCTGGAGAGAAAAACCTGGAACCTGGATTGTATTACCAACTGTCAAAGGACAAAAGTGACTACCATGCACACACCAAGAGTTTAAATTGTTATAAGTTGCTTTGGAAGCCAATCTCTGATGAACTGAGGGATTCAAAGGTAATAAAATAAATAACTGCAGCTATATAGAATGCAAAACTTGTCCAAAATACAGTGTAGACACACCCTAAAAAGGTAACACTCTCCCCTACCAGTCCAGAAAGCACTCTTATTTTTAAAGCTTAATGTACAGATAGTATCCATTTGACTTTCTCTACCCAATGGACCAAGCCCCTGCTTACAGATGGTTGGACTGAAAAAAAATAGGCCATACACTGCAACTTGGTGCAGGAGTGCCATCTATGTGGGGACATGGGGGCCAGCCCCCCATATTTTCAAGAAGGGGGCCCCCAATGTTCTGTTGCAATCCTCAAAAGAACACACCAGGAGCAAGATGTTAGCCCTGTCGCATCCTTTTGAGGATTGCCAGGGATGCAGCTGTGCGAAGCATCTTCCCCCGTGTGTCCCTTTGATGATCATTAGAGGGCCTCCCCAGAAGGCGCGCTGGCAATCTCTGCCAAGGACATGCAGGGTGAAGCATCTTTGCCCCTCGTGTCCCTTTCACAAAGGTGGGTGGGAATGATGGGCTGAGTTGACCTGGTCAGGTTTGCGGGGGTGACACACATGCGATGCCATGCATGTGCAAGAGGACCCCCCAATGTTGAGCATAACTCGGCGCCACTAACCTGGTGTGAGATTTGAAGCATGAACCTTCTGTGATGCAGACAAAGCCCTCAGCTATGAGAAATCTCTCCCCCCCCTCTATACACACACACACACACACACACACACACACACACACATATTTAAAACAAACCCACTTACTCTCTGCAACTTGTATATATCATAGATCTGCCTCAGGCCCTTCATATCCTTCTGGATTTTCATTAAATCAGGGTACATTGTGATTGGAAGGTCAAATAGTTTTTCAGCATTTGCCAGTTCCTGACGATTTTTCTCATGCTTATCCAGTTCTTTTTCAAAAACTACCATCAGCTCTAATCCTGCAGATGGCAATAGAGAATACAGTATTTGGCATCAAGGGATGAGTAGTAGTCACCATATGCAGCACTCTTAGCTATAGACATCCCTATAGGTGAAATCTCTACAAAAACTAATCCACAACAGAATCTCAGTTAAGACCTAACTGTACTTTTTACTTCATGTACAAAACACATTCTGCAATTGCAGTCATCAGCAGTCGTTAACAGCCATCTACAGGTATACCACTCCCATCAGCCCATCACCCATTCCCACCCCACCACCCTCTGTATATACATAAGGGTCTGACTCTTCTGTTTCAAGTGTATCTGAAGAAGTGTGCATGCACACGAAAGCTCATACCAAAATAAAAACTTAGTTGGTCTTTAAGGTGCTACTGAAGGAATTTTTTTATTTTTGCTTCGACTCAGACCAACACGGCTACCTACCTGTATTCAAAAATGCATTATACTAGCTGAAATTGCTTGCAAAAATGCTTCTATTAGCTGAAATTATACTCAGATAAATGTATTAGGATATTTAGTGTGCACTAAAATGGTGATAAATTTTAAGGAAGATAATTTTAACTAAAATTTACAAATTGCTGTGGAAATGTCTGGAACTGAATTCAAGACTGGAAAAATAGAAACTGAAATTGACAGATTCACCCATCCCTAGTTTCAACAGGGTGGCACAGAGCATTCCAGACCTCCATCATTGTCACCGGTCCATTCAGGAGAGCCGGGGAGGGCAGGATACAAATGTTGTTGTTGTTGTTGTTGTTGTTGTTGTTGTTGTTGTTGTTGTTGTTGTTATATCTTTTGGTATTTTAGATATTCCACTATCCTCTAGATATTTCTATAATGCCGTTTAGCTCAATATAATTATATATAGAAGCTCATAAATTGATCTCTCATTTCTTTATGGTTTTCCACAAATCTACCTCCTATATTAATTTTATTTATACGGGATTTTTCTTGTCTTTCCTTTTTGCCATGCTAATAATTTCCCTGGTTTGTTAGCTTTTTCAAATTGTTTCTGTTTTAAATATTTAATTTTCCACTCTACTTCTTGATTTATTATAATTGAAAACTGTGTTTGCAATATTTTAATATCCCATTTCAGTATCTCTTTTCAAGGATAATTTATTCTTTTTCTTTTCTTTTTATTTCTTGTAAAATTTCTTGCTTTTTCAACTCTCTCTTCTTTTTTTGGTATGCGCCTTACTGAATAAAAAAAACCTTGTTCACATTACTCGCATCCCATATTACCTTTAAAATTGTCTCCTGATTTAAATTAATTTCAAAAGAATCCTTTAGTATTTCCCCCCTTTTCTAGTACTGTATTCCTTGATCATTTAATAAATTCTCATTTAATCTCCATCTCATTGGGAAATTTTGCCCTGTTATTAATTCCACAATCAGTTGTGATCTGATAATGTCCGAGGTAGAATTTCTACCTTCTTTACCTTAATATAGAAATCACTAGAAAGCCATTCAGCATCTATTTTGCTTGCAGAGTTATTCGTGCTCAAATAAAATGTGAATTGTCTGTACAGTAAGTGTTTTTCTCTCCAGATATCAATTAGACTTAAATTGTCTGTCATCTGAAAAAAGGCCTTGGGTAGCTTCCCTTCTTTTGTATCGCTTTTTCTTATATTCCTGTCCCATTCCAGGGAAGCTACTCCCATTATCTTTTCATTCATATATTCAAACAGAATTTCTTCGTGTCTTATAAGTCTCTTTTTTCTCTCATTTGGTGCATATACACCTATTAGCAATATTTTTTCTCCTTGTGGTGTTATCTGAATTACGGTATCAGTATTCTTCCTTGCTTGTCTTTAAATAATTGCTTTAGATCCAGTTAAGGTTTTATATACAGCACATTACAAGGCCTCTCTTTTTTGTTACACGAGAGGCTACATAGTCCTTTCCCAAGCTTTTATTAATCAAACTTCTTCTATGTTTCTTCACAATGTGTGTTTCCTGGAAACATATCACATTCAATCTTATTCCTTTTAGTTTTATTATTAAGTATTTACATTCCAAGTTAATATTTTTAACGCAATCCTGTTCTTTATTTATCTCTCATCTCAACCTCTGTTGGTTCTTCTTCTTCTTCCTATCTGGCTCCCAAACCAAACGTTCTTTCTCCTGCTAATTCTTTTCCATATTTTCTCCAAAATTTGTCTGCTTCAGCAGGGTCCTGATACCTTTGTTTTCTTCCTTTATTGTATATGTAAAAGATACCCCTCCAGGATATTCTCAACAAAAAGGGATTATGTTGTATCTCAATGCACCTGTCAAATATTTATAATTTACAGTAATACCTCGGGTTACGAACGCGATCCGTTCCAGATCGCAGTTCGTAACCCGAATAGTTTGTAAACCGAACGCGATGGGCGCCGCCATTTTGCGCATGCGCAAAGCGCGATTTTCGAGCTTTGCGCATGCGCAGATTGCGCGATCGCGCGCGCGCCGCTTCTGCGCACGCACGCGCGGCGGAAACACTTCCGGGTTTGCGCACTTCGTAACCCGAACTGTTCGCAAACCGAGTTGGTCGTAACCCGAGGTACGACTGTACTCTTTTCTTTAACAATCTCATCAGGATTTCTTTCAGAATTATTATTTTTTGCTCATCAGTCTGAAATTTTTTCTAGTGGTGCATCTGTATTACTCTGTCCTTAATTTTATTTGAATTAAATAACGCCAAGCAGTCACCCGACAGTTCGTTTGCTTTAGCATATCTAGATTTTATGTGAAAAATTTTGTCCACTACTGTGCTAACCGTTTCTTCTTCCAGTTCAATCAAGTTAGCAAATTCTTTCATTATTTTTTCACTTAGTTCCACCGTTGCATCCTCTGAAACACCTCTCAGACAAAAAATCAAGTCTTTTTGATTTAATTCTAAAACCACCTGGACTTGATGCACTCTCAGCAATATTATAAGAAGCTACAAAATTACTGAATACAACCATTAAAGGGCATTATGAATATGACTTTAAACACAGGCAAGCTGCCAGAATCTTGGAAGAATGCTTATATAACTTTGATTCCTAAACAAGATAGAGATCCTAAGTAGCTAAAAAATTATCAACCTATATCTTTATTGAATAACAATTATAAACTTTTTGCGGATATATTAACAAATAGGCTGAAAATGGTATTAAAAGAGGTAATCCATTATGATCAGGCCAGATTTTTCCCAACACAACAGATAAAGGACAATATTAGAAATATAATTGATATATTAGAATATTTACAAGTGAGAAATTAAAAACAAGTGGCTTTAATGTTTTTAGACATAGAGAAAGCATTTGAAAACAAATAAGACATAAGAAATAGTAGAGCACCTTGTCCTCCCCCTTTCCTCCCCTCTTCCTGTTGTAGAGACTTTCAAGCTTCATAAAAACATTCAAATACCTTCAGTCCTTTTGGCAGCTGATTGCAGCCCATTAGCATATGTCAGTCCAGGAGCGCCTCTTGATTAAAGCCAATTATCCAGATTAAGGAGAAAGCCTCCACAAATCATGCCGGTAATAGAGGCTCATCCATGGCAGGGACACACTCACAGGTCACTCCCATTCTGCCTTTCAAGTTGGCAGACACGGGATTACATGGCACTGCAGGATACAGTCAACCCCCCAGATCCCACTGGGGGGCATTGCAAGGATTTATGCCTCATAAATTCTCTCTTTCCCCTCCTTGAACTTCTTCACAGCCCCCAGAAGGCTATGAAGAACAACCACCATTGATTCACACACGTGGCACCATACCTGTGGTGCTTATATTCTCGTATAAGAAGGTCTGAAAAATTCTGGGCCACTGCAACATTATCCATTGTTTATTCCAGCTGCCTAATAAGAGGAAAACTAGCCTGCGCACATTCTTACCTCTGTCAAGATTCTCACCAACAGAACCTGGTCCTTCAGTGATAAACCTTTGGTAAAAATCATCAATTTCCTTACTGTAGTTTGCAATCTGCTCCCTTGTGATCTAGAAGGAATATGATTCAAATTAGTTTAGCTCCTCTTCCAAATGCATTCATCTGATTCTACAATATATGTTAAAGGAACAGTACCTCAGTAAATGTCTTTTTGATGCTTCCGAGGCTGTGATCAACGTTTGCTGCATCGTTAAAAAGTGTATCCCACATTAACTTCATCTTTTCCACCAACTGCCGTTCTTCTTCTGTTGTCTAAAGCAAAATAATATTTCAATTTTTAAAAGTGCGTGAGGCTCCAGATCGTGTCGAAATCTGGTGGCATGCAGCCCAGCATGATATCTGGGGAGTCACTCACAATACATTTTGTTACTCTGACACTTCATACAAATGAATGGTTCTTCTATGAGAACTGCTAGCAACAACCTGCCCTCTTAGAATCAAAGAAGGGACCATGAATCATAGAGTTGGAAGAGACCACAAGGGCCATCCAGTCCAACCCCCTGCCAAGCAGGAAACACCATCGAGGCATTCCTGACAGATGGCCGTCAAGCCTCCGCTTAAAGACCTCCAGAGACTCCACCACACTCCTTGGCAGCAAATTCCACTGCCGAACAGCTCTTACTGTCAGGAAGTTCTTCCTAATGTTGAGGTGGAATCTTCTTTCTTGTAGTTTGAATCCATTGCTCCATGTCCGCTTCTCTAGAGCAGCAGAAAACAATATTTCTCCCTCCTCTATATGACATGCTTTAATATATTTGAACATGGCTATCATATCACCCCTTAACCTTCTCTTCTCCAGGCTAAACATGCCCAGCTCCCCAAGCCATTACTCATAAAGCATCGTTTCCAGGCCTTTGACCATTTTGGTTGCCCTCCTCTGGACACGTTCCAGCTTGTCAGTATCCTTCTTGAACTGTGGTGCCCAGAACTGGACACAGTACTCCAGGTGAGGTCTGACCAGAGCAGAATACAGTGGTACTATTACTTCCCTTGATCTAGATGCTATACTCCTATTGATGACCATGAGGGTCATCTAGTGCAACCCCCTGCAATGCAGGAAGATTTCACCCAATGTAGGGTTCAAACCCACAACCCTGAGATTAAGAGTCTCATGCTCTACCAACTCACTTATCCTCAAGGTCTCTACCTGCAATAGCCCTCTAAATTCCCAACAAGTCAATCCATGTTGGTATTATAGAACACATAAACCAATCTGTATTTTGCCATCCTACTTTCAAGAGCTCCCTGCATTTTGATTCCTTTTGCCATGCTAGATTTCTCAGATCCACTACACTGCAAAGTCATTTAAACAACACAGTTGGTTGCCAGAAAAACCAAAACCCTTAATAACACTTTACTTAGCAAAAACAGTGTCTAATTTAAGAAGAAATGAACAGAGAGATTTTGTCTTTTTTAGTTCGAGCCTTAGTTCAGGTCTTTAACACTAACAGAATGAATCTTTAAGTTACTAACTGGATTATCTTTGCTGTTGCACTTCTAACATGCAGTACCAGCTTTGTTTATTGAGGTGGTTCTAGCCCTTTTCCATCAACATTCTTGTTGCACCTTAGACTGGAATAGCTGAGTTGGGAAAGAATCACATGACCTAGAAACAAGTCAAGCAAATTCTATTTGAAGTAGCTCATGAGTTAAAAGTTGTAGACTAAACTACTAGATGTTACAAATTTGAAGGCAGCAAATATGAGCAGAACATAAGTGAGAAGGACAGAAAGGGGTTGTTTAACCCTTTTCTCTCTGGCTATGTCTTCACACTCCCAAGTTATTACACATGCTAGTAGAAAAGCAGGCTATTACACATGCCTGCCCTGTAGGGTCTAGTGTGATCCTGCAATTCATCATCTTGCCCATTTTGTTCACATGCACCAATACTACGGTAAGTCAGACCAATACTACAATACACCAATACTATTTGTCCATCCCATCTCGCACTGCCTACTATGACTAGCAGCAACTTTCCAGGAGAAAAGTGTCTTGATCATCTCCCTCTTTAAACCAGAGGAGCCAGGGACTGAACCTGCTACTTTTCCATGCAAAGCTGGCACTTCACCACTGAGCTTATGGGCCCATTCCCATAATAATTTACTGTCATATCAGTCAGCGCAAATTTCCTAAGAACAGGCTTCCTCAAACTCGGCCTACAACTCCATGAACCCTAGCTAGTAGGACCAGTGGTCAGGGATGATGGGAATTGTAGTCTCAAAACATCTAGAGGCCCGAGTTTGAGGAAGCCTGTCTAAGAATGACCCCAAATTTGCCGAACTCTGAGGTCCAGTGTATGACCCAGAGCTGGTCCTTCAACAATTCGCTGGTTGTCTGTGACTTGTTAGGTCTGGGGGCATGAGACTTTCAAAAAAAGGTGACTGGTGACTGGGAGCGGCCACCGAGACCACATAACACCGGTCTTGAAAGATCTACATCGGCCCCCAGTACGTTTCCGAACACAGTTCAAAGTGTTAGTGCTGACCTTTAAAGCCCTAAATGGCCTCGGTCCAGTATACCTGAAGGAGTGTCTCCATCCCCATCATTCTGCCCGGATACTGAGGTCCAGTACCGAGGGCCTTCTGATGGTTTCTTCATTGTGAGAAGCCAAGTTGCAGGGAACCAGGCAGAGGGCCTTCTCGGTGGTGGCGCCCGCCCTGTAGAACGCCCTCCCATCAGATGTCAAAGAGAAAAACAGCTACCAGATTTTTAGAAGACATCTGAAGGCAGCCCTGTTTAGGGAGGCTTTCAATGTTTAATAGATTATTTTTTTCCATTTTTCTGTTGGAAGCCGCCCAGAGTGGCTGGGGAAACCCAGCCAGATGGGTGGGGTATAAATAATATATTATTATTATTATTATTATTATTATTATTATTATTATTATAAAAAGTCCCATCCTCCCAGTCCAACAGATGGAAATTATAGAGCAAGGTTATCTTGAGATTCTGCAGCACTTATCACAAATACTGCACCATTTCACTTACAGGAATATTATACATTGCAAGGGTACGGTATCGCTCACGAATATCCAAGTATTTAAGTTCCACTTCTAGAGACATATCTTTGATCTCGGCAATTGTGCCCAAGACGAATTTGAGATCTTCCAGGGTACTGGGAGTTGTCTTAAGGTTATGCGATAATCTCTGGGGAGAATGGTTTGTTTAAAAAGAAATAAATAAATAAACATTTAGCTGAAAATACTTTCAATAATTCATCAGTATCATTAACTAAGCGACCATTTGTTCATGAGAAATGCAATTATAGATCCTCAGGATCTTGGAGCAAACTATATTATGCAAGAATATGAAAATGAAGTATCTTGGGGCTGCAAAAACCAAAGTGTATTGTTGTTACTATATTTGTTTGTTATATAAGTGGCAGGCAGTGGATTGCAACAATTTATGCACCACCATGGTTGAGAAATCAAGCCAGCTTCAATCAGGGCTACATCAATCCCAGTGAAATGACCTCTGCAAAGGGTGAAACAGGGGGATTCCAACCTTGCTCCTGTTTCTTGATCTTGTCAGCTTTTGATACCATGGCATCCTCCTAGACCAGCTCCAGGGAATGGGCATTTGGGGCACTATTTTTGGGTGGTTCCGGTTCTACATTTGGGACTAAGTCCAGAGAGTAGCATTGGCAGCTACATTATCTTATTCCCAATGCTATTTAGTATCTATCTGAAGCCACTGGAAGCAGTCATCAGGAGATTCAGGGTGAGGTACCATCAGTATGCTGATAACACATAGCTTTGTTTCTTCATATCAGGAGAGGCCATACAGTCCCTGGGGCAGTGTTTAGATGCAGTGGTAAGGTGGTGAGCCACTTTCCCACATGTCCTCCAGCCTCCTGCTGGCCCCAGAGCTTCAATTCTAGTGGATATTTTTGGATACAATATTTTTTGGTATGGATTGAAGAGAGAGCACGTGTTGTCTTTCCTCTTCTATGGCCTTGGGTTCACTATTTCTACCTTATGTTATTTTACTGAAAGAAGGCAGTGGGGAATGTGGTGCACAGTCAGAAAAAGTGTGAACACTTTTGGAGTGTCTGAGAGATGATACAAAGATGACAGAGACTAATAAAATATGTGAACTTTTGAAGAATGAACATAATAATGTTTTAGGGAGATGGAAAGGGTTAACAAGAGAAGGAACTGCTTACCTGTGGAGCCATGGTACAATTTAAAGCAAACTTTCAGAAGAACAAACTATCCCCTTCAAGTATTCCCCCTTGCCCAAATGAAAGAAGAGTGGACATAACACGCCAACAAATTATAGAAAATTATCAAAGCTTCACTACATCCTTCTGTATTCATTCCCCCATCCACCTGACCATATTCTGCAGACTTAGAATCATAGAATAATAGAGTTGGAAGAGGCCACAAGGGCCATCCAGTCCAACCCCCTGCCAAGCAGGAAACACCATCAAAGCATTCCTGACAGATGGCTGTCAAGCCTCCGCTTAAAGACCTCCAAAGAAGGAGACTCCACCACACTCCTTGGCAGCAAATTCCACTGTTGAACAGCTCTTACTGGGCAGTAGAGCTGATAAGGGCATTTTACAGATGTGGCTCCCACCATCCCTGAGCACTGGCCATGGTAGTAGTGGCTGATGGGAAGTGGGCATCCAAGAATCTCTGGATGACCAGTGCTTAACTATCCCTGATAAAAATGATTCATTGCCAATCAAATAGTTTCTTACTTCAATATGTTCTTGCAGGTCGTAAAGTGCCTCTTTGGCTGATTCGTTGAGCAGTTTCCCGAGTGAAGCCATCCAGCCTTTAGCAGTTTCTTGCACTGTAGAAGCCAAAGGCTCGAGCAGAAGGCGAATGCACTGCTCGTCTTTAACCATGGGCTGCTGCATCACTTCTTGGGCTACCTTCATGTAGAACTGCAACTTGTCATCAAAGACAACACAGGCTGGCTTTTTGGCAGCAAACTTATCCATAACAATGGCCTTGTCTAACTTCCATAGAGGGCGGTACCTCTTCCACCGGTTCAGGTATTTTGTGAGGGAGCCCAGAAGCTTGTGCATGTTCTGAGAAATGAGGATGGCCTGCTCAATGATTAAAGGGTTCTGGGAGATATCGCTAAAGAAACTAAAGATGATGGGTTCATCGTCACCAGTTTGCTGTGGTGGACAATCAATGCAGGTGCCATGCATCCAGCGAACAAATTGCTGCATTGAAGACAAAAGACCTTATTGGGTATCAGGTTTTGCATCAGCAAGGGGAGGGGGGCTATCATGGAGATCATTTGCATCAGTGATGCCAGCATAGCAATATGAGAAGACAGAGAAGGTCTTTGCCAGACTCCCATAACTCAAGGCCCTTCCTGCTCTCTCAATACATCACATTCTGTTTTCTTTACCCTTCAGGGGTTGCATGGTAAAGGTAAAGGGACCCCTGACCATTAGGTCCAGTCGTGACCGACTCTGGAGTTGCGCGCTCATCTCGGGTTATTGGCCGAGGGAGCCGGCGTATAGCTTCCAGGTCATGTGGCCAGCATGACAAAGCCGCTTCTGGCAAACCAGAGCAGCACATGGAAACGCCGTTTACCTTCCCACTGTAGCGGTTCCTATTTATCTACTTGCATTTTGACGTGCTTTCGAACTGCTAGGTTGGCAGGAGCTGGGACCAAGCAACGGGAGCTCACCCCGTCACAGGGATTCGAACCGCCGACCTTCTGATCAGCAAGCCCTAGGCTCAGTGGTTTAGCCCACAGCGCCACCTGGGTCCCTTTCCTTTACCCTTCAGTTATATGATCTCATAACCCTTCAGGGGTTGCATAGCCACTCCTGAATTTCTACTCCTTCCTTTTCACTCTCTTGCCAACACCTCTCTTATCAAACTACTGTCCTGTGCTCCTCTTCCCCCTCCCTCATGCTCCTTTTTCTTTTTCTTTGTCACCGTTATGAGATCATATAACTTTGTTGATCCTCCTGGTCCCTCCTTGGGATTTCTCCGCCTTCCAAGTCACTGCTGATTGTTATCTGCTTACTTAATAACTGTTCTGCTTGACTCCATTTCTAGCAATCCCTTGATGATGTCCTGGTCCAATGGAGCCAGCCTTAATGCAGTATTTCAAAGCCTTGATTTGAACAGTGGGTCATTCATTTGCTGAACACTTATGAGTGATCCTTCCCTCGCCAGTTCATACCCAAAATTATTCTTGGCCTAATGAATGGAATTGTAGCCAGGAAGATTATTTTCTCCTAAAGGGGCAGGTTGCACAAGTCGACTGAGAATCCCACTACTAAAACACTTATATTTTTAACTAGGAGGCTGGATTATACATCATACAAAAATCAGGCTACATCATTTCACTGACTTCTTCTGATCTGTAAATCTGTATCTTGATGAAAAATACCTAATTGAACCATGCATATTTAATTTTAATGCCCCTAAATCATTGTAGGTAGCATGGTATTCTACTGTCTTGTTATATAAATCAAGGAAAAGGAAATTCACCTAGATCTCATTGCAAATTAATACAGAATACTCACTTTAGTAACTTCCACACAATCTCGAATGCATTGTACACACATTTTTTCAATTTCAAGAGCATTTGGCTGGAGGATGATTTCAGGAGCTGATAAAATTGTTTCTGCTTGAAAGAGAGGGGTATTCCCTACCACAGCGGCATTGAAAGACTGCAAATTTCTGCAAAGAGAAACAGAACATTGGCACTTATCATTGATGTTCCTTCCAGGAAATGTGCATGATAGTAAAGAGCAGATTAATCTCCCCCACCACCTAAGCCAGGAATCATCTTGTGACACAGCTTTGTAGACTATGCTCAGCTCAAGCCCCTGACACAGTTCCAACAGAAGCTGAGTCAGCCCCAGAGTATGACGTTTGTAGAAGAACAAAAGGAATGTGAAGGGCAAAGCCCCTTCCAAGCAGTCCTGATAAAAATGTACATGAAGAACATCCTATGGCAAACTGCAGGAGTATCCCTGAGTACTCTTTGGAAAGAACATGCATAAGAACTGCACAATACTCCTTTCCCAATTGGCATGCAGTAAAGAGCAAAACTTGACTCAGCTAACCAAAGGAGATGTTGAGGGAAACTAGGAAAGATAAAACAGGGAAATAGCAGGAGGTTTGACCTAGGAAAAGGAACTAGGGCAGGGATTCAGGAGTTAAGCATAGTCGGCAAAGCTATGTCATATGAGCAGGCTTTGCCTGTGGTGGGTGATGCTAACCTACTCTTTACTGGGTGTCTCCTGCACACCAACAAGGGAAAGATGAATGAAAGTTGCACCCAGAGAGCAAACAACTAGTCAGAAGAGGAAGAAATGTGTTCAAACAGACTTACTTGAGAATCAGGGTCGTCAAGCTCTGGTAAACTTTCTTTTCCCAAAAGGCATAATAATGAACCAGTCTTGAGGCCCTGCCAGTGTTTGTGTTCACAATAAGCCCCTCCATTTTTGTTAGCAGGGGGCCAATGGAAATGTACTTGTGTACCATATGTTCAACATCCCTGGATCTTTCATGCTTAATGTATTCAAAGTATTCTTTTGCCCCTGCCAAGGTGGGTAGCAAAATTAAGATTTGTCAGTCACTAACAAATGTACAAGATAATATGCTGGGATTCTCCTTGAAAAATTCACTCCACATGAAGAGTTATTTGGAATTCATACAAGTTACAGCTTCAGTACCAGGGCTAACTCTTTACACAACCTTAGGTGCCCGTTTACACAATGTGTGGGTAAAATAATATCTAGAGGAGCCATTGGAATACTGTACAGTAATTTGAAAACCAGCTTTCATTTTCAAGGTTTCTTCATAACTTATCCTCAAGCACATGGCTAATCAAACAATATTAAGCAATGTTTATGAGGACAGTCACTTCACATAACTTTTTAAAAAAACACGTAACATGTTTAAACCTGGGCTGTTCAATGTAGGAGAAAGAAAGGAGTGCACAATCTCCTTTAAAAAAAGCATTAACACCAGTACTGCTTGTGCATGCAAACACTACAAGGAGTCTGTGCCTCTCAGTTCTTTCCTAGGGGGCCTTTACCTAGTACAGAGAGAATGGCAGCACACACAATAAAACGCAATGACAAGGAAACTCTGGGATATCCCAAAATCAATGAAGAAATGGAAACAGCAGCCTATTAACACACCTATACACGCATACTAATGATGGGTATGTAGCCAAAATGGGACTACAGAGAAACAAGAGGGCAAACTAGGAGGGACAAGCTTCTGGGCTCCCTCACAAACTAGGAGGGACTCCAAAGTTTGCAGAAGTAGAAAAAACCCACACCTAAGGGCAACTCCCTCTGAAACAGTCCAATGAGGACTGAACATGTTCAGTGGCCACAGTATCAGTTGGTGAGGGGTAGGAGAAAGAAAGAAAGAAAGAAAGAAAGAAAGAAAGAAAGAAAGAAAGAAAGAAAGAAAGAAAAGGGTAGGGAGAGTAGAATGGAATGTCCTGAAGAAAAACACAACTAGTTGGAACACTGAACCACTCTATGCTTTTATAATTTTTATGTGCACTGCTTAGAGATTTCAGAAATTAAGTAATATATAAATAAATCTTAAATATTGTTTTTTAAAAGTATGGAACAATTTCCTTAATAGCCCCTAGAGAAGCAGGTAATACTGTTTGCTTCATGTTCATGTGAACATAGCCTTCAAGGACTGCTTCAAGCCATTTTCTTCACAAAGAAAAGGTGTGTACATGCTAGCATACAGAGTGCACTGCAGACTTTTGTTTTTACTTCAAATCCAGTATCAAGCAGCAGAAACAAATCACATTTCACACCATATTACGTAAATACTATTCCTACATGGAGACTGAATTGATCTACCTGGAATCTAGACTTTCTGCACCACACCAATGACTCTACAAGGCCTAGAATCAGCAAAAACAGACAGACTTACCAGGAAGATAATCTTCAAATTTGGCAGCTGGGCTTTTGAACAAATTGGTGGATTCTATTAACAAAAGCTTATTAGACATGTCTTCAGCATTCTTGTGAATTTGATGGACAAGTGACTCAAACTTCCCAATGGACTGGGTACATCGCACAATGTAGTCACCAATGCCTTTGAAACAAAGGGAGTCCAGATCATTATTGTATCTTTAGTCTACATCCAGTATGCAGGTATGTATGTATTATTTATTAGTTTATATACTGCTTATATGCCAACATGGCTAAGCTGTTTACAACTATAAAATCAATACATAATTAAAATACACAATACTATATCCATTAGGCATTAAAACATCCTTAATTAAAGTATGTGATACAAAAGTTAAAAGACAGGTTGAACAATAGAATCAGAATTTCAGTCCAGGGGAATGCTTGCCTAAGCAAGTGTGTATTCAGGAGCCATGTGTATGCATTGCATTCAAAATATGTCTATCATGGCTTTCCATTAGCAAGTCCTCTAGGATGTCAACAACAACAAAAGCAGAAAAATCCAAAATATTGTATCAGTGATAGCAATCCAATACATTTGACTGAAACTAACACCAGCAAGGACTGAAAAACACACACACAATATCACAAATGCTGGAATGAACAAAACCATTCTGAGACCTATGCTAAGACAGAGCTTTTCAAACTTTTCATGTTGGTGACACACTTTTTAGACATGCTTCATTTTGCAGTAATTGAGTTTTACTAGCAAACTGGAGGTTAAACTAACTCCTTTCCAGCCCCAGGAGCAGTACGGGGAGCATTCACACGACATACCTACACAATGCAGCTGACACACTAACATGTTGCAACACACAGTTTGGAAAGCTCTGCTCTAAGATACAGCAAAGTTGGCACCAGTATAAATAGTTCTTTGGAGGGACAGCTACAAATTACAAGAAAGGAGTTTCCGACTAAACATATGGAAAAACTTTCTGACAGTAATAGCTGTTCAGCAGTGGAGCAGACTCCCATGAGAGATGGTGGACTCTCCTTCCTTGGAGGTTTTTAAGCAGAGGTTGGATGGCCATCTGTCATGGATGTTTTAGCTGAGAGTCCTGCATTGCAGAGGGTTGGACTAGATGACCATTGGGACCCTTCCAACTCTACCATTCTATGATTCTATGGACTTCTACTCCCATCATCCCTGACCACTGGCCAAGATGGCTGGGACTGAGGGGAGCAGGGAGTCCAACAGCATCAGGAGGGCCACTATACCCATTCTTTTTTAAGAATAACTACAAATTGTTATTGTTTCTTTAATTACTATACAACAAGGTACATCTTATACCCATGAACCTTACTTGGATACCTATTTGGACATACAAATAGTTGTATGTTTAACTCAGGATTGATAGAATGTTTTTATTGTTAATGGCAGCTGGTGGTACTTCTTTTTTCCTCTGTTATATTTAAAAAGAAAAGAAAAAAGAATAATTACTATGTACCTCAGATAAAACCCTAGAGTCAGATTGTTCTCTTTATAGGATGGAATGACAAAAGGAAAAAGATGTTAAGTTCTAGCAAATTTTAACTGATAATTATTGCCTTAAAGTTGTTTTACAAGGGAAAATGTATTACCTAATGAGTTCCAGTTGAGCCTCTTGTAACCAGATCTGAAAACTCGCCAAAGATCTTGTATCTGTTCATCCAGAAGCTGGGTCTCTGCTTCATTCAGTGTTCCTATTAATGCATGATAGCGATCCAACATCTGTTTTATGCCATCAGTGTATCTAAAGGAAGAGTAGTACTTTACATTTCTCCCTGTTAAAATTCATCTTGTTTGCTTTGGGCCCAGTTCTCTAATCTGTTAAGGTCATTTTGAAGTGTGATCCTGTCCTCTGGGGTATTAGTCACCCCTCCCAATTTGGTGTCATCTGCAAACTTGCTCAGGATGCCCTCAAGCCCATCATCCAAGTCATTGATAAAGATGTTGAATAAGACTGGGCCCAAGACAGAACCCTGTGGCACCCCACTAGTCACTACTCTCCAGGATGAAGGGGAGCCTTTGGGTTTGGTCAGTCAGCCAATTACAAATCCATTGTCTAGCCCACATTTTACTAGCTTATTTACAAGAATATCATGGGGCACCTTGTCAAAGGCCTTGCTGAAATCAGGATGTGAGGGACAGGGGATATCGCAAAGTCCCTCCCCTCCTGAGTTCAAGCCCATCCCCGAGCGCAGGGGAAAGCAGGGAGAGTTCCAATTCCAGTGGGGAAGCAGGAAGTCGTGTCCGAGGCTCAGACAAGGTAGCGGAGCCAGGGTCCCAGGTGGGACAGGAAGGGGCAAGCAAGGGGGGGAGACCCATCCCCCCAACTCCGGAATTGCGCAGAAAGCGGAGAGGGAAGAGGATGGGTCTACCAAAGTTGTTATGCTGGAGAAAAACGCGCCAAACGCCATTCGGAGGTTCTGATTCAAGCTGAGAAGATGTGTCCTTGTAAATAGCATTGCCTTCAGCACTGTAAATACGCAGCACCAATAAAAGATAAAATGCAGAGCTGTGTAGAGTCGTTACTCTGAAGTAGCCCACTCCGGCCACTGTGACAGCAACCTCCGAATCATTTTTTGGGCTACTTTGGAGTTGCCGGGATAAGCGCGCCAGAAGCGGAGAAATGGCGGCAGATCGCAGAGAAAGCCCAGCAGGACCTGCAGCAACTGGCGTTGCAGGCACAGGGAGAATTAAAGGCAGCTAAAGAAGAGACGCAGAAGGTCCAGGAGGACAGGCAACACCTTGCGGAACAGGTGAGAGCGCTACAGGAGAAAGAGCAGCAGTTAAGGGCGGTAGCGGTGGACCTCCAGAACAAGCTGGATGCAGAGAAAAACAAGGGAGGAGGGGGAGCCCAACTCCAAGTGCTGCCAGGAAGGAGAGCAGGGACCCTAGTAAGCAAGTTCAATGGAGACCCGAGGGGAATATCATGGCTTTGAGACTGAGATCGTGTATGCTCTTGAGCTGCACCATGATGACTTCCCTGATGATGGGCACAGAGTAGCGTTTATAGTGGAACACCTTACAGGGGCAGCCAGGGAGTGGCTTAGACCGTTAATTGCGACAAAAAATCATTGCATGAAGGATGTCAAACTATTTTTAGGGGCTTTAAAAACAATGTATGCGTCTGATAGCCATATGGACCAGACCAAAGAGGAACTGCATAATTTACGACAAAGAAAAATGACAGTTCGCCAATACTGGGCGGAATTCACCATGCTGGTGCACAGACTGGGGTGGGAACTGAACTCACCTCTGATGCAAGCGGCGTTCTACCTGGGGTTGCATGAGGATGTGAAAGATGAGCTCTCGAGAGGTCCAAAGCCCAGTAATATGGATCAGCTGAGCAAAGCGGCTCTGGCGGTGGGGGTGAGACAGGAATCCCGATGGAACGACAAGCAGTCAATGCGCGCAAAGCGAGCTTGGTTCCCACGGTCGCAGGAGAAGCCACTCCCCCAACAGCCATCTCAGGCCATGCCAGGGGCCAGCCAAGACCAGGAACCCATGCAAATTGATAGCGCGCGGGGGGGGGCTTTTCAAACCCCAGCGGCGCCAAGACGCAAGGAGGGAAGAGGCGGGAATTGCTTTCTCTGCAACTCCCCTCAGCATCTCGTCAGAGACTGCCCACATCGCAGGGAATGGCAAGGAAAGGCGGGAACGGTTGTGCCCTCCCCCACTGACGCAGCACCACAGCAGGGAAACGAGAAAGCCTGGCTGCAGGAGACAAGGGGCAGCAGCCAGGCGCAATCGGCAAACAACAGCCCCAGCCCACCCACTCGCACAGCGAGGAGCAGCGTCAGCCCACCCCCCCACCCCCAGAGCAGGGGTGGTTCTAGAAGTGACGCTAACGCTCCCAAATGGCTATCCCCTGACGGTCCTCGCGTTAATCGACTCAGGTGCCTCTGCCAACTTCTTTTCGAGAAACTTTGCAGAAGAGCACCAGATCCAACTTCTGCAGCTGGATTTTCCCCTGCACGTCTCCACCATTGACGGCAGGGAGTTGCTGGGAGGGGCCATCACCCACCAGACCCCCCCCCATGAGAATGACGGTGGGACGACACTCAGAGACACTGGCATTCAACGTCACCACCATCTCAGACCCCCCCATCGTCTTGGGCATGAGCTGGCTGGCGCGCCATGACCCCTCCATCAGTTGGCACCAGAGATGCATCACGTTTGGATCGGACTTTTGTCTGGAACATTGCATGCAGCACCAACCAGGGGAGGGGCCTCCAATAGCCACGGTGGCCACCATGCACGTCAAGGGGGGTGAGGCGATACCCAAGCCGTACTGGGACCTGCAGGAGGTCTTCAGTGAAGCGGAATCCGACCACCTACCCCCGCACAGGTCGTTTGACTGCCAGATCAACCTGGTGCCGGGGGCCACGCTACCCCCAGCCAAGCTGTACTCCATGTCAGATCAGGAGCTGGAGGATCTGCGTGCGTTTATAGACAAGAACCTCAAGAGGGGGTTCATCAGAGAAAGCAAGGCAGCAGGGGGCAGCCCGGTCTTCTGGGTGGACAAGAAAGACACGCAACAGCGCCGTCTGGTGGTGGATTTTAGGCGCCTGAACAACATGACAGAACCGGTGGCTTTCCCAATGCCCAGAGTGGACGATCTGCTGACAGCGGCACGCAGGGGCAAGATCTTCACCAAGCTCGACCTGAGGGGGGCGTACAACTTGATCAGGATCCGGGAAGGCGATGAGTGGAAGACCACGATGTTCACACCTCTGGGCTCTTTTGAATATCTGGTGATGCCCTTCGGTTTGCAAGGGGGCTCAGCATGCTTCCAGGCCTTCATGCACCACGTCCTGGGGTCCCTCCTCTTCAAGAACTGCTTGGTCTTCCTAGATGACATCCTTATTTATTCCAATGACCCAGTGCACCATGTAAAGGATGTCAGGGAGGTGTTGCAGCGCCTGAAGGAGCACCACCTGTATGTGAAGCTGGAGAAGTGTAAGTTTCACACCAAAGAGGTGGACTTCCTGGGCTACAAACTGTCAGACAAGGGGCTAGCGATGGACAAGGACAAGGTGCAGGCCATCCTGGACTGGCACAGCCCCAGGACGCGCAAAGATGCCCAACGCCTACTAGGCTTCGCCAACTTCTACAGGAAGTTCATCAAGAACTTCTCGCGGGTAACGGCTCCCATCACTGACTGCCTGAGAGGCAAGCAGAAGTTCAGGTGGACACAGGAGGCGCAAGCAGCGTTCGAAAGCCTCAAGAGGGTGTTCGCTTCAGACCAGAACCTGTTCCACGTGGTGCAGGATGCGCCCCTACGCGTGGAAACCGACGCTTCAGACAGGGCTTTGGGAGCGATCCTGTTGCAACTGGATGCCAACAGAGAGTGGAGACTCTGTGCCTTTTTCTCCAGAAAGCTGACACAGCCAGAACGCAACTACACGGTGTTTGATAAGGAACTTCTCGCGATCCATTCTGCGTTTAAACACTGGAGACATTTCCTGGTGGGCGCCAAGCACCCCATTCAGGTGTGCACAGACCACAAAAACCTGGAGTTCTGGGGAACAGCCAGGGTGCTCAACCAGCGGCAGATACGGTGGGCAGAGTTCTTCTCGCACTTCAACTTCTCCATCCACTACATACCGGGGGAGCAGAACGTCAGGGCGGATGCCCTCTCCCGCAAGCCGGAGTACATGGAGGAGGAGTTGCCACCAGCACCCCGGCACATTTTCCCCCCATCAGCATGGTCCTGCGGAGCAGCAGTGGTGAGCGAGGCAGAACTCACAGCACTGACGGCAGCAGATGAGTTTGCCACCCGCATCTTCAGAGAGCTGCGAGGGGGGAGGGATCAAGCAAAAGACTTTGCAGAACGCGGGGGGCTCCTTTTTTACAGGGGAGCCCTGTACCTGCCCACCAACCAGCTCAGAGGTAAGGTCCTCAAGCAGATGCACGACAACCCGACGGCGGGTAATTTTGGAAGGGACAAAACCACTCACCTAGTCATGAGACACTTCTGGTGGCCAGGGGTGCGGGAAGATGTTCGGGACTATGTAAGGGGCTGTGACACCTGCCAGCGAGCAAAGGTGGTCAGAGCACCACCAGCAGGGTTGCTGGAGCCATTAGCCACACCGCACAGGCCGTGGGAAGTAGTGTCCATGGACTTCATCACAGACCTGCCGTCGTCCAGGGGCAAGACCGCAGTGTTGGTGGTGGTGGACCTCATGTCCAAAATGTGCCATTTTATACCGTGTGCCAGGGCGGTCTCTGCAGAAGAGACAGCCAAACTGTTTGTTGACCACGTATTCAGACTGCATGGATTACCTTTAAGAGTTATTTCGGATCGAGGCCGCCAATTTGTTTCCAGGTTCTGGAGGCGGCTCATGAACCTCCTGCAGGTGGAGGTCAGCTTGTCGACGGCTCGGCACCCACAGACCAATGGACAGGCGGAGAGGGTCAACGCCATTCTGCAGCAGTACCTGAGATGCTACGTCAGCCAGAGACAAACGGACTGGGTGGATCGCCTGCCACTGGCAGAATTTGCCTACAACAATGCAGTGCACGTCTCCACAGGGGTGTCGCCCTTTAAGGCCAACTACGGGCGCGACCTCAGATCTTTCCCGGAGAGGGAGGGGGAGGAGGAGGAGGAGGGCCCACAGGCAGAGGATTGGGCAGAGGAACTGGAGACGGTGCACCAGCAGCTCAGAGAACACTTGGAGAGAGCCAAGGAAGCGTACAAGAAGGGGGCAGATCGCCACAGGCGACAAGGGGAGGTCATCAGGGTGGGGGACAAGGTTTGGTTGTCCTCGGAGGGCCTTCCCACCAGAGGGAGGTGCAAAAAGCTGGCACCCAGACGGCTGGGCCCCTTCACGGTCACGCAACAGGTCAACCCGGTTGCCTTCAGGCTGGCACTGCCAGAGGACATGAGGGTGCATCCAGTATTTCATAGATCGCTGCTGTCGCCGTACAGGGAAAGCAGCAGGCTCCGAGACAGCGAACAGACCCCCGAGGGAGGGGGGAAGAGGGGAAGCAGGGAGCAACTCAATGAGGCCACGGCCATCCTTGATTCAAGGAGAGGGGTGGGGGGCCTGGAGTACCTCATGGCATGGGAGGATGCCCCGCCTTCCCAGAATGAATGGGTCCCGGCCACTCAGATACAGGAGGACTTCTTGGTGGAAGAATTTCACGCCCTCTTCCCACACAGACCCAAGCCCTGGCACATGGAAAGGGAGGGGGAGGGGGAGGGGGAGGAAGTAGTGGAGAGCAGTTCACCATGGGGATGGGAAGCGGAGTTTGAGGACCAGGAGGAAGAAGTATGGGTGTCTCCGAGGTCCACCCTGTCAGAGGAAGAGGCAGACTGGCAGCGTATTTTTACCCCCACCAGCTCTGACGCCACGGACTTTTTGGGATTTCAGTCCTCCCAGGCGGAAGGAGGGAGCTCGCAGGACTGGGGGGAGGTGTTCACACCTACGGGCTCGGAAAGTACAGAGTTTTTAGGCTTTCAGTCGTCACCGACACCCGGGGAGCCCCCTGGGAGGGGAGAAGGGGAGCTTGGGAGGGGGATGGATGTGAGGGACAGGGGATATCGCGAAGTCCCTCCCCTCCTGAGTTCAAGCCCATCCCCGAGCGCAGGGGAAAGCAGGGAGAGTTCCGATTCCAGTGGGGAAGCAGGAAGTCGTGTCCGAGGCTCAGACAAGGTAGCGGAGCCAGGGTCCCAGGTGGGACAGGAAGGGGCAAGCAAGGGGGGGAGACCCATCCCCCCAACTCCGGAATTGCGCAGAAAGCGGAGAGGGAAGAGGATGGGTCTACCAAAGTTGTTATGCTGGAGAAAAACGCGCCAAACGCCATTCGGAGGTTCTGATTCAAGCTGAGAAGATGTGTCCTTGTAAATAGCATTGCCTTCAGCACTGTAAATACGCAGCACCAATAAAAGATAAAATGCAGAGCTGTGTAGAGTCGTTACTCTGAAGTAGCCCACTCCGGCCACTGTGACGCAAGATATGCTACATGAAATCAATATATGCTACATCCACAGCGTTCCCTTCATTAGATGTCCATGTGGGCTTCTTTATAAATAAGAACAATAACAAATAATGCATACACATGTCCCTCTCAGAATCAGCTGCCCAAGGCAGACGCCCACTTTGCCTAGTAGTAGGGCCAGTCCTGTCCTTTGAACAACAGTTGGAAGCATCAAAGAGGTGAATCTCTGCCTTTCCTGCCAAGACCAACCTGCTACTGAGTAGAGCAAGCAGCAAGCCAAAAACACAAAGATGGAGGAAATCTCTCTAACCCTGTGAACACTGAGCAGGCAGGGCCAGAACTGAAAGGGCTTTCCACCAATTGAAGCAACAAAGTGTACCAATTTGCTTGACCCTACCATAGGAAACAGGAGGAATGAATGTTCTCCACCAGTGAAGGAGAACCAACAGCTTCACACTTGCCATATACTCTGACAAGAGCAGATTTACATGATATCCTTACCTAAGCAATTTGTCCTCCTGAAGGGCCACATTCCTGGCTATTTCAGGCACTGGAAATCCAAGCTGTTCCATATATTTTGTTTCATTGATTATCTCTCGAAGCTTGGGAGAAAAGTTAACTGTGTAACGAGTAGTTTTCTCTCCAGTGTCCATCTCTTCAGTACGTGGACTCTACAGCCCAGAAGATCAACCACCATGGAAAGGAGGACAATGTGTCAAAACATAAACCAAAAGGGGAAAGAAATGTTGCCAAATAGAAACAGAAATTTATTAAACTTAAAATTATTATGCAAGATTATATCTTCCCAAGGATATGCAAAGGGCTGGAACAAGAAAAAATTTATAGCCACCTGCTCACGGGTCTCTGGATTAGCCTGAATAATAGCTCCAGAAGGATGAACTTTAGCAAGGAGAGTTTTTTTCAATAGAATTGGGAGCTTATCTTCTGTGTTCTCTCTCCACTGGTCATATTTCAGATCTTCATATTCTTTCATTCTCTTTGCCACTTCAAGATATTTTTGTTTCACCTAAAATACCGCAGGTCAGACAAGAGAGCTTTTACTTTCTGCAGCTCATCTTTTCATTTTTATTCATTTAACATTCTTCTATTTTGCTCTACATCCCAAAGCAAATCCCAGAGCAACTTACAGAACAATATTGAAAAATGAAAACAAAAATGTTATTCAGCAACTTCCCATTCCAAAACAATGTACTTTGAACTTCCCAGTCCAATGAAATGCTATGTTTCTGATATATACTGATGTGTATTCACTAGTAACAAAACTCCAGCCCACCTCCTTTCCACGCTCACTAGCCAGCAGCTCCTCTACTTCTTGGAATCGAACAATGGTGTGCTTTATACGGTAGAAAAGAGTTCGCGCCCAGTAAATGGCTCCTGCCACTGGAGGGTGATTTTTGCATAAAGGTGGGTTGGAAAGGTTACTGACGAATATGTTGTTAACTATCTCAAGCTGTAAATTAAAAAAAAAGGTATTTATCATCTTACTAGGCAAAATTCTTTGTTTCATCATTAGCAACATATAAAGATGCTACATATCAGATCTCAGTAGGGTCGGGCTTAAGGCAGCCAAGATCCAGGAAGTGAGGGAGTCACCTCATAATCCAAATGGGGTCAGAAGTAGCTGCATGTCCAAAACAAAGTTCAGGATGGCCAAAGTCAGGTGAGTAGACAAAGCTAGGCAGGGAGCAAGATCCAAGCTAGCAGTTAGTGAAAGGGAACCAGAACCTAGTGTCCTCAAACCAGAGGCTAGTTGTTCAGACTGAAGTGCAAGCACTGAGGCTTTAGGCAGCTTGGTGGACAGGGACAGGGACTAGCTAGAACTGCAGTTTGGAGGGCACTCACAGAGCCTAGAGCTCACGCCGCCCAGTTTTCAGTGGTAGCTGAGCACCGGTGGGGCAGGAGTTAAGGTGGCAGAGTCTAACTACTGGATATGTTTGTTTCAGACACCCTCTCAGTACCTTACAATATATAACCTAGGCCCAATGGATTTCACAATTCTGTTAATAGAACTGAGCATTTCCCATACACTATCTGTATAATAAAAGCCCACATTTTTGGAGGCTTTTTAAGCTCTGAGAAAGATCTGAGGGGAATCACCATCTTCAGAAGTTTTTGTGCCATGCTGTTGCTGCAGAGGAACTGCCTTGTCCCAAAATGCAACCCCTCAATTACTCTTAGTAATTCCCACCCCGATCCCCACCCCGACAGAGTCCCAGAGCATTCTGATAGGTGTGTGTAGTTGCTTGAGTGTCTCAGTGCCTATTTGAATTGTGCCTATATCATCTATATCAACAAGAGATACCACTCACTTATAGGCACTTATTACTAGTTTTTAAGAAGTGCTTTAAAGTGATTTTCAAACAAACAAACAAACAAACGGTGACTACTTCCCTGTGAGCAAAGAAATCCAGGAAAGTCACCCCTGTTGTTAATTATTATGATATCAAGACCAGTCTCACCACTGGGGGAGTCCTTAAGATTGATGCAGCTATGGGAAAGGGGGCCTCAACATCCGTGGCTGGTGATGCGAGGCAGTTTGGTTAGGGCTCTGTTGCTTTCCCAGCTTCCCAACACAGCAGGTAGCTGCTGCTTACCCAGGGGGAGAGGTGCTACTGCTTAACATCCTAGACAGGATAGGGAATAAGAAGAGAGTCACCAGTCTCAGCAGCTCCTGCATAAAACTTTGAGGTGAGGTGCTATTTCACAAAGGGCATCAAAAGATCTAAGGAGTCATGGCTGGAAAGGAGCAGCAAATACCTCTTTACAATACTGTGCCAAAATGTCATTGAATTTCATCATCATCTGCTTATTAATGGCCTCACGAGAGCGGATGTGTTTGAAGTTTAAGAGCATGTCAAAAGCAGCTTCTGCTGAACGAAGAGTCTTAAAAGAATCATCAATGAAGCTCTTTGCTTCTTTTTCTATATCCTAAAAATTAAGAAAGATGAAGTTAACAAGGGGGGCATTCTCATTTATCAATGGCAGGCATGGCAGGCAGTCCTAATTCAATAAAATTACCACTCAGGATTCCACAACGCCATACTAAATGCAAACTGCTTTTTCACAGATCACTTCATAGAAGGACTGAAGGGGCTTGTAGGTCAAATTCTTATTGTTCAGGGGTTCTAGCAGGGAGACAAGAGGTTCTACTGAGAAGCGAGAAAAATACAAATCAAAGCTTCTGCTGCTTACCAAAACTTCCATTTTAAATTCCTCCATAACTATCTTCCATTGAGTTGCACATCTGATGTTGAAAGGCTCAAAGGTCAGAACCTCCATAGGACTGACAAGACCATCAACTCGTCGCAAGACTTCATCAATGCGCTTTGGATCCCCAGTGACAGCTTTGAGTTCAGGACCAAAGATGTTGTAAAACTCTTCCATAACCTATCAGGGTACAAGAAGAGCTGATGTGTAGGCAGATATCATTTCTTTATTTTTTTCCAAACTTTACTGAAATTCAAATCAAAAACATACAAATGAAATACATACAAATAATATAAACAAAACAAACAAAACATACAAAATATACAAATAAAAACATACTAATAAATACCTAAATCATAACCTAAATCAAACAAATCATGTATATCAAATAAAATAGTTTCTTTTGACTTCATATAAACTTAAAATATACTCTTCATATAAACAGACTTCCACTTGTCATCATCCCGGGCTAATAAACTCTCATACTTCCATACTGCTTCCCTTCACTCTCCTTTTTTAAAAAAATCATTACAGATTTTTTTTGAATCACTACGGAATATTAGAAATAAAAACCCAAGTCTTCATAGAGGGGCATTGCTTTTTCACATAATCCCCAAACTTTTCCCAATTCTGATTAAATTTCTGATTACTGCATCCTCTAACTGAATTTGTTAATTTAGCCAATTCTATATAACTAATTTTTCCAGGCAGATATCATTTCTAGTGGCTTTCAATTTGTGCTTTATTTTTCCCAGGAAGGAAGGGTGGGAACTGAGCTAGTCTGAGAAGCCAGACAAGAAACCCAGAGAGTTTCTGGTTAAGGATGGGCCATCTAGCAGCTGACAAAAACTGTCTGAGTGCTGTGAAATTGTCACTTGAAGTAACTAAGAAGTTGTTTCAGCAGCAAGACAAATGATCCTGAAGCACAGGCACAGGTCTAGCTAGGTCTGAACACAATGCAGAAAGTGGTGACTGAATGAATTGTATCACTTCAGCCAACAGGTAAGGGATTGCACTCTCCCATGCAAAGAAAAAAACTTACTGCAAACAGAAACTAGCCTATCCTTTTTGCCTGCTGGGCTCCTTTTCTGCTTCTATGGAGGGTTTGTGTGTGTGTGTGTGTGTGTGTGTGTGTGTGTGTGTGTGTACATGATTTTTTAAAAATCGCATCCTTACAAACAGTATGAAATGTTTTTATTGTTTGTTTTTTTATAAAAAACTATGTAATGAGGAAAAGGAAAAGAAGGGGATGGGAAACAAGGGAAATGAAGGTGGGAGAGGAATGCACAAGTATATTTATGACAACAAAAAGGAAGTACAGATTAGAAGCTAACAAATGCACTTCATTTAACAAAATTTATATACCTTTTGATTGTAATAAAACCTGTAAAGTGATTCACTCTTTTAAAAAAACAGAAGATAATTAAAATAAACAGTAAGCTAAAAAGAGATTAAAACATATGTCAACACTCCAGTGGCAGAGGAAGCCACTGCGTCACCTGGGGCAGCAAATTGCCATGCACCGGGGGGGGGGCATTGCTCGTAGCACGTGTGCGTCACTACGTAACGAAGCTGCGCATGCGCACTACGTAGAGGGGGATTGTGCTCCCCCCCATGACTTCAAAACGGAGCCTCCAGCTGTGCATGCGTGCTACGTAGAGAGGGATCGCGATCCCCCCGCGACTTCAAAACGGAGCCTCCAGACACCCGGTAGAAAGCCTCGCTCAGCGCGGCGTGGCACACCAAGCGGGCTTTTTACTGGGAGGCTAGAGGGGCTCGGCTTGGGAGTCACGGGGTGTGGCACCGACTGTCACACACACACCCCAGAGTGGAACCCGGGGCAGACCGCCCCATCACCCCCCTTGCTATGTCCCTGCAACACTTTACATTGCTAGGTTGGCTTGCCAGCACATAAAGATGTATTAAGGAGGCACCAAAAGGAGTACGGCAAAAGAGCCTGCTGCATGTCAACAGGCAGGGAGATCCAAAGTGTAGGGGCTCCCACACTAATAGATCAATTTATTGCAAGTAGAGAATGAGTATTATGTAGCACCTGCAATCATAGCAGTTCTGCAGACCAAAGCAGTTGCATGCACATATGTAGGCCAATGCAAGAGAGTATATTGCAGCCATACCAGAGGCCAGCAAAGTTGTGGCCCAATAAAAAATGTTTCAAGAGAGAAGCCAATATTGGACAGTGAAATGAATGGAAGCCAGTGCTCAGGTGTTTAGGGTGGTGTTGCAGGGAGTTTCTCATGTAGGGAAATACCGGTATTAAGAAATGTGATCCTTCTCCTGCAGTCTCAAGTTATTCTATCACCTGAGCCTTACAGCACCTCATTTTGCTGCAGATGGAGTCCAGACTCCAGCCATCAGTTTTGGCCAATTTATTCATTTCTTTTATTAAATTTATATCCCACCCATAGGAACTCAGAGTGGCAAACCCATCAGTGATCTAATAAAGAACTAAACAAAAAACACCAGGTCTCCTTGATGCTTTGATTAAGTGGAATTTTAAATTCTGAGTCCACACAAGGAGTAAATGAATGTCGCCGCTCTTGTGCAAAATATGTGAGGAAAGCCTGTGGGTCATTGGAGCTCTGTGTGTGCCTTGAAACTCCAGCACACATTAGGAGACCTTAGACTGGGCTCAACAAATGATGTAAAAAAACCTATTCTTCAATAATTCATGCATGCTCTTACCTGCAATATGTTATAGAGGTCTTGACAGATTATGGCCATATAATCTGTTTTTTCAAATAAACGCTTCCTGTCAAATTCCCATCGTGCGTCTCTTCCTGAAGCTTCAATTTTGGCACGGATGTCAAAATAGGACTCCTTCCAAATTTCAAGGGTCCGTTTGGCTTCTAGCATTTTGGTTTTTGCAAGTTGCCTGTCTTCCCTAGGAGCCCATAAAAAAGCACAGGAAAAAAATTGATCCAAAATTCAAAAAGAAAAGTTACAGGTAGGTAGCCGTGTTGGTCTGATGTAGTCGAAGCAAAAAATAAAAAAATTCCTTCCAGTAGCACCTTAGAGACCAACTAAGTTTGTCATTGGTACGAGCTTTCGTGTGCATGCACACTTCTTCTGAAGAAAGTTCATACCAATGACAAACTTAGTTGGTCTCTAAGGTGCTACTGGAAGGAATTTTTTTTTATTTTTTGTTTCAAAAAGAAAAGACAGCCATATTCAACACTCAAAAGGCTCAATGTATTTCTTGCGAGAAATTGCCTTTCATCATAGAAACTACTAACCTTTGGACCCTGGCACTACAAAAAATGGCATGTTGTGCTATGTATGGACACCAGTGGGTGTAACTCTAAACTATGGTCTAGAGATGAGGCAGGTAAGTGATGACAAACCAGATTTACCACTGCGGCACACATTCCCGAGGATGGCTCCTGATCTGCAGGGAGTCACACTCAACCTGGGTGAATAAAGTAACTGGTGCAAGGTCCTGAGAACAAGATGAATGGCATTCACAACTTTAGCTTAGCTTACAGAAGGAAATGCCACGTACTTGAACAAAGTCCGTAGATCCACAACCTTGCAGACCCTTGCCGAGATCTCCCAGGCAATCCTTTCCATTAGGGGGATCATCCTTTCATCCTTGTTGTAGTGCCGTGAAATAATCCACACCATTCTCAAGGCATTCATCAGTGAGGGAATTGTATCCAAGACAACGTTGAAGCCAGTGCCGTGTGTTAAATTCTGTTGAGTCAATGGCAGATATTGTAAAAAAAAAATATCAGTATGAAGGAATAGGATACGTTTTCGTAACCATAAAATGAGGTACAGCCCAAAGAAAGGAAAAGGAAAAGGGTGGGGAGTGCATAGTAGGGTCACTGAGGGCCCCCTCTGAATTAATTAAACATATCCAAGATGGTAGCTGATCAGAAACACTACTAGGGGGAAAGGAAGTCTACTTATTTCATCTCCTAAAGGATTTGGGCAGCCTTGGGGCTGCTTGGCTGCACCACTCTGAGTCTCTAATGCTGTTGTCACTATTTACAAACTCTGTCCAGGAAGTGACGCAGGCTATTCCAATACATAAAGGGGGGGGGGAGTTGTTGGTACCCTTAATTGCATCTGCAGGTTGTTGTTTTTTTAGAGGTGATACATGAGATGGTTTGCAAGCAAGGGGTTTGCTGTCAGGGGTCAGCAGAGAGCCCGGCCAGGAGGCGCAAGGAGTCTGTGATGCTGAGTGTCCTGAACAGTGCCAGGGCTGCCAGGAAACATCTTGCAGCAGCCACAGGCAGCCACAGAGTCCTGTGACGGAGGGGCACTCAGACGCTAGAGAGCCCGGGCAGCATCTGAGCAGCTCTGGAACAGAAACAGAGGTGGTGCCTCCATCGCCCCAACAACTGCTCAGTGCCTGAAGGCCCCAGTCCTGCCACTCACCACCTGGCCCAGGGCGGGGCCTGATGGGCTCTATAAAGGACTGTTGCCGCCACTGCTGCTGGGCAGAGAGGGCTCCATTTTGTTTTTTGTTTTTGTTTAAATTCCTGTTATTTTTTACCTATGTTATTTTAAACTGTATTAAGGATGTATTCTTAGTTTTAGATTTTGATTTATGTCGAAATTGTTTTCCATTCAGTTGTGTATTTTTTTTGATGTGGTTTATGTTTTGTTTGTGACTTTTGTAATTGTGCTATTGCTGGATTGTTTTGATATTCGATTGGAAGCCGCCCAGAGTGGCTGGGGAGATTCAGCCAGATGGGCGGGGTACAAATAAAATATTATTATTATTATTATTATTATTATTATTATTATTATTATTATTATATAACACAGAGGGCTTAAACGTAGGGAAGAGAGGAGGAGACTAACTGTTCCCAGACTGATGTGTTGGAGGCGTTCCCACAGGATGCCACTTCCCGGCAGTGCTGTCAACTTTCCCTTTTTTTGCAGGAAATTCCCTTATTCAGCACCCTCACTTTCATATCCGGGAGTTGACAACACAATGGGATTTCCTTATCTTCAAATCCGGAGGTTGACAGCTATGCTTCCTGGATCTGAAAGTGACTGAATGGACGTGAGAACTTTTGCTCTGTCTTGTATATATCTGTATAATAAAGAACTGTAAATATACAGATGAGGAGTCGGGAGTCGTTACTTGTGGAAAGCTGAACCAGCTCCCTCACATGGTCCTAGATTCAATTCCTGGTAGCACCAATGATTTAAGACAAAGGCCCTTTGCTACTACCTAGAAGCAGCTGCTATTGCTCCTTGTTGATAATAGAGTGTTGTTGGCTGTGTTTGTACTCTGCAATAAGCCATTAACCATAGCTTACTGTGCAGTCCCTCTTTACTCCTCCCTGAACATGCAAAGGCAGCAAACAATGGACCATGGCTTAGCATAGCATTACATGCAAACCAGGAATTGTGGTTTGTTTTGCTTAAACAAAGTACAACTAGTAAGCCGAGAATAAACCTTGGTGCGCTGCCATAGCTTGTTTGGAGGGAGCCAAACCACAATCTCTGGTTGGCTCATAACACCAAGCTAGAGGATTGTGACTTCTTTCCTCTCTTTGCTAGTAGACAGGAGCAAAGTGGGCATGTATGGCAAAGCATGTTTTATGGCTTACTGTGATGTACAAATGAGTCATCATGAGGTGCTAAAAAAATTATGAACTCTGTATCCAAAACCTTTGGACATAGTTGGACAGTGCCCTGCTGCTACTGAATGTTACATTTACAGCTGATAAAAACCTACCTTTAGGTGTCGTTCAAGAGTGGAAAGGAACCTCACATTATCAACTGCCTCCACGTGGTGCTTGCAGAGCTCATTTATGACTATCTGCAAGCTATCCACAATTGCTATGTTAGCCACCGTGAGCACTTCCAAGACCTTTTTGACTAATGGCAGTTTGAGCTGCTGAGTGAGGGCACTCAAAGTAGCATTTCTCTCTCGCCACAGGTCAATCTCGGCTAGTGGGCCATTCCCCTGAGGATGAAAGGAACCAAGATGAGACCAGGTACTTTGGAATAAAGGCAGACACATCACACAAACTCTGATCACAATGGGCCATGTGTCTGACCACCCTGAGTTACACAATACATAGAGACATATTCACTTCTAGTCATTTCACCCAGGGTCGTCTTAAGCCTTTGTGGCGCCGTGGTGCAGGGATCCCTCGGGCACCTTCCCTCCCTCCCACCACCTCGAAAAAGCGCAACAGGAGGTCCCCACCCTGGGAATCCGGCCCCTGTCTCTTCCCTCCGGTCCCAAAGACGGGCTCATGTATCCGCTCTGGGGAGCCCCCGTGCGCTCCTTGGAGAGGTTACCTGGCCCGGAGCACAAATGGGGCCACCACGCCGCTCCTCCTCACGTGGCTCTTCTGCCCCCCGGGCAGACGAGGCGTCTCCGCTTTACGAAGATCGTCAAGCCGTCGACCACAGGATAAAGGTGTTACCATATTGCCTGCTTGTGGGCTTCTCAGTAGACCTGACTGGCCACTGGGAAAATAGAATGCCGAAATAGATTACCTGGGGGACCTTTTTCAGAAGCTCTTCATCTGCTGAGGATATTAACATGAGCCAATTGGCTGCAAGTGTCTCTAGTGTATCAACCACATCCCGATCATTGGCAAGTTCATTCACATCACCATCTAAGCTTAAGGTTGGCATTTCTAACTTAATTTCCCCTGTTGAAAAAAAAACATTATTAGCTACAGTAAAAATGTCCCAATCATTAATGAAATAGACAAGAATATTCCCTAGCTTATCCATTTCATCAGAAAGCAGTGAAGACATGGCATTATAGATTATACTGACAAGTCTCTTCTTGAACCTTCTAAATTTCTCCAGAGAGCAAAGAATGGAGAAAAGGTGAAGGTAATCAATTTGGGTGAAGCTAGGGTTGCCATATTTAAAACAGTGAAAATCCAGACACAAAAGTTGTTGAGCTTACAACTGCAATATTCCAGATATGTCCAGGGCATATGGCAACCCTAGGTGATACTAACAAGCATTTCCTCCGACACACACTTTTGTACAGAGAAGAGATTAAAATATATAAAAAGGAGAGTGAAGGACAAGGAGAATGCACCTGTGCCCATTTTTACACAAACAATGCTGGAAGATTAGAATCCAACTGAAAATCCATCTTCCTGAATGTCCAACAGCTGGTTTTGAAAGTGGATGCAAACTCATTTTTGCATTTCACACATTTACACCACCCAACCAGTAGTGCTTTAAGAGGCCCACATAAGATCAGACTGAGACATACCTTCTATCTGCTGTATGGTTCTCTGAATGTGGCTTAGGAATTTCTGCATATTCATCAAGAACTCATTCCTTAGGGTATGCAAGCTGTTTAATGCTTCTGGTGATGTTTTTTTCTTCACAACAGACTGAGCATCTTCACCTTCTGCCTTTTCCGGTTCTGGGTGAGGAATGGACTCATCCATATCATAATGGTTATGACACATTGCAGGCAGAAAGACCTGAAAATACAAGCATGTTTTGTTTAACTGTCTTCTGTTTGCTTTCATTTAAAATATAATGACTAAATTCATTTGTAACTTTGTAACAGTTAAAAGCAAAAAGTTAGAAAGCTATTGCCGCAGGCAATCCTAGTTGCCATTGGATCCAGTTATAGCTGCTGCTATGTGCGAAAGTAATGACAATCCACCTTCTCTGGAGGAAGAGGGGACAGCTAGCCCAACATTATTGATATAGGTCTAATACATATCGGAAGATAGTCCCACTATGTTCAGTGGAGCTTATTTCCAGGAGAGTTTGTGCAAAAGAAGCAACTCTAGGGTGTCTTCTTAGGCTACATGCAGTCAGTGGAAGGTCGCCCCCCCCCCCCAGTGAACTCTGCTCTTCCTCTCATAACTTCACTCCTGTAAAAACACATATTCAGGCTATGAATCCTGATTGCCCTTTCTTATTCTCTTCAGGGGAATGGCCCACCTTTTTCTCCCTCTTCTTCAAGTGCGTGACAGGTTTATTTTTTTAAAAAAAATCACTTATGGTTTTACTCTGTCCGTCCACAGAGGTGTAGCAAGGTCAGGTGGTACCCAGTGCGGAATTTTTTATGTCACACCCCCCCACACACATCGATGGCTTGGGGTAGGCTTGGGAGTCACGGGAGGGCGGTGCGCTGAATGTCATCCCTCTCAGCGCTGACACCCGGGGCGCTGCGCCTCCACCGCATGCCTCTGTCCCTCCCCCTCTGTATAAAATCATTTTTTGTTGTTGATTAAAAAGTGGAGCTTGGAAATTGAAACAGCATTTTTCTTTGCTTAAGAGAAGCTTCCTGGAATAAAATAGCTATCAGGAGAGGGAGAAGTCCATAATGGGTTCTTCCTGCTTCTTCTTGCTGTTTGTCTGAGACTCAGTGTGTTTCTCTCCATCTTTTGTGATGGGTTTTTTCTGCAACCAAGTATGGTGAGGTCAAACACACAACACAGACCAGTTAACATAGAAAGCTACATGCCATCATTTGGGGGGCTTTTCTACTTTAATTGCTATGTAAACTCTGGTCTATTTTTTAAAAAAATGAAGCTTAAATTATTATAAACCTTTAGCTTGGAGTCACTCACCCTCAAATCCACTCATGACATCTTGCACTAATATCCAACTTACAAGTTTTGAATTACATCTAAAATGGTAGTTCACTTAAATGAGTTGCTGATAAGGTAGTCACCAGAAATATATTCAAATTTTGTTGTGGTAGCAGCTGGATAAGGTTTGAAGGGAGTGTCTGTAGCCATAGCTGCCAAGTTCTCCCTTTTTTTAAGGGAAATTCCCTTATGCTGAATAGGCTTCCTCGTGAGAAAAGGGAAAACTTGGCAGCTATGCTATAGCACAGGAGCCAACTCCTAGGGGTCGGGGTCCCTTCGCCCCCACAATAAAATATTTGAGGGGGCTGGCCCCCAAAGTTGACGGGTATTGCCATTCAAATCTTGTAATCAGTTATGTGGGGCAGAGCTTACCTGCCTCCCCCCCAGTACTGTATTTTATTCATGTTGGCAACCCTGGTCTATAGCAACCATTTTCCCCACTGCTGTCACACTACACTAATAATGTGCTATGACTGATGAATGCGGGATGGTAATTGCTTATTCAGCTATTACTTCCCTTGAAACCACTACCTTTACCTCAAAGCTCGAGTGATTTCTATTATCACATGCATTTTCTATGATTCTGTATAGTCATTAAATTCTGTCGAAAACCTGTGGACTCAAAATCACTGAGTTTGCAGCACCTTGGTCTCAGGGGTAGGGGAGCTATTTTTGAAAAAGAAATTTATAAACAAACAAACAAAAATTTTCACCAGTGCAAAAAGCTGCTTCAGCATCACGAGGGTCTGGCCATTCAGGATGCCATACTCCAGGACTTCCGGCAGAACATCCTTAGCTTCCAGCAAGTCATTAGGTTCACTAACGGTTTCTAAGCAGCAAAAGAAGGCAAGGATTTGTTTAAAGAAATATTCTAACCCAACATTCCCAATAAGTTCAGGAAAATCATGTGCCTTCTGGGACACAACTACAGCCAAAAACAGCAGATGAGCTTTCCTTTCTACACACAGAAAACCAGCTAGCCTAGCCTAGATGTTTATGCTTGGGATGCCAACTCCCCAAGGGCAGGCATATTGTTTATTTATATAAAATAATTTAAGCTGCATGTCTAGTGTTATGAACTCCTCAGGATTGTTTCCAACAACTTAATACAACTATTTATAGGAATGCACTCAAAGATCATGTACATGCCTAGGAAAGTGTGTAGCTCTTCCACTGGTGGTAATGAGAGCTTTTTACTCAAAGTCTAACTGCAGTGCAAGATTGTGGTGGGGGAAAGAAGGGTTAAATAAAAATTGAGGCACCTCACACCTGCAATTAATAAATAAACAACTACTACTACATAATACACCATTAGGCCTTCACTAGCACACTGGTTCCTATTTTAAAAACAAACAAACAAACAACCCATGTATTTATTATTTTCCATAGATCTCCATTTTACAAACAGTGACAACTTTAGCAAACTTTGGAGCAGAATGCCTGGTTTATCAGTACCTATTCGCAGTACTCTAGTTACCACATAGGCATAGTCACCTGTATCGAATCCACTGGCATACCCTTGCTTGTGTTCATTCTTTAGTTGACAAACTTTTAAGAAGCAGCTGTTCCAATATTGTCTCAATTAATTTTAAATTTTTTGCTGCAGGGAATTATAAATCTGTAGCCCGTGCTACTTGGAATGAAGATCAACTTTCTGATCCAGTCTTTAGATTACACACCACCATAGACACACAACCAGGAAAAGGATGGGATGGTCTGCTCATGGTTCACAAACTACCCTTTGGCAATCAAATATCAATAGGCTAACTAGGTAACTTTACACATTTGAGTCAGGGTTCTCTGACCTATAAAATAATATATAAAACAGATCAGATGATATCTATTGTGGCAGTTGATCAGAATCTAATGCAAGTGTAGGGAACCTTTGGCCCTCCAGATGTTGCTGAGCTATAACTCCCATCATCCCTGGCAATGCTGGTTGGAAAGCTAATAGAAGTTGTAGTGCAGCAACATCTTGCAAGCCAAATGTTCCCCACTCCTGATCTAATGCTGGATTACTGGATTATTAGCTGAGGATCATGAGGAGCAGTTGTTAGGTGTCATTGCCTTGGCCCCCATCTTTCTCCCTTCTTACCCTGGCCTCTCCCTCCTTCATTCAACCTCAAAACCAGAAACTTGTTGGAGCAGAGACCTGTATTTGTTGCTTATTTGATACACCTTCACCAGTTATACTGTGTTAATAAAAATAAATCATTTTGTTGTTTTTATTCTTGTAATAATGATTATATTTGATAAGGGCTGGCAGGACTGAGAAAATGGATGGATGGATGTGTTGTACAGGAGATGAAATGACAGAAGAGTAATCATTTATCAAGTGTGGCTGGTAAGAACTGAAATGGGGCTGAACAATGGGCAGACCCAGCAGCGGAGCATATGCCCACACTGTTCAGGGCGGGCGCGCTCCCAAGGGGGGAGTGGCATGGAGGGTGCCCTCCCAGGTGCGGGAAAGCTGCTTGGGTGCCCGGAGCAGCACACATGCCCTGCCACCGGGGGGGAGCGAGCCACCCATGGCGGACATTCAGTGCGCTGCCCACCTGTGACTCCCAAGCTGTCAAAATGAAGGGGGAAGGGGGGAATGCCACCAGCAAAGTGGCACAGCTCCCCCCTTACTCCAATGGCTCGGGGTAGGCTTGAGAATGTCATCCCCCTCAGTGAGGGCACCTGGGGCAGTCCGCCCCCACCGCCCCTCTTCCTACGCCCCTGGGCAGACCACACCACATACGCAATATAAAACTTACTGATACCTTTAAGCATAGTCACACCCACTTTTCTTCTGAAATATTGTTGAAATATTGTTTGAAATCTTGAGCTCCTCAGGTTGAAAACAGCAGGTTTCAAGGGTGGATCAAGATCTCATATGATCTGGAAAGAACCTAATCTATTATTAACCATAACTTCCTTTCTTAGCCAAAACCTTCCTTCCATGTAAAATACCTGCAGTATCTCTGAGAAAATACACAGTGTCAGTCTCCACAAAGTCTTCTGGGATGTCGTTCATAGCCATGTGATAATACAGGTTATAAACCTCCCGCTTTATGGTTTTCTGAAATAGAAAGGGACAAATTAACAGGAGGTAAGACTGTTTTCAGGGATCATGCTGGTGCCCTTACAGGCATGTAACCAGAACTGAGGAAACATGCCTGTCCATCCATTATCAACAATTGCAGTCTAGATTTATCCATCAGGGCTTCCGGTTCATCGCCAGAGCCGTCTGGCGAGGTTTCCCTCGAGCTCCAAGGGAGCCTGGCTTTGCGGGGGGGGGGGGAGCCACGAAAGCGACATGGCCCCCGAAAGAGCCCTAGATTGAGCATTCTGGGGACGAAGTGCTCGGCGGAGCTCCAAAAAGCAACTCCTCTACTCCCCGGCAACCTCCATTAGGAGCCCCGGAGAGAATGGGGTGGTAGTCGCGGGAGCCATTTTCGAGCGTCACTGTCACCCTCACAAAGTGAAGCTTCGTGCCGGCGGCAGAGAGCAGTGGGTTTTTCCAATTAGAAGATCGGGTTACATTGGGCACTGTGAGTAAAGAGATTCAAAAAGCTTCAATTTACAAGTAAAAGATTCGGTCACAGCAGGAGGCTTTAAAAGGAAGTCAGACTCCTCTATTGTGTGAAACGAGATGCAGTAATTTGACCCCTAGCTGTCAGGGTGAAAGGAAACAATCAATTTACCAAGAATTTGACTCTTTAAACTCTCTCCTGGAGCAGGTCAGGGGGAGAGGTGTTAATTGCTTCAAAGTGTCTGTAAATCTTCAAGAAAAAATCTAAGGAAAGTTCCCCAGGAAGCTGGATCTGGGTGCCTGGAGGGATCAGTGAATGGACTTACAATACTGATTTAATAAAGAGAGGATTATTTTATTAAACTTGGATCTGTTAAATTTAAAGTGAATTTGAAGATGTGTATATGATTATGGACTAAGATTTTAAGTTATAAACTGTATATAAGCTTTAATTAGCTTATATTTAAGTAAACAAATTTACTAGTCCAGTCGCGCTTCCGGACATAAATCTTCCTTTTCAGCAGAGCGTGTGCGCAACGGCAAAAGGGTAAGGATCAGTCAGCGAGAGTCGTAAATTCAGGAACTCTGGAGCACGTTGCAAACTCAAAAGACTTTATTTACAAAAAACATAGCCTGGAGATAAGGCAGACATCCTTCATCTCTGGGCAAGAAAAACTTAAAACAAAACTGTGCCTCAGCGCACAAGCTTGAGGCATGATTTCTACTACAAACTGCAACCAAGAGAAAACCCGCTACTAAGAGAGCGAGCACATACAGACAGTCACATTCCTTTCTATTGTGACGCCATAAAATCTTCTTTTTGAAGGGAAGAATCCACCGCTTGCAGGCTGTAGGCTTGGAGCTTTGCTTCGTGGAGGTAACATTGGTGCTCAAAATGGCTCCCGCAACTACAACTCTGCTGGCTCTCGGGGCTCTTACGAGCTTACTGGGCAGCGGAGGAGTCGCTCCTGGAGCTCTGCCGAGCTATTTTGCCCCAGGGACGCTCTACCCAGGGTTCTATGGGGGTCCGCGTCGCCCCCGTGGGATTCCCTCCCCTCCACTAAGCCAGAAACCTCAGAGCTCAAGGTTTCTGCGCCTCTCCGGCAGCGCGGCAGACCGTAAGTCCCATAATTATATTATCTTCATCCTCAAAGTATTAACATATCTCCACCCCCTTGTCTGACTTGTCTTTAAGACTGCAAACTTGTTCAGGACAGGAACATGTCTCAGATGGTATGGTACAAATAATAGGCTTTGGAGGCAGTCCCACGGCAAGATCTGTTGGAATGAGCAATTTAGGATGCAGTGGATTTCCAGTGACACTAAGTCCCTGACTCAACCAAAGATATGAGGTGTAACTTGGTCATCCTGGATTCCTGGCTCCGCTGGGCCATGTGACTTGACAACCCAGTATAGAACACTATTTTAAAGGTTTATTTTCCCCTCTGCCATGTTTAGACAGAGCAGCAACAGTCTTGCTGCTGAACAGAGTTTGGATCCAGTCTAACCATAGATCAGCGTACTCAACTTACACTAGCTTTCCTTTTCATTGGGGGGGGCGGGGGGAGTGTGCTTTGAAACTAATGTAACATGCTGAACCAATGTACTGTAAGTTTTATTGTCCTAAGCCAGGGGTCCCCAGACTACGGCCTGGGGGCCACATACAGCCCCCAAGGCTCTTTTATGTGGCCCCCGGAGACCCCCGCCGCCCGCTGACCACCGCCCGCTCTTACTGGCGCGGTGCGACATGGCTGCCGACTTCCGACCCGTAAAAGCGACGGAAATAGCTTGTGCACACATGCGTCATTTCCGGTGTACTTCTGGGTCAGAGGAGGCTTCTGCACACGCGCACAAGCTATTTCTGGCGCTTTCTAGGTCGGGAGTGTGCCAGAAATAGCGTTTGCACATGCGCATGGGTGCGCACAGCCGCACGCTCCCGTGCCCCCGCGCGCGCTCCCCCACCCTCCGGCCCACCATGCAATCAGCGCAGTGGGCATCCGGCCCAAAGCCGGGTAAGTTTGAGGACCCCTGTCCTAAGCTCATACGATTTTGTTCCGAACATAACAGTTCTTGTCTTTCACCAAATGAGAAAGCACAAATATTGATACAATAAAGTCTTTAACCTATTATATATTGTCTTTGGGAGGTTTATAACTGAACTTTGGTGGGGGGGAGACAGAGAAATTCTGAGTCATCTTGCATGTCATGCTTCTGGCAGTTTTATTCATGTGCAAAATGTGATTCTGAAAAACTCTTGCCAGATAATGAAACTTTGGGAAATTATATTTAAAATTAAATAAAGGTAAAGGTAAAGGGGCCCCTGACCATCAGGTCCAGTCGTGACTGACTCTGGGGTTGCGGCGCTCATCTCGCTCTATAGGCCGAGGGAGCCAGCGTTTGTCCGCAGACAGCTTCCGGGTCATGTGGCCAGCATGACAAAGCTGCTTCTGGCGAACCAGAGTGTGGCGGAATAGTGCCTGATGATTCCGGTTCATCATGGGTTAATCTATCACTCCCATTATAGGCAGGTGTTCCCTGGGAAGCGGAGCTAGATGGCATTCTAAATGGCAGTTGGGAGTTGGCAGTTGGGGAGTAGAATGTTAGAGATGCCGGAGCTGTATTAACAAGTCTGTGTTATATAAAAAGAAGATATGTGCTCTACAACCCTATGTTGTTAAAGCAGTGAGGGGTGGAAAACTGGGAATCCCTCACATTTATTTGGTGGCAGCGTCATGATCGAAATTCAAAGCTCACACGCCTAATTTGAATTGATCCGGACGATAATTTCCTGTGAGGAAAATGACACACGTAAGAAAACCCAGAGGGGCAGAAGGAGATGAAAGATCAGGAGGGTTGGAGGCTAGAGAAAACCCTAATTTAGAACTGGAGATTTTGAAGATTAAGTTGGAAATAGCTCGAGTTGAAGCAGAAAAAGAAATACAGCTGGAACGATTGAGGACAGATAGAGAGAGATGTATTCTCTTCGGCTTGAGGAGATGAAATTACGGGCAGGATTACCTCAGAACCCCGTTACTAATGATAGTACCTCCATTAGTTTGAAGAGATTCCCAAAATTTGTAAAAGGGAATGACTTAGCCAAGCTCAGGTGATAGAGTCACCCACCAGGCACTATTGAAAAACCTGAAGTTGCTGAGGAAAGCACCTCACAGTACAACGTGCCCATAGCTCAAGAACACAGTGATCAGTTCTTGGAGGAGCAAGAAGAGGATATAACATCCAAAGAACTTTGGGGGAAAGCCCAAACAACTGATGCACAGGTGTATATAGAGGATCCCTGTGTATTCAAGATCATTGATGAGAGTTGTTCACAAAGAGGGATGGTCTTTCCTAGGGAGGATATAATCGACTTGGGAAATGCCTTAACGTCAAAAACTAGTAAAGAGATTCTGACACTTTATGGGCAAAAGAATGTTGAGACTACAATTGAGAGGACGCAAACTAGAGAACTTAGTAAAGAGAATAAGGAAACAACAAGCCCATTGATGGTAACTTATTATTACCCCCAACATTACAGCTAGATTGAGCATTTGCAACCATTTATGTTGAGATTGGGAGTAATTCATCAAGAAGGCAAAATTTGCGGTCCTTCTGAACTGTTGTTTGGACAGCAACCTATTTCAGCTATTGCGCCTATTGTTTTCTGGATGTGAGGAAGAAGAGAGCAAAGAACGTACAGTGTTTGTATATATCATACAGAAACTGCAGAGTTATTTTCAGGAGCTTAGAAAGCAAGCTGCTGGCAAAATATTAATTGCACAGCATTGCCTGAAATCAGGTGAAGAATACCCATGTATGTATGAAAATCTAAGGTATGACAAAACAGCAGCTCAAAGATGCGCATATGCTCTTCATTCATTTTATCGTTGTCCTGATGATGCGGAATCTGATCCTGTTAGGATTCGAAAGCAAAGAGAAGACCACAGGAAAATGATTGCCAGAAAGCGAGAAAAGGAAGGTTTCACATCCCCTGGAAGATGTACAAACGGGTCAAGTTTGCCAACTACACCATCAAAGTTGTTTGATATGCCAAACAGATGCTTTCTTATTTGTGAGAACGGACGGTCCCTTGTGCATCTAATCAAAGACTGAGACAGTTACTTCTCAAATAGAAGTAAGAGAGCTCTTTAACTTCAATATATAAGTCAAACCAATATTTAAAGTTTTAGTTGAAAACAACCGGGCAACAAGCTTTGTTGAAAGTCGCAAGGAAAGAACGTCTGATCTAGCTTCAGAGTCATCGGTGCGAGTCTGGTGGTCTACGCATCGCAGAGCCAGATTAAGTGCAGCGCAGCGAAGAAAACGCGACACGGCAGGAAGAGGAAAAGCAACGCAGTAAAGTACAGCACGTTTCTCCTAATGCAGAGTCATCAGAAGTTCAACAGACAATTCCAGTTTGAGACTTTCCTCTACATCACTTGATGGAACTTATGTCTGCAAAATCAGTATTGACTTTTGTGAAAAGGATTTTTGTTTCTTAGATATCGCAGCGAGAAATGTTGAAAACATGATCTTTTTACTGCAACATACTTAATTGTTTGAGTCTATACTGTAGGTTTTGTTTGTATTTATTGCATTGGTTAATGCTGAAACTGTATGCAACAGGTTAGTATGAAGGTAGAATGATAAGAGGATTATCAAAATGTTCAAGCGGTAAAATCGAAACCTAGGATGGGATCTAACTGACTTGACTTATGTAGATATGGGGAATGTCTTTTACAGCAAAGTATTTAAATTCTGGTAGAATTTTTTGGGGGGGGGAAATGTTTTTAAAGGTATATAATCAATTCTGTTTTATTTGAGACCCAGAAATGTTTAGTATAGGGTTTTGAGGTATACACCAATTTTGACTGTAAGGAAGTGTTTAACCTTACCCTGTATATACCTGGGGGGATGTCAATAGGAAACGTGTATAAATAATAAATCAATGTGTGTTGGTGGAAGTAAGGTAAAGGTAAATGAAAAGAATCTGATTAGTAATGTAGAACATAGAAGTTGTTGACAAAGGGAATTCTGAGTTAATTGGTTTTAATTAAGCTCCAAGACATTGCTTCGGCATTGTTTAAAAGTGCAACTATGCCTATGCAATGACTTTGGGGGAGGGACAAATGTGGCGGAATAGTGCCTTATGATGATTCCGGTTCATCATGGGTTAATCTATCACTCCCATTATAGGCTGGGAGGCAGAGCTAGATGGCATTCTAAATGGCAGTTGGGAGTTGGCAGTTGGGCAGTAGAGTGTTAGAGAGAGATGCAGGAGCTGTATTAACAAGTCTGTGTTATATAAAAAGAAGATATGTGCTTTTAAGAACCAAAGAAATTCATGTTTATAAGTTAAATAATAAAGTTAAATGTGCTTAAACGTTCACTGACTCGGCACTGTCTCAGTACCTTCAGAGGTGTGACAAAGAGGGGAGAACAAAGCTTTCCTGGGGAAGAGGAAACTCTTTGCTTTTTCTCCTGTCATACAAAGGGCTGGTTAGCGAAGCCAAAGGAGCCACATAGTTGCCTATGGCAGTAGGGATCCCAGGGAGGGAGACCCCACTGGTGGCAATAGGTTTCGAACGCAGTGCCTGAGGTACTCTGGAGACAAGTCCAATTTGGACACTGGAGGTTTTTCTCCTGTTTGTAGAGAAGCACAGGGTTCTCTACAACCCTCTGTTGTTAAAGCAGTGAGGGGTGGGAAACTGGGAATCCCTCACACAGAGCAGCCCACGGAAACGCCGTTTACCTTTCCGCCGGAGCCGTCCCTATTTATCTACTTGCACTTTGATGTTAATTACATCAAATACATGTTAATTATGTATGAAAATGAAAAATGAGCCTGAAAGTTGACATTTTTATGAAATTACTCAATGGAATTCATAACAAATGTGTTGCATCCAATGATAGTCCTGCTCAAGGTGTATCCATTCAAAATGGACGTGACTAACTTAGATGAATTAATTTCAGGGGGGTCTACTCTAATTTAGTTGGATACAACCCATCTGTGCACGGTTTCCTAATACATTGAGCAGACCTATTTGCTTTGACTTTTCCATGGAAAGCCCGTTTTTGGTGCACTGAAAGGCAGCACTGAAGACAAACACACTTACTTTATACATCCTAATTCCTCCAACGCCCATACCCAGTTCATGCTCTATTTCAGTCAAACTCCCAAAGGAAGCTGCAGAAGGGTGGTCCACCAAAGGTTTTTCGCTACTTTCGGGCAGAGAACTTTTGCTTTTTCGATCTCTCTCTAAAAAAGGAATATTTGGAATAAGAAGTCAGTGGCAAACATGAGTGCAACATATCAATCATGCAACCTGAGCTATGGGAGAGGGCTCACTCCAAGGGGGCCCAAGTACAGCTAAATAGAGCCTCCTGGTGCAGAAACAGTATACAGTACCTCTGACGAGATACTGGGAAGTCAGGAGTGTGAGGGCAAGCTCCCATTAGCCCCAGTTGGCATGGCCAATATTTAGGAGGATTTTCATCCCATCTACCAACCAAAGTTCTCGAGGCAGCTTATATTTAAAACAAAATACAAATAATAGCGGCACAATGATTACTCATTCTCTTATGGGCCTCATTCTCTTCTGGGCAATCTTCCAAGGGCCACATCCCAGCAGGACCAGAAGCAGATGGGGGCAGGACAACAAATGTATTCCGCCTCCCTTTTGTACACTAGGTTAGTTTCTATATATACTCACACACCTCTCTCTATTCTCCACCCAGACAAGCAAGAGTTCTTATGACAGTTCCAGTCAGGCAAAAATATTAAGGATGTGAAGCAAAGCCAGTGTGTGGGGGTGGCCTGGGAAGAGTTTCAAGGACCATATGGAGGGATCTGGAGGGCCACATTTGGCCCTCAGGCCTGGGGCTTTCCACTCCCCAAATATTGAAATATCTGCCGTATTTTTCCAAGGCTACAAGTACCATTCTACAACTGAATCTCCCAAGAACTAATGGTTGAAGCAAGCAGATGTTGGTCCTTATAAGTCAGGGCTTCTATACTTGACAGCAATTACTATCTCTCAACTAGGTCTATGGCAGATACAGGGGGTGCTGGATCAGCAAACGCATTAAAAGCTTTTCTCCTAGCCTTCAGATTTCTAATAGCCTGGGATGATGGGAGCTGTAGTCCAGCAAGTTAAGCCCCAATAATTATAATACAGTATTAAAACCAGAGACTGTTATCCTGTATTCACTTACCTGGATACATACCGTGTTCCAGAGTGCTACATACCTTCTGATCCCACAATTCATTTTAAAAAACAAAGAAACTGTGATCCTAAATCACGTCTAATTTAACTCTAACTCTTTCTGTAGTTGGATCTCCAGCTATTAGTGAGGCTTTTCCTGAATTGTTTCCTTTACGTACTTGAGTCTACCACTGAACTGCTGGATGCTGCAGCCATCCTCTCTTCTTCTTCCTCGTCGTCTTCATAGGGAACATCTGTTTCAGAAAGAAACAAAGAAAAGCATCATACAGAAGTTACTGTACAATAAAACGAAGCTGGATTCATGAGTCCAGTCCAGAGCTTTGCATGGACTCTGAATGCACACAGGAAACTCCTCTGTCCACTGACATCCAAGTAAAAAGGGACTCCATAAAGGAATGCCTCTCCTTTGAAGTTGGCAGGTTCAGAAAGAATAACTACACAGAGTGCACAATTTGAGCCAGGGCTGAAACCTGAAGCTTGTTTGTGAAGTCAAACTGAGCCCTAGAATATATAAAATAATGGTTACATTGTATTGTATTGTTACATTTGAATAACTGTTCTTCAGTTGTGATTTCTGATATCCAGAAACAAAGATGCTGGGGCTGACTACCTGGGAGAAACTATCGGTAAAGAAACTTTGGACCTGAAAGTTATGATGAGGGAAGGACTGGAGACTGTGTGGTTTGTTTATTTATTTATTTATTTATTTATTTATTAAATCCATACTCAGTCCTTCCTCACAAAGGCACCCAGGGCAGCAAACAACAAGCAATAAAACAATGAAAAAAATTAAAAAACAATTCCAGTACAGATGTAGACACGGGAAAATCACAGTAAAGTGATGGGAAAGCACTCTGAGACATGCAGGAGGGATATATATATATATATATATATATATATATATATATATATATAGTGTATCATAACTCTTTTACATAGTCAAGGCAGAAGATACTGATGTCGAAGGAAGGATGCAAGGATGTTGCTACTCAGCAACTGGGTCAGGGCACTCTGTATATGCTCAGAGACACTCTATCATTTCTCTGCCTCTAACAGGCAGGTGTTTGTGGCAAATGAAAGAAGATGGCACACAAGGCTATGGTCATTCTTTGTGCGGAGAGTTAAGGCACTCAGCAAATGCTCAAAGACACTCTTAGAGCACACACTTTCTGTAGGAAAAGTGCAGGTGCAGTCCCGAGACCCCTATCTAAAACCCTGGATAACTATTGCCACTGCCAGTCAGTGCAGGCAACGCTAGGCTGCACTGCCCAATTATCTGACTTGATATGAGGCACTTCTCCTATGTTCCTATGAAGGGGGAGTGGTGAGCGGATTCCAGGGACAGCCAATGTGGCACCCCTCCAGATAGATATATAACTTTATTGATATTTAATTGTTTTTTTAAATTGTTGGATTCTTCCCCCTCTCTCTTTGAAGCAGTTATCTATTATCCATAAGTCGCCTTGAGTCCCTTCAGGGGGAAAGGCAGGGTATAAACAAGTAGTAGTAGAAGAAGAAGACGACAATTGTGGACTACAAATCCCATCAGCTCCCGGGCTGTTGCAGCCTAAACTATCTGGAGGGCAGTGAGCACGTGGGCTTTCCCTGGGAAGTCCGGGGGACGCTCTGTCCCTGCTCGAACCGGGGAATGGGGTGAGGCCCTCTGCCCACGCCCGCGGGTGGGCTCCGCAGAGGCCGCGCGCGCACCGATCTCGACGTCGACCTCGTCGAGGCGGATCTCCTGGCGGAAGAAGAGGGCGGCGGGCTCGCCTTCCTCCGCGCTGGCGCCCAGGTTGAGGAAGTGCAGGAGGGTTTCGGCCTCCTCGCCGTCGTTGCGATTGAGCAGCTCCTCGAAGGGCGCCCCGTCCTTGACGCCCAGCGCGCATTGCAGGCGGTCGCCCACCCATTGCACCCGCACGTCGTCCATGGCTCGGCTCGGCTCGGTGCCGCAGCGGTCGCCCGGCTGGCAGGCGGTTGGCTTTCGGCTAGCAGGCCAACCGACGCTCCTCTGTTGCCAAGGCAACGGCGCGCGGCCGGCGGGCGCGCGGCAGGAAGAGCGTGAGGAAACACGGCGAGGCGGCCGGGGTGGGGGGAAGGCCGGCAGGGAAGTCGCGAGGGAAGTTCAATGTAATGTCCATAGAAATATGTGTGAAATTCAAGAAATAACATTTATGAAAAATAAATTATTACGGACAATCTGTGTGTAGAACTCATTGTGCAGAAAAAGCATGAAACGCAACAGCAGCTTTGGAGGAACTCAGTGGGGACAGCGCGGCCGCTCCTCTCCTGCCTGTGGAGATCAAGCAGGCGCCTATTGAAAACATGTAAGCCAGGGTGCTTAGAAAGCGGAGGATATTTTAATATGCTTTAGCATTATTATTTTCCTTTATTATGAAAAAGCTTACTTTTGGCTTGGGGGGGGGGGGTGAACCAACAGTGTATAGATCTTTTAAATTATATAAATAGAACACAGAAAAACAAAAACAAAAAAAAATGGTGCATAAAATAAATGCATTTGCTAGCAGAGTCTAAAGCCACAAGAAATAAAAAGCAATAGAGATAAAGTTGTGTCCATATGTTTTTGGCACATTAAGTGTAATTCCAGATGGGCCCCGGGCTCGTGCTGGTTGTCTTTATGGGGTGATGGCTCTAAGGTATATGTGATAAATGGGTAAAAAGCACCTGGTGATTTATAACTGGGGGCTATTATTATTATTATTATTATTATTATTATTATTATTATTATTATTATTATTATAAAAAAATTGTATACCACATTTCATCTGAAGATCACAGGTTTACAGCACAAAATCTATATATATATAAATGTAAAAATCGTGAAACTGCAGGTTCCACTTTTCTCCGTAACCGCTTGACCGATCGTCCTGAAGTTTTGACACAACAATCCAGGCCACTCCCTGAGCGTTGTTGGGGACAAAAATCCCTCAAATCACACACCTGCCCAGGTATAAACCTGGTTTTCCACCAAGTCAAACAGCGCCCCCAAGTGGAATTCCTCCCACAGTACACCCCCTCCCTTCCTGTGAAATCTAAGCCACACCCACAAACCAAATGACATCATCAACCAAGCAACTGAAACCACCAAGTCGGCCATTATCAGACCCCTAGGCCCTGCCAGGCTGCTAGGCCTCCACTAGGCCCAGGGGGGGCTGGATAACCCACAGCAACGCACTTGGGGGCACGGCAAGGGGTTTTTACTTTACAATTTAGCATCACTACCCCCCCCAAAAAAAATCCCCCACCAAATAACCACAAGACAAAAATAAATACCATCCTTCAAAACGTCATGAGATACGCCAGTCATGGAGGGGGGGGGATCATGGATCCAGACACATGGGGGCAATCACAGGGATTAGCCACAACAAGCCACACCCATAAACCCCGTCTCCGCCACGAGATCCTGTAAAACAGGAGGCCTTGGCTCCATTTTACAGACTAGGCCTCAGCTCTACAGCCCGAAGTTGAGCTCTAGCCCGTGTTCGGATTCAGAATGAGTTTCCTGCCACCGGCGCTCTAGCCGTCTCAGCAACTGCTTCATCGCCCTCAGCTCCAGGGAAAACCACGGGGCTGTCCGGGCTCCATGCAATCGGAGAGGGCGCTTCGGAGCCAAACAGTCAATGGCCCTGGTTAACTCCACATTCCAGCGGGCCACCAGGGAATCGGCTGAGAGGCCATCAACATGGGATAAAGCATCCCCTACCATGTGTAATGTGTAATGAAGGTGCCTGATGAGCCTCCTTGGGGAGATTTCCACAAATGAGGAGCCACCACAGAAAAGGCCTGTGCTCGTGTTGCCACCCTCCAGACCAGGCATCCCCAAACTTCGGCCCTCCAGATGTTTTGGACTACAATTCCCATCATCCCTGACCACTGGTCCTGTTAGCTAGGGATCATGGGAGTTGTAGGCCAAAACATCTGGAGGGCCGCAGTTTGGGGATGCCTGCTCTAGACCACTTGTAGGGAAGGCACATGAAGGGCCTGAGGATGGTTGCAGGGCCCAGGTCAGTTCATATGGCGAGAGGCAGGCCTTGAGGTGTTATGGTCCTGAGCTGCTTAGGAATTTATAGATCAAAACCAGCACTTTAAATTGGGCCAGGAAACTAACTGGCAGCCAGTGCATTTGGGCCAGGATTGGCATTAGATGCTGAAACTGTCCTGCCTGGTGAGCAACCTAGCCAATGAATTCTGCACCAGCTGGTTTCTGAACCAACTAATGACTGTTGGGATCTCTTCCAACTCTACAATCCTTGTCTAATAAACACATCATCATCATTATTAATAGCAGTAGGGAGCAGGTGGTGCTGTGGTCCAAACCACTGAGCCTCTTGGGCTTGTCAATCAGAAGGTAGGCTGTTCGAATCCCCGTGACGGGGTGAGCTCCAGTTGCTCTGTCCCAGCTTCTGCCAACCTAGCAGTTCAAAAGCACACCAGTGGAAGTAGATAAATAGGTACTGTTGTGGTGGGAAGGTAAACACTTTCTGTGCACTCTGGCTTCCGTCAGTGTTCTGTTCTGCCAGAAGCGGTTTAGTCCTGCTGGCCACGTGACCCGGAAAGCTGTCCCTCGGCCTGAAAGCGAGATGAGTGCCGCAACCCCATATTCACCTTTGAGTGGACTTACAGGTCCAGGGGTACTTTACCCATTACCTTTTACCCATTATTAGCATAGCAACATAGAACTTGTCCGGGACACAGGTGGCGCTGTGGGTTAAACCAGAGAGCCTAGGGCTTTCCAATCAGATCGGAGGTTCGAATCCCCGCAACAGGGTGAGCTCCCGTTGCTCGGTCCCAGCTCCTGCCTACCTAGCAGTTTATACCTTTACCTACAGAACTTGTCAACCAGAACTTGTCAACCAGATCAAGGTTAGCCATAACCTTTAGGTATTTGCTGGACTACAACTCCCACTATCCCTGGCTATTGACTATGCTGGCTGGGGTTGATAGGAATTGGGAGTCCAACAGCATCTGGACAGCCACAGATCTCCCACCCCTGTGTTAATGGCAGAGCAGAGTTCAAGCCTTTCTATTCTTTTGTTTTAAAAAAGTATGTGGGAGAAAGGGATGATGAAGTATATAAACTGGAAGGCTTTAGTTAACCACTAGAGAACTAAGACAAGTGTCTCTGAGTTTGACCTTGGGAATCCAGGGTTCAAATCTAAAGGTAAAGGGACCCCTGACCATTAGGTCCAGTCGTGACCGACTCTGGGGTTGCACGCTCATCTTGCATTATTGGCCAGGTCATGTGGCCAGCATGACAAAGCCGCTTCTGGCAAACCAGAGCAGCACATGGAAACGCCGTTTACCTTCCCGCGGTGAGTTTTACTCAGGTGTAAAACTCACTGAGTGACCTTCAGCTAGCAGTTACCAATCTCTTAGTTCAGGCTTCCTCAGCCTCGGCCCTCCAGATGTTTTGAGACTACAATTCCCATCATACCTGACCACTGGTCCTGCGAGCTAGGGATCATGGGAATTGTAGACCAAAAATAAATGAAAATAGAATAGAAAAGAATAATAATTTATTGGCCAAGTACTAACATACTTGGAATTTTGTTTCAGCTACATTGCAATGTAAAAGTACTTGATACAAAGTGTGCAGAACACTATTTCAAGATCACCAGCGGAGTGACTTCAGAACTGGTTGAGGTGGTTGTTGGTGCCTCTGGAGCTGACTGAATGGCACTAGTTGATAATGCTTGACTTTCGAACCTGCTATAAAACTGATTCAGGTCATGTGCCAATTTTTTGACTCTCTGGAGCAAAATTGTATTCACACAATACAATAATAATTTGCGGAGCTTTCACTGACTTAGGTAACTTTAAGGGTGATTAGACAAACTGATAGGGTCAGTTAATACTCACAAGATAATAATAAATTGCTCTTAAAACTCTTCACCATTGCTCTGGAAAGGGTGTCATGCAGTAGGCACATACCGGCCCAAAATTTGTATTTTTGTTGGGAAATATTTCAGGAAATTGGGCTGATCACAAAGCAAACTATCCTCTCATGGTTTGGAAAGTGACAAATATGTTTGCTCCATAAAGAACTGTTAATTTACTTTTTAAGGGACAGAAATAGATACAATTGCCAAGCACTGAAAAGACTACCAAATTAATTATCTTGAGTATTGGTATCAAAAATTGTGGCAGATCATGTGAGCTTGCCTTACTAGGAAAACTTGCTAATGAAAATTGCCAGGGACCAAACTGCACAAGATAAGTTTGCAGCTGTATGGCATTACTTTATTGAGTATACAAGAGTTCATGCACATGGTCATCTGCAGCCCATTGCACATTCTTGTTTGTGGCTACAATAAAAACTTTTGGCTTGGGAGGGAGTAATGGGTAAACTGGAATTTTTAAGGAAAATACTTGTTTTGAAATAGCAAACTAGATTTCATTTATCTGCTTCAAATTGATTATGAAATACTATATGATTTGTCACAATTTTGGGCCCTGTTTTGTTTTCTTCAGTCATACCTCGGAAGTCAAACAGAATCCGTTCCAGAAGTCGGTTTGACTTCTGAAACGTTCAAAAACCAAAGCGCGGCTTCTGAGTGGCTGCAGGAATGCATTTAACCATTAAAGTGTTACACCAGAATGGTTCCAGACTACATTAATCTAAGGATGTGATATTTTTTACTGGGCAGTCTCTTGTATCCACTGTAATGATTATATTTCCTGAACAATACAATCCACTCTCATCCTGCCACCATCCCTACAATAATAGTTCTCCTCCCACCTCTTGTATTCCCCCATTCTCATCCAATCATTTTCTCTAGGGACTCATATCTTACCTACAACCCTTGTTCTTCCTCATTTCCCCCACAGCTTGGTTCCCTGGAGGTTTAAATCATCACCATCATAATTCGTTGCAAGCTACAATTTAACAGGCACAATGTTTGTTCTCAAAATGAGTGATTAGCTTTTATTTAAGATGAATATGAAAGAAGGCTAGATTTATTCTGCTGGCAATTATAAAACTCAGTATGGTGAAATACCTCCATTTTCATTTTGAAATTAAAAAAACTTTTAAAAGGTAGCTGTCTTCACTGAGTATAAACAAATTTTATTCAAATTCACTGCTGTGTCAAAAACAAAATTAAACTAGAACCTGATTTTGCAAGTATTAAGTTCCAGCAATGGAATGATGTGCATAAATGGAGTGTGTAATTGTTTTCTGAGAACTTGTAATAACTCAGGTAGTTTGCCATTCAACATTGAACAAAAGGTATGGGGATATCCAGACTGCAATACTGAAGAAACTTACATAAGCATATACTTAATTTCAAGGAATCTTTTTTTTTCATTTAAGCAAATGAAGTTTAAGTTCCACCAGGAGTTAAATTTGAATATTTAATACCTTGCAAAATAATTTCAGGTAGCAATATTGGAAGAGAATCACTGTGAGCCCCTATAACTTGCTCCTTGGTCAACTTAACAGGCATTTCCTTAAAAACATTCAAGGCCATATGCTTCCATTTTTTTTAGTGAATCCAAAGCTGGCATGGCTTTCAAATCCTTCCTATTATATTCAAAATGTAGGATGTGCAATGGCAAAAAAATAGCATAGCTCTTGCTCAAACTAGAGGCAAAAAGCTTTTAAACAGTATCTTAGCCCATGTCTTAACAAAGTCTTAATATTTTCCTGTAAACACTGAAAGGTAAGCAACTTCATTCTCAGCTGCTGCCTGATTTTCTGAGCTATGAGTAATCATGAAGGTGCAGTAGTACTAACAGGAATGACAAGGCAGAATGACAGGGCATTTTTCAGTACTGAACTCAGGTTCAATGGGGCTTACTTCCAGTTAAGTGCATATTGGATGCACTGTAAGGGTTTGCAAAAGAAAACAAACAGCTCTTAAAAATACCTGCAGCATTTTTAAAAGCAGCAATGAGATATTTAGAATCAGTTTTAAAATCAATTTATATGTGCTCGTGACTGGAAAACAAAGACATTTTTATGACTATTTACCAGGAAATCCACGTTTGCAAAATCCAAATCTGAGGTTATATATTACAAAATTATTTTGCTGCATTGTAAGGCAATCAGTGTTGTTCTTTTCTACAATGAACTGTACAAGAATGACAAATAGGTACATGATTATTTTCAAACAACTCTAGAGAGATGTACTGACTACAGCAGCCAAACTATGCAATGTATCTATTACAATGTAAAGAAATGTCTTGAAAGGAGAAAGGTGTGAACTTGTATCCTTCGCCTGCGTAGAACTTGTTCTGAAATTCTACCCTGTAAGAAGAAAAAGCATTGCATTAAGATAAAGGCAACCACACGGACCCCTTTCAAAACTGCTATGCAAACATGCTCTGAATCGTATGCACAATGAAGAATTACTTTCAAGTGGAGCATATTTAATGTCAATAAAGGATTCATTTACTTTAAAAAGAAAAATTAAGCTTTACATTTTTTTAATTAAAAAATCCAAAATGTTTTGCTAGCAAGCCAGACACACATTAAAAGGAACACACATACCAGTGAAGTCGTACAGCATGTAGAAAAGCAGAAAGACCTTCCATGACTAAAAGGATGAATATTGTTAGAACCATAAATAAGGCTGAAACAGGTATCAGAAGGATGATGCCATATGTCGCATCCACACGAAGGCCGACTCTCATGATCATTGCCCAGAGGACTTCTGATAATTCTAAAATAAATAAAAAACACAATGAACTGTCCCAAATCCTGCTTTTTAATACTTTGCCACATGACATGCCTAAAGGACAAGTAATTTTACCAGGGACATATTATAGGCATTTCTCATTATTAAAAGCAGTTGAAGATGTAATACCTTATTCATGCCCTGTTCAGACGCAACAGGAAACTATGGCTTTGGACTATGTGGATGAGCTGTGGAAAGCTCTTAGCTTGCATGACCTGCTGTCCCCACTCCATACTGGCGAGACTGGGAGATCTGCTTCCGCTTTTAAGTTAAGTGTATTTCCTATGGTGTCTAAATTTAGGGAAATGCAGTTTGCTTCTTCACCCTCAACCCAATACTGCCCATACCAACAATGTATCATGCTGAATGTAATTGAACCGTATGATTTGAATTCTACCATTTGAACATAGAGATACTGAATATACTTTTGTTACTCATGAAAAATATTTTAATAAAAACTTATGTAAAAAAAAAGCTGAGGTCAAACCATGCTTTCAGATTCTGGCCTCTTGACTAACCATAGCTTCAATATACCACAGTTCTCCAAGTTCATACATTATAGGGAACAATGATTATAGGTTAAAACTGAAAATGGATGCTTCCAATATCCTTGCAGTATGGAAAGAGGAGAAGGGAGGGTTGAATTCATGCAATCCATTCACATAGTAGGAAACAAATTTTATTATGTCTGAACAGGACAATGACTATGCACATTAGAATTAAATGTTTTATCCTCGAGGGTAATTTTAGCTCAGGTTTGGAAACAAGAGTTAATTCCATCAGTGGAAGACTGGTGAAAGAAAATTGTGGAATATATGGAAATTGCAAAATTAACATCGAGAATAAGACAGCAAGGCAGTGTAGTGTACATGAAAGAATGGGGAAAATTTATGACATACATAGACAAGCTAGTAGAATTAAAATAACATCTTTAATAAGAAATTACTCGCAGAAGAAAATGAGCTCACAACAATAAATCAGAAATCTTTATTGGATATATAGACAGAAAACACAAATACAATGTACAATAAATAAAAAACAGAAAATGAAAAAAAATGATATATGGGGTTTAAGAATTGAGGATATAAGAATATAAGTAAGAAGATAAAGGTTTGATAACGATACGAAGAAAGTTAAAAATGGATTGAAACTATAAGGAATATTATACCGCGCAACCAGATATACGAATCTAAAAATAGCAGAAGAAAGTAGTGTGGAAGTCGAATTTGTAATTTTTAATTGAATTTGTAATCTGAGATTTAAGATTAGGAAACAAAGATATGGACAAATGTAAAAGATAAATTGTAAATATAACAAATGTAATGTAACTAAATGTAATATGTAATATTATGTAATATGCTTTATGTGGAAATCAATAAAAATAATGGGGGGGAGAGAGAATTAAATGTTTTACATTTGTTTTAAAATCAAAAGCGGGGAGAGATTCCTAAAGAACCAAGGTGGGAACAAGAAAACAGAGTGTTTGAGACGGCATGCAGGATACTTACGTGTATGGGCCAAACTAAGAGCCCAGAGCCTGAGGTATGAAGCAGAGTTGGAGATGCATCCTAGACAGTATTCAATGGTATGGATAGCTTGATCCATGAATACATCTGCAAAGTTAAACTAAAGCAAAATAATATGTAAACATACAGATGCACTTTAGAATTCCCGGGACACATCAAATTCATTTCAGAAGGTGGTATCCAGTGCTAGTCATATTCAGAGTAGACCCACTGAGATCAACAGGCCTACAGAGTATCAATCAATCAGGAAGTTTATTCGGCTTTACGCCCATCATAAAACACAACACAACAAAATAAATCAAATAAAACAGCGGACTCGTTGAAGCCACAAATAATAAAACACAATTCACAGCTCACAAGGACAAATATTAACAATTAAAAAGAACAGAGTATGACTTTGTTAGGTATCAGGAAGGACCAAGCAGAAGGTCCCAGGTTTAATCCCCAGCATCTCCAAATAGGGCTGGGAGAAAATCCTGCCTACAATCCTGGAGAGCTGCTGCCTGCCAGTGTAGGTAGTAATGTGCATTGCCACATCTCAGCCTGTCTGAACTTGCTCTATGGTGTTTTTAAACAGTATTCCTTGGACAGTTTTTACCCTTACTGCCCCCAAAAGGCACAGAGAAGCATTACATGGGAATGTAGAGGCTTCACAGCATGCTGTGTCAATCATACAACACTATCCTGAATCCTCTGCAATACGCAGTAGTTCTAGAGTGCTCAACTCAGCATGAAAAGGGTCTCTGGAGGCAGAACATTTGAAAGAACTATTGATAAAAGTTTTCTAGGGGATAGCACCCTCAAAAAGCCCAGCACAACACAGTAACAAATTACAGTCATACCTCTAGATACAAATGCTGCGGGTTGCGTACAACGGGTTACAAACGCGCCAAACCCAGAAGTAATGGAGCAGGTTACTTCTGGGTTCAGCAGTTCGTGCATGCGCAGAAGTGTCGAATGATGTCATGCGCAGAAGCGCTGAATTGTGACCCGCGCGTGCGCAGAAGCGCTGACGCGGGTTGCATACTGCTCTAGATGCGAACAGGGCTCCAGAACAGATCCCATTTGCATCCAGAGGTACCACTGAACAAGATGACAAGTCCCTTCCCCAAGGAGCTTACAATCTAAAATTTAACACAGGGAGAGGCAACAGAAAGAAAGGGAGGGATTTATGGGCAAGGGTAAATGCAGGGGGATATGCATTAATTTAAATGCCAGGGTGCAGGACATGCTAAAAAGGGCGTTTTGAGGAGGGGTTTGAAATAAGAGCCAGCATCCTGCAGATGGCCTGTGAGAGATATGTAACATCACATTTTGCAGTCTTCCAGATTGTTGATAAAATGCATACAAGCCACAAGGGGGTGGGGTCCTTCCAAAAGAAATATAACACCACAAACTGAAGGGGAAGGGGAACAAACCCTGTGCTGCACTGAGAGGATTCCTTTTAAATAGCTCCAAACTACAGACAGTGTCTGTGAAACACACACATCTACCTCTTCTTTCTCCTCATCTTTGTGCCTGTGGTCCAAAGAGCTGCTTCCTTCTTCAATATCGTGAGTTATCAACAGAGCAATTTCTTCTTCACTTTCTTTTCGTACTAACCGGTAGCCTTTCTGGAGAATTAAAATATATATATTTATTTGAATTGTATCACTCACCCCACCTCAATAGCACAAGTTGGATTACAGCAACCATGCAAGCCATCTCCCCCCCCCCAAAAAAAACCCCAAGCGCTAAAGATTTCATTCTCAAGAAAGGTGACCAACTTTTAAAAATGCAATGAAGCCTTCTGTATTTCTATCTCTGTGCTACCCAAATTTTTGAGAGCTGAAACACACTCTACTCACAACCGTCTACTGAATTAAGATTGCTTTTATAGTGTAAAGAGTAAGAATTAGCTGCACTTTAGGGAACCCTCCCAGTGGCACAACTTGGCAAGACCTCAAGGACCAAAAACAGCCTCACAGCAAAATGACTGTTCACAAGATCAACAACTGATAAGGGTCATGTTAGTACCTGGGCCGGCTTGGCAATCCTTGCTTTTTTAATAATAATAATAATAATACAGGCACCTTCCCACTTTCATGTGTTTAACACACGTGTGACCGCAATTATGCACGGTGCCAGGGAATAAAATAAATCAATTTAAACAGCAAAAAGCCATGAAAAAGGCAAAAATGGCCCCAAAACAGTGGGGAAATGGCAGAAATGGTGCAAAAAGAGTGAGAAAACAGTTAGCAATCCTATGAGCCTTTGCATTGACATTTGAGGCTGTGAAGAGTTGGAGTTTGAGAAAGGAGATTTGGAGAGAACAATTGTAGTGGAGTTGGGTGGGTTTTTAGAGTAGTTTGCCTTTTAGATGGTGATCCCCAGTACAGTATACATGATTTCACATATGTGTGCGATACCCGGGAACGCAACCTCTGCCTATAGTCATAGGCTGGTCAATTGGGCTACACTGTTACAGAACTTCATTTTATTACTTTTGGCTCGAAAACATATATATGTCCTTTTCTGTAACAAAATGGTGTTTATCCTTATCCTTTTTTCCTTGCCCCTTAACCAAAAGAGAACAGGTGTTTACAGAGCCATCAAACTAATTCAGAGAACATACATTTAATTGGAAGAAGGATTTTGCCAATCCTTTAACACACATGCTATCATAGGCAGTTATTTCCAATACATACTCTGTATGCTCCGATGCTTTGGCCTCCATTGTTCAACCAGTATAAATAAAGTGGTTTTCCAAAAAGCAGCACTGGAACTGAAAGCACAGCAACAGACAGGAGAAATTTCTGTACAATCATCTGTTTTGAAAGAGAGGAGGCAAAAAAGACAAAGCTGTTTTATATGGAGGTTGATTCCTTCCTCCCTACACAAAACCACTAAAACTCTCCTAATACCGTGTTTCTCCCAAAATAAGACGGGCCTAAAAAATAAGACATGGCATGATTTTTTAACGGCAAAAAATATAAGACATCCCCCCAAAATAAGACGTGTTGGGGTACCGGTACCCTACCGTGATGAAGCAGGTCTGGATGGCGCTTCCGTAAGGAACAGGAAGCGGATGCGCAACGTGCGCCACATGGAGCGCAGACGGACCGGGAGCCGGGAGAAGCTGCAGCACGCGTCACGCAGAGCCTCGACCCAGCAGGACCCTGCGCGATCCGCAGCTCGCGCCGCGCCAAGCCCTGACCCAGCGGGACCAGCAAGGGCAGCAGCGCGCGCTTTTCTGAGCCCTGACCCAGCGGGAGCCGGCAAAGGCAGCAGCGCGCGCGCCCTGCCGAGCCCTGAACTGCCGAGCCCTGCCGACTGAACTGAGCGGCAGCCGGCAAAAGCAGTAGCGCGCGCGCCCTGCCAAGCCCCGACAGAGCGGGAGCCGGCAAAGCCAGCGGCGCGTGCGTCCTGCCAACCCCTGAGCCGGCAAAAGCAGTAGCGCGCGCGCCCTGCCAAGCCCCGACAGAGCAGGAGCCGGCAAAGCCAGTGGCGTGCGCGCCCTGCGGACCCCTGAACTGCCGAGCCCTGCCGACTGAACTGAGTGGGAGCCGGCAAAAGCAGTAGCGCGCGCGCCCTGCCAAGCCCCGACAGAGCGGGAGCCGGTAAAGCCAGCGGCGCGCGCGCCCTGCCGACCCCTGAACTGCGGACCCCTGAACTGCCGAGCCCTGCCGACTGAACTGAACGGGAGCCGGCAAAAGCAGTAGCGCGCGCGCCCTGCCAAGCCCCAACAGAGCGGGAGCCGGCAAAGCCAGCGGCGCGCGCGCCCTGCGGACCCCTGAACTGCCGAGCCCTGCCGACTGAACTGAGTGGGAGCCGGCAAAAGCAGTAGCGCGCGCGCCCTGCCAAGCCCCGACAGAGCGGGAGCCGGTAAAGCCAGCGGCGCGCGCGCCCTGCCGACCCCTGAACTGCGGACCCCTGAACTGCCGAGCCCTGCCGACTGAACTGAGCGGGAGCCGGCAAAAGCAGTAGCGCGCGCGCCCTGCCAAGCCCCAACAGAGCGGGAGCCGGCAAAGCCAGTGGCACGCTGTGCCGAGCCCCGACAGAGCTTAATAAAAAAATAAAAATAAAAATAAAAAAATAAGACATCCCCTGAAAATAAGCCGTGGTGTGTTTTTTTTGCAAGAAAAATAAATATAAGACGTGTCTTATTTTAGGAGAAACACGGTAGCAACTGCAGTGCATCAGAATGTGACAAAGTGCCATGCAGGAGGGAGAATCTGTGGACATCACTGTGGACATCTCCAGGAATCACTAAACTACAAATCCCACAATCCCTGAACACTGAGCATAGAGCTAATGGGACTTTGTTCCAACAACACCTAGAGGACCACAGGTTCCCCATCTTTGGCATATACATTACTGAAAGGATTCAGACGGGTGTCAATTCTTTGCAGGAAAAGGACTTGCATGACAACTGACTTAAATGCCAATTTGGTATTGGGGCTCTTTTTCATTTACTGTTTATACCAAAGCAAGGCCACAACATTTATTAAGTTAGAATAATAGTTAAAAAGAACCCTTCTGATCCCCTGCCAAGGTGACCATATTAATCAGGCAGATTTTTTTAAAATAAAAAAGTGAAAGTCACGTTAATACTGCAGCTGGCAAATACCATCCTAGAAGAGGGACGGGAAGAAATGACTTTCCTAATATGATGCCTCCTGCAACACATGTAAAAATTTATCAGTTAACTCAAAACTGAGATTATGCATTGATGATTCAGTTCTATTCATGCTTATTCACAATTAACTGTTTTCCATGTGGTTTACTTCTCCATAAGTGTATTTAGGACTGCATTTGAAGATTTTAAAAAAAACTGGGTTACAAGCCCTAAAATGAACACTTTTGTATGGCTGTCTGTTCAATTCCATATATTCCCCTAACTGCCTCTCTTCCTTCCAAACCATCCACTTGCATCTCCATACACAAAACAAAGACAAAAACCAAATCAGTGCAGAAAGAACAGCAAAGAGAAAATTGTTGGGAAACTACACCTTAATATTGCCTTGTTTATACTTTGCATGCATCGCTGCAATATTTCCACATTTATGCTTTTTCTTCCATGCTACAACTTTCATATGCCACTTCATCCCAGGCCACTGTGCCCACAAACTAACTTCTGATTTAGTCTTATCTTTTCATCTTTCCACTCCCCACACCTTCAGCCACATTAGAAAAGAGACATTTAAGCAACCTAAATTAGGTACTGTTAAAAACTCATTCATTTCAACTGGGGAAATTTAAGTACATGCCTAACTATTCCTTTGAAATCAATGCAGCTGAAGAGTTGTGTGTTTTGCTTTCTCTTTAGGAAACCCTACTGCAAGACCGGAGACAGACAAAGAGAAGGAATTCTGTGGCTATCTTTCAGATTATAGGGCTTACCAACCTGTCCTTCGAAAAATATGTGCGGTTCTCTCTTATTAGGAAACAGGAACATGTTAATGAACAAAATCAAAATGCTGGGAGCCGACTCAGAGTTCTTCGCGCCAAAAGCCAACCATTTATAGATGATCATAAAAACCAGGTATCCAAAGATGGAAAGAATGAACAGAAGTTGAGGAATGAACACCAAAAAAATATTGTACTTCTTCCTGAAATGCCTGATTGAATAAGAAAGAAGGTGGATTTCATTTCATTTTTTGTATTCAGAGTGGAAATCAGTTTTACACAGAAAGCTGATAAATATACTGTCCATGCCAAGAAAAAAAGAAGCAGCTCGAACACAGAGATCCAGCTCTGAGGGCTTTCTGGGGGTTTCCTCATTGCAGTAGGTGAGGTTACAGGGAACCAGGCAGAGGGCTTTCTCAGTAGTCATGCCCGCCCTGTGGAACGCTCTCCCGTCAGATGTCAAGGAATTAAACAACTATCTGACTTTTAAAAGACATCTGAATGCAGCCCTGTACAGGGAGGTTTTTAATGTTTTAATTTGCTGGAAGCCGCCCAAAGTGGTCGGGCCAACCCAGTCAGTTGGGTGGAATAATAATAATAATAATAATAATAATAATAATAATAATAATGTAAGGTCACGTATAAGGTTCCCTTCTAGCTAGCGAGCCTTGGGAGCCTTAAACAGTAGGCTAGATCTTGAATAATAGCTGTGCTTGTTCATCAACTTGATTTTTTAAAATAGGTTATACATAAAAGTTATTCCAAGAAATTCCCATCTCGAATAAAAAGGCATACCAAATAGTTGCAAACAACTGAAGCACACATGGTCCGTAACAAAACAAAAAACTATCAACAAACAGAGCTAAGGAACTGGTGTATTAAAAACACAAATTTATTATAATGAAATAATTATCCTATATACAAACACTAAATCTTTACTAGGCCAAATCCTATACTGTATATTTCAATATATGCCATAAGCGTTTCAACACAAAGGTTTTCTGTGGAGACTTTATTTAACAAAGAACCCAAGCACAATAAATCTATAAAAAATAAAAATATTAATAGCCCAGAAAAAACCCTCAGTACAAACCTTCCAGGCCTCAGGTAACTAAGAAGGACTACAACAGAGGAGTGATATAAACTTGCTAACAGCTAAAAGAGAAAAGGTTTTGACACACCTAGCAAAGGCTTTGAATCTGGAGCAGCAAGATAAATCTGGAGGGGAAATGTAGGTCAGGGGTCCCCAGACTACGGCCCGCGGGCCAGATGCGGCCCAATTGGCCTCCCAATCCGGCCCGCGACGACCCCCGCCGCCCGCTGCCGTCACCCGCTCTTGCGGCGCGCTGCGTGGCGGCACACTTCAAGATCTGAAAAAATCGCCGAAAAGACCCAGAAGAGGTCACTTCCGGGTCGGGGGAGGTGCACTTCCGGGTCGGGGGAGGCCCATACGCATGTGCACAAACAATTTTCGGCGATTTTTCCGGCCTGGAAGCGCGCCACCGCGCCAGTAAATGGGTGCGCGCATGCGCACTGGCGCACACCCCCCACCCTCCGGCCCACTGCACGCGCCCTCCCCCGCCCTCCAGCCTGCCGCGCGTTTGGCGCGGCGGGCACCGGCCCAAAGGCAGGTAAGTCTGGGGACCCCTGATGTAGGTTATATTAATTGTCATGGAAAAGTTTGCACTAACAGTCATTGATAAATTGGTAAGCTTCAGCTTGTTGATTATGTAGAGCTGTTTTCATTTTATCATAAGAACAGGAATTTTAAAAATACATTTATGCCTTAATTCCACTTTTGGTTGCTGCAATTCTGCTGTGAAGACACACACTTACAAGTGGTTAAATCCTCCTAAGATGACCCCAAACGTCATGTGGGTCACTCCAATAATTATAGACATTTTCATTTTGAAGGAATTCAAGAAACTGAGACGATTGCTTGCCAGGTTCCAAATCTGGTAAGAGAGAGGAAGGGGAATGAGGTATTGGCTCAAATTCTAACTACAAGCAAGGATTTAAAGAGCACAGTTCGGAGTCCTTCTCCAGCATTCCTGTATGCAAGGTAAGCAAGGAACCCCATGTACCTCTTTCACAAACACACTTAAGTTCTCTTGCAAGTTAGAAAACATGGGACACCCAGGATAATGTCCTTGAAATGGAAAATCATCCTACAGTGGAGAAAGCAAGGTGGGACTATGCTGAGAATTCTTTGAGGGAGAGGCTCCAAGGGGGCAAACTGAAGTGAGATAAAAGGCGTTACTAAGTGCTGCTGACAAGGGTGGGAGATGTATAGGGAACATGATTTTTTGGGGGTGCCTTTGATCAGCTACCTTCTGTGGGACAAAGCTGTTAGGAACACAGGGCGCTGCCTTATCCCAGAAACAGGCCCTTGGACCAGCTAGTATTGCCTATGCTAAGGGTGAGTAGCCTGTGGCCATCTAGGTTGGGCTCCAACTCACATCAGCCCCAGGCAGAATGGTCAATGGAAAAAGATTATGGGAGGTGGAGTCCAACAACAGCTGGGAGGGCCACATTTTCTCCATTTCTGGTCTACTGACAGCAGCTCTCCAGGGTTTCAGGCATAACTTTCTTCCCAGACCCACCCAGAAATGTCAGGGACTGAACCCTCCACCTTTTGCATGTACACTACAGTTCCTTAAGAAGTGAGGAACAGCTGCCAACCCTATAGGACTATCCTAGCAAACAGAAATATTTACATAAATTAAAGCTGTAAATCTGTTGGCCTATGATTCAGCACCGTAAAACTGCCAATTCTTCTTTAAAGGGTCATCGTTGCCACAGTGGAATCTCCGGGGGAAAACACTAACCGGATCTATGCCAAAAGGATAAGGTCCTATGAACACTCCAGTCGCATTTGGATTTAACATCAAATACTGATTCTTCAGGTCCTCCTCACTGTTAAAAAACAACAACACCACACTGCAGAATTAGGACTTGAACGAAGACATTTGTATCACCACAATATGCTATTTGCTATCTGAAGCTCCAGCAAGATCCCACAAGGATCTTGTGATATCTTGCAGGTAGGGCTGGGGGACACTCCTCTCTGAAATCCTGCCAGTCAGTCACTGTGCACAATGGTTAGCTACATGGAACAATAGTCCGACTCTGTATTTACAGCCTTCCAGAGGCCTTGTGCAACCTTCCCAGAGCCGAGTGAGCAAGGTGGAGGGCTTCAAAACTATTTCCATGGCAGCAAAACCCAGCGCAGAAAGAGCTTTTCTGGTGCCTTGCTTACCAGGCTCTGGGAAGGTCACATGAAATCTCAGACGGCTCCTTCCAACTGTTTCTGCTGCACTCCCCATTTATCTATTTATTTGTTTTCCTGCCACCAATCCAAAGCTGCAATTGTGTAAGTAAATCATGCTTCAGTTGCTGGTCTACTGTATTAAGAGAGATCTCCTTCTCAGCTAGCTTGACAGGGAGTTGTAAGGAACTCTATAACGTGCTCCATTAAAAAAAAAGTTGCAAGATGCAAAAATAGAATATACAGACTTGCGTCTTCGGACAAGGAAAGCTCTTGAGAAGAGGAAACATTTTGACTGTTGGCTAAAACCAAAAACCAGGAACTAATGTGGCCAGAGAGTTCTGCATCATAGAGGACACCACCACAAAGAAAGTCCTGTTCCATTCCCCCATAAATTTCACTGTTTTCATTGTTTCTGCTTACAGGTGAGCTGGGTAACAGCCATGTAAACTGGCAGCTCTTGAAACAAGTGTCCATTTTCTTCCAGTATAATAATCATAATGAATACAATTTATATATCATCTTTCTCCCATAAGGAGCGCAGAGTGGCAAACACATCAATAATGGAACAATTTAAATATATATATATATAAACAGTCACCTCAGGTTTGACAGGAACAGCATCTTTCAGCTGTCAAATGCCTGAGTAAACAGGGATGTTTTTTAAAAAATCACCTGGAAGTCAATCATGAGGGAGAAAAACACACCTCACCCAGGAGAGCATTCCACAACCATGGGGTGGCCCCTGAAAAGGCCCTGTCACAGGTCAATGCCAACAGAGCAGCCCCTGGTGGTGGCACCACCAAGTATAGAGGTAGCTAGTAAATATGTCCTTCAAGTGAAGGACATATCCCTCTCATTAAATGACTGAGAAAAAACTACCACAATATTTTAGAATGGCAGTTACTGGCTGTTGCTTTAAAGTAAGCCATTTATTATTCTGCACACCACAAAAGATACTTCATAATTGAACTGAAAGGCTAAAAAAATTAATCATGAAAATGGCAGGAATTGGAGGCACATTTCATTTACCATAGAATGAGTGAAAAGTATACTGTGACAGGTTTAGGACACTGCACAAGTGGGGAGAGATACCTCTGAGCTTCCTATCTCAATACAGTAGGCTGCTTTCACACCACACTGGGTTTAACAAAGGAGTCACTCACCGCCACTCCACAGCAAACATTTGTGAAATGTTCCAGTGGGAGTCAAATATATTCAAAGACTTTGAAAAACAGTCATTGTAGATCAGGCCAGTGTATATAGAAAACAGTCCCATCAGCAGGATGATGTATCTTCCTTGAAAAAACATCTTCATGATCTGCAAATGTGAAAAAGGACAGGCCCACTGACTGCCATGTGAACTTCAAAGATAAGATGCTTTGTTACATGTGCAGCACATAAAAGCTTTGATGCACTTTCAAACAATGTATTTGATATGGTGCAGTGCCCAGATATGCCACAATTCAGAGTTACGTGGTACTGCAATGTGTGGTAGAAATTCAGAAGAAGAAGAAGCCAATCTTAGTAAGGATGCAGTGTGCTTTGTGCATAAAAATATAAGAAACCGCTCTGCTGGATGCATTCAGCTTCCAAAAGGGGTCAGCCAGATGCCCCCAGGAAGATCACAAGCGAGGCATGAGGATTTGCTGAGTTACATCTCTGCTATTTAGAATTTACCATCAGTTTATGCATGCCTTTGGGTGAGCCCAACACATGGTCAGAATGATCAGTTGTCCAAAAACAGGGCTTTCTCCAAAGTTTTTGGACTACTACACTCCCATCATTCCTGACCCAGTCCTGACCACTGGCCATGCTGCTGGGGCTGATGGGAGCTGCAGTGCATCAGAATCTGCGGGCCCTTCGCAAGATGCAATTCAAGTTCAGCATGATCTGCAGGGACACAGACTGCTCTATTCTGCCTTAAAGTATTTCCCCTTCTATGTGGCAGATACACAAGCAAAACTCCAGTGGTGGTGGTGGGGACTAATGGGCCATTTACAGAAATAGAAATATTGCGAAGAAGAAGAAGAAGAAGAAGAAGAAGAAGAAGAAGAAGAAGAAGAAGAAGAAGAAGAAGAAGAAGAAGAAGAAGAAGAAGAAGAAGAAGAAGAAGAAGAAGAAGATTTCATCTGTACCTCATCTTGTGATCGTAGGAGTTTGGGGTGTTTTTCATATAATACCATGAACAAAGCAAAGAGGAACATTATGAAGCCATGTCCACAATCTCCAAACATCACAGCAAATAAGAAGGGAAAGGTGATAATGGTGAAGAGAGCTGCAAAATGAGAGGGACAAGATTTCAGCTTTATAAGCAACTATACATAATGCATAGTATCCAAATTATCCATAAGCTGCCTATGCCAGATTACTCTAAATCATTGTTTGAAAGTGCCAGAATTTGGCTGAATTTGGCTCATTTTAGCCCTTGAAAGAAGGGAGGAAAAGCATAATCCAGCCACGGCTCTGCTCTTCCATGTTCCTCCTCAAAACCCAGCCTTTCCATGAACACTTTTGAGACACTCTCTTGGGCTGTATGTCAAGCTTGTTGATTTCAGTGGGTCTTCTCTTCTCTGACTTATGCCAAATGCAATCTAGTTCTCCCCTATCCCAGTCTACACTGCTCATCTTCTGCCCAAGGGGCACCTCCCCTCTGTCCACCTGTATGTGTAATCGGCTGAATTTAGTTTGCACTCTTATGCACTCAGCAGCACATGGTAAACCATTGTTGCTAACAAGTGTTAAATAGCAGACACTTTGCCATGCCTTATAAAGATTTCTCCTGCAACCATTCCTAACAAGGGAGAAAGAATAAATCCTGCTTCTCAATAAGTATCTTTCAATCAGTGACCTACCTGGATTAACTTCTCTGTAGCTCCCAATCCCATAAGCATCAACAATGCCCTGGAATCCAGAGGTGAATTTATTGGTACGTATCAAAGTTGGAGGCGTTTCCTTTGTTGGTATCGTGTTCATGAACGAAGGGACGGACGCTCCACTTTCATTCTGCTTACATAATTTTAAAAAAGGAGACCAGTATTGTTTTTTGTGAAGCTGGAAAAATAACACTGATTTCCACATTCTGTCAACCAGACAATGAGCATGAGCAGAACTGGGGTGGGGAGGTGCAGAGTCAGACTTAAGCCACCCCAGCTCTGATGATGTACACATACAAAACTCTTCATGTCATTCACATGCTAGAGTACATGCTTCAGAACTAGATGTGCAAACCCCTCCTCTGCAACCATGAGATCCAAATGTGTGTATGTCAGCCAGGGCGAGCCTGTGCAACTCCAGCCTTCCACCTCACATGACATCCACAGAGGTCTACAGAGAATCCTCTAAGCCTTGCTATTTGCCGAACTTCAGCCATAACCTGTTCATGCAAGGCACTTTCATTATCCATGCAACTCACAGCCTCCTCCCCTCTATTTATAAAGAAATGCATGCAATTTATCATTCATACTGAAAACCCTGAATGCTACATGCTGCCAGTGCAACATTCTCTCCTACCATTCAGTACATTCAGCGCAGTGCAGTGAGCCCCAAACCCACTCCTTCCCTGCTGAGATGAAGACAGACAGTCTCATTGCTGAATGAGAGGCACATGATGCAGACCTTTTTACTCCAGCAGGCATTTTAAGAGGGTGTCTGTTTTTATGATGAATGTTATTGTGCCATTTTCTGTGCATTGTTTTTAAGTACATTGCTTATAAATGTTAATAATTAAGTGGTATAAAAATAAATAAAGCAAACCCGGAGATAAAATTTAAATCACTTACAGATCCTTCCTCGAGGGCTCGGCGCATGTTTGGCAGATCAGCCACTGGGCACCAGACCTCAGCAATCAGGCATTTGTTGGTGACATCAAAGCTGCAGAGATTCAGCACGTGGTAAATGGCTTTCATCTTCTTCACTTGGACATCCCAGGTGTAGATAGACTCAGACGCCTTGCACAAAACTTGCCGTAAATAATCTTCAGTTTTATGCAGTACCTTTGTTGTTGTTTTTAGAAAAATATTTAAAACTATAGCAAGAACAGTGAACTAACAGGGCAACTTTATACAAAGTTCACACAACTGCCCTTGCTATCTATACTCACATAGGTCTTTCAGTACAGTAGTACCTCGGTTTATGTACACAATTGGTTCCGGAAGTCTGTTCATAAACTGAAGTGTTCATAAACTGAAGCGAACTTTCCCATTGAAAGTAATGGAAAGTGGATTAATCTGTTCCAGATGGTCCACGGAGTACTTAAACTGAAGCGTTCATAAACTGAAGTGAACTTTCCCATTGAAAGTAATGGAAAGTGGATTAATCCGTTCCAGACGGGTCTGCGGAATACTCAACCTGAAGCGTACTTAACCCGAAGCATGGGTGTAATTGGTTTCGGAAGTCTGTTCATAAACTGAAGTGTTCATAAACTGAAGCGAACTTTCTCATTGAAAGTAATGGAAAGTGGATTAATCCGTTCCAGACGGGTCCGCGGCGTTCGTAAACCAAGGTGTTCATAAACCGAGGTGTTCATAAACCGAGGTTCCACTGTATTGATTTTATCTACTGGTAGCTCAAAAGCTATTCCATCTGGCTTCAGGCGGCCCGACTAAAAATGCTTTCATGTTGTAAGAAATAGAGTAAGGGTTGTGCAGTCTTTCCATCAAGGGGCACATTCCCTCAGGGAAAATTGGTTGGGGCCCACTTGTTTCTGGATTAACTACTCCACAATAAAGACCGCCCTGCTACAGTTCCCACCATGCCTACCTCCAATTTGAACTGCCAACACACAAACATAGGACAAACCAAGTGGAGCAGACCAATGGCCCATCTAGTCCAGGATCCTGTTATCATTGTGGCCAATCAGATGCCTGTGGGAAGCCTACAGCCTGCTTCAATCCCAGCTCAAGTGGAGCCCATCTGTTTTGCACTGGCCCGCCTTGTCCTGAAAAGTTCTCCAACATCTAACAAACCCAAACCGCTCCTCCCAACACCACTGTCTCATCCACACACTGACACTACAAAGCCGCACCTATCTAGCTGGCCCTTTGTTAGGAACCAGCAGAATTTTCAGACAGCCTCTGCAGATCTACCCAGAGGTGAGTCCCACTGGGTTGGATGGGTATCAAGAGAAATTCTTTTCTTAGTACAACAGACCAGTACAGCTACTGGAAAGCAAGTAATTATATTCTGGCTTGAGTTTATGCACATGCTTTCACTCTCTCTTACACAAACACACACAGAGCGAGGGAGAGAGCACAGATGGCAATCAATTTCTTTCCAGACAGTTGGGGAAGTATCTTCTTATCTCCAAGCCATACAGCCAGGAATTTTCCCCCCAATCAGTTTATTTTTATCAAATAAAGTATTGTCCTTTTTATTTGTTATGAGAAACTACATAGAAAGAGAAGAGAAAATGCACTTTAAAAGGCATAGGGAGGGGACCAAACAGGTAGGAATGACCTTTGATAGAATGGAAGAGTGCGGTAGCTACAACAGGTGTCAGGTGCTGAATAGAAGAGGTCTGTCTTTTAGACTTCTTAGGTGTACACATTTTATATGTAAAATCCTATGCCTGAGTACACATATAACAGCTCATAAACTGTAAAGAGTTCCCAGAAAGCAGAGCCACTGTTGCCAACACCTGCAAAAAAAGTGAAGTTGATCACCCCTCGTTTACATTAAAGTCCATATGGTCGAAAGTTAGTCCAACCTCTTCCTTTTAAACATGCACTCAGAACTGTAAGTTATGTATTAACCTTCTTCCATGAGATGATTTGTGCCTCCAAGGTGCACCAGTAACTTTCTACTCACCATATGAAGATCCTGAATGCGAACCTGGAGTCCTTCCATAACTGTTCGGCGCTCCTCAGGGGTGCTGGGATAGGGGTAGACATGGCAATGGTAGCTGGCAAAAAACAAAAATAGTCTACATAAAAGAGCCCAACATAGAAGAGAAGAGCAGAACTGCAAAACAAAAGCAGTGGGAACTTAATCTGGTCTTGCAAAAACAACAACACAAAAACAAAGCCTAAAATAGTTCTGGAATATAGGAAGCTGCTTTATATTGAGTCAAGAATGCCGGTTTATCTAGCTCAGTATTGTCTACTCTGGCTGGCAGTAGCTCTCCCAGGTTTCAGACAGCAGCTTTTCCCAGCCCTAACATGGAGACACCAGGGAATAAACCTGGGACCTTCTGCAGATGCTCTACCACTGAGCTACAGCCCTTCCCCAACTTTAGATACAGAGCTGAAGAAGTCTGCCAGGGTGATGGATCAGCACAGCAGCTGTCAGACTGTGTACCAGGAAACAAAGGTGCCTTGTAAGTTTTATCAGGGGTTCCGGGTTGAGAAGTTCAACAATGGCAGACAAACTCTACTTAAAGACATTTTGCCAAGAATAATTTGCAGGTATGCAGTGAGGATCAGGGTTATGGTGAAATAAATATTACTGTATTTACTTGAATGTAATGCTCACCATTTTTGCCCAAATGACGTCACAAAAATAGGGTGCACATTAGGTTTGACTGCAAGCTTGAAAAACACAGCTAACATAGCAAATACTTTTTTTTGTTTCAAGGTTTTGAAAATTGAGGTGTGCATTAGATTCACATAAATATGGTATGTTGCCACCTTACTAAAGCTAGGCAGGCCTGGGTCTGATCAGTGCCTGAATATGAAACCTCCAGGGAACCCTGTGCAGGTCACCATATTGCCACTGAAGAAATGCAAGATACAAATGCAATTAATAAGCACATATGTAGCTACAGAAGTCATGTTTTCAGGTGCACACTCAGTTCAGGTGTGGTGATGATGAGGCTCAAGAAACGTCACCAGCACCCCATTGGTAGCAGGGTCTGCAGCCCAGAACATGCTCCTAAGGATTCCTACAATGCATGCACTCAAGTTCTGGGGCAGACATTACAAGATCCTCCACAGACAAAGCAGTACATGCTGCATTCTGTAGTACATGCTGTAGAATATTTGGGGAAACAGCACAAGAAGTGACTGTGCATTTCTAGTGACTGAAGACCACAATTTAGAGTTGGCAAAGCAACTGTGATCTAAATCTCAGTTTCAATGCACACTGCCAGGTCACAGCACAATGCAGGGACACTTGGCAGCTGCTGCTCAGCAAAAGTTCAGAAATGGAAACCAGAAAGCTCAAATACATTGGCATTTTTTTATTCCCTCTATAGCCAGTCTCCAAAGTATCTGTGCCTCCCCTTCTCCTGCTTTTGGAAGCAGAAAACAGAAAGTTGGGTACTTATCATGAACAACCTTTTTGGGAGCAAGAGTCGTGAGCAACCACCCCACGATCCTGACACATTAGGACATCAGAAGCAAACCCCATTTTAATCCTATATTACATGATGACTACGATTTAAGTGAATTTAAAATGCAACACTACCATATGCTCAGAGCATTTATTTCTTTATCCACCAGGACTGACAAACTGCTTTTGTTTTGTTGGTTCTAACTTATCTGTAATGTATAATGCAGCTGTAAAGCACAGAATGGTGAGGTGGGGAGGGAAAATGTTAATTGTGTTTCACAAATGAAGTGATACAAGCAGGGGCTTAGGAAGAGGGGGGCGGGGGCAGCAGTCCCCCCCAGGTGTCATCCCAGAGGGGGGTGACAAAATCCCCCCGGGCGGATTGTGGTGCCGTGCTGATCGCCCCTGTGGGTGGATCGTCCTGCCCCTGGGTGCACGGCATGTGCGCTGCTCCAGGTGCCTGAGTGGCTAACTCCGCCAGTGGATATATGTAGCCATCTAAAGGAGAGCTCTGCATAAGACCATTATATCCAGGGTTTATGGCTACCTAGCTGCACCACTGCCCTGCCCCAAAGGCTCACAATCTAGTAAGACACAATGCAAATGGAAAAAGGAATGGAGAGAGTAGAGGAAAGCACGGACTGAAGCAACTGCTCCTTTACCAGCTAAAGAACAAGGAGAGGTTCATCTCCCAATTGCCAGGTCACCTGGCTGGTGGCAGAAGCGAAATTGTGCCTCCCCTCAAGCTCCACAGTCTCAGGTCAGGTAACATGCCCCATGCACACATTGTATCCTTTTGAGTACAGTGGTACCTCTGGTTACGAACTTAATTCGTTCCAGAGGTCCGTTCTTAACCTGAGGTACCACTTTAGCTCATGAGGCCTCCCGCTGCCACACAATTTCTGTTCTCATCCTGGGATGAAGTTCTTAACCCAAGGTACTACTTCCGGGTTAGCGGAGTTTGTAACCTGAAGTCTTTGTAACCTGAGGTGTTTGTAATCCAAGGTACAACTGTATAACCTCATATTTTTTATATTATGCCTAAAAATTGAATGTTTGAATAAGTTCAGTACTAGGGCTTAGCCTTGAGAGTCTCACACAAATCCCAACAGAAAGGGGCAATTCTTATGTAGATAGGGACTAGCACTGATTGCAAAGAGAGAGAGAAATATTTAAGACCATATTCTGCAATATAAAAATCTCAGTAGGAAAAAGTAAAGCAAATTAAATTATGTTAATTCTTACCAGTCACATATTTTCTTAACTTTCTGGCCTATCTGTTCACCCCAATAAGATATTAAGAAAACAAACCATTTGTTAGGTTCTCCCTGAAAAGTAAACAGAAATTGTTCAGTTAAAATTTGACCACTACAATTCCACTTTACTGGTGATCGACTAACTACTCATACTGAACCAACTGCACAATTTCTTTTAAAAATGAATTTTGATACACAAAAATGGTAGATAGGGGGTTTCTGTATTCTGTGAAGAGATTCCACATGCACAAAGCTCTGGTACAGGCTTAACTCTTAAAATCCCTAATGAACAGCAAAACTATGGCTAACCTTATTGAGACTGCTCCCAGTCATCTAGTGGCTGTGTTTGAACAATATCACAAGAAACCATGTTTTGCCAAGACAAGAATGAGCTACAGCTTCAGGCTTGCATACTTCCCCCACGCTGCTCCTCTGGCACAGCTGCGAGGAGGGGTTCAGAAGCTTTCATTTCCATTCTTTATTAAATGCACTTTGTCAGTTGATCTTAAGCCTTTAATCAGTGCTTTTAAATATTTTTAAAGTTGTTACAGTAAGTGACACACTTTTAACATGGGGGGGGGTACTGCATGCCCTTGAGTACCCTCAGAAAAAATACGGCCCTTAACTATGGTTTGTTTGAAACTTCAGACCGTGAGCTACAAAGCTGGCTTGTTTCAACAAGCCACCATTAAGATTAACACGTTGCATTTTAATCAAAACCAGATGTGAAAGTTTGTAATCTCCCCCTCTGAGCCACTTTTCAGCCATGGTTTACCTCTTGCAGGTGTAACTCAGTTTAAACCCAGTTCAAATCATGATGATACTGTACTAAAATATACTGTATTTTAACCATGCTTTTGCTATTCAGACATAAAAGCTTAAAACAAGTCACAGTTAAACATTATGGTTTGGATATTGAGTAAGTAAGTCACATTTAGGTGCCATAGTTTTCACATAGTAGGATAAGTTATTGTAAGCTGTCTAGAAGCCTCTTCAGCTAAAAAATCAAATACAATTACTAATAAATAATAAATACTCCATTTCTACAGGATACAAGTGTGATGACCTTGCTTTGGATCCAGCCATAACACCCAAGTAGCAACATATACTTTGTGTGCAGATGTATAATTTAGATGAGGAGGTGGGATGATCAACCTTCAGAAACAGGCTGTGTTATTTATCTGTCCTGATTACTCACGGTATCTGGATCTTCTAGGCACTCGTCCAGTTCTGAATAAGAAACAATTGTATATCCTTTGCAGACTCGCCACAGCATTTTCTCAAAGGCTTCAATTTTTGCTCGGTGAACTAAGCCAGATATAAACCTACATTTTAAAAAAATACAAAGTATACTATAGGAGCAAACTTTAAATTTTATTGCATGAGCATTTGGACCAGAAAGGATACCATATTCTATCATTACATGCCAGTGAAGTTAGTTAGGAAGAGCTGGGCATTCACAGATTATCTGTAAACTAAAATGCCTCTGCCACTGAGGTGCACATGGAAACCATTAAAATTACACAAGGTCATACCAAGTGAGATACAAGATCCCAGCACTTATAATAATTTTTTAATCTACTAATCTCCTCCTTACTTAAAAGCACAACAGGCACATGAAGGAAACACAATTGGCTATCAAATATCAAACCAGGTAGAGCTCAATTCAGTATGACACTGATTGGTGCCAACTGTTAATACTGTCAATTTGAAGCTCTGAAACAGGTATTAGGCTGCAAATCTGAACTCACTTACTAGGGAGTAAAATCCACTGAGGTTATTGGGATTTACTTTGGAGTAGGCAGGTTAATTACATAAAACTACGCTCATGCAAGCACTCACCCGCATGCATGACACCCAAAAGAATAGGATTAATGCAGGCTCGCTTCCTCACTAGAAGGGAAAGACTAAAGAAGAGCTAAATTATTCCAAAAATCTGCCATATCTGTGGCACCATCAAAGTGGTCAGACCTTCATTTTCATCTAAATGTGAAATGGCCATTAACAGTTAAGTGCCCAGCTGTCTATAGTCGTACCTCGGAAGTCGAACAAAATCTGTTCCGGAAGTCCGTTCAACTTCCAAAACGTTCAGAAACCAAGGCATGGCTTCCAATTGGCTACAGGAAGCTCCTGCAACCAATCAGAAGCCGCAGAAGCTGCATCGGACCTTTGGGTTCCAAAGAACGTTCGCAGACTTGCACACTCACTTCCAAGTTTGAGTCATTCGGAAGCCAAACTGTTCAACTCGCAAGGCGTTCAGATCCAAGGTACGACTGTATAAACTTTTTCATCACTTACCCCAGTTTGGCACCAAGTCTATGCATGCAGTTGTAGTCCACTAAGCGGTCCGTTTCTAAAGTTGGGAATTCTTCATAATTCGTAAGTAAACAGGACTCAAACTAAAAAGAAAAAAAATGAAAGAAAACATTTCTTCAAATGTGCTAGGGCTGTGCCCAAATCACAGGGGAGTGATGATCACCAAGAGAGATGGGAAACAAGGCTTAAGGCTACTGCATTTGCCTGCATTCAATGGCATTCAGTGCCTCACAGGACTGCAGCAAGGCCCAATGCTGCAAGAATCCAGCAGCCATTATCAGGTACTAGGTGGGCCCTGGAAACTGGCCTATGGCTCATTGCCTCCCTTCTGTAAGCCCAAGAAGAAGAAGAGTTTGGATTGGATATCCCGCTTTAACACTACCCGAAGGAGTCTCAAAGCAGCTAACAATCTCCTTTCCCCTCTTCCCCCACAACAGACACCCTGTGAGGTGGGTGGGGCTGAGAGACTTCAGAGAAGTGTGACTAGCCCAAGGTCACCCAGCAGCTGCATGTGAAGAAGCAGAGACGCGAACCCGGTTCCCCAGATTCCGAGTCTGCCGCTCTTAACCACTACACCACACTGTTTGCCATGCAATGGTAACAGTACCTCAGCAGTTCTTCTGACAAAGGACCGGGTGATCCGTAGCATGTGGGTATATTCCGTCAGCTCAAGGAGATTCTTCCTCAGCTTCTCTTTATTTTTCGTCACTTCTCTCAACTCCACCTCCAACTTCTGCAACTGCTCCTGCGATAAAGGGCAAAAGGGCATTTCCATTCTGGCTCTATACTTGTGGCCCTCCAGATGTTGTATGGCCACAACTCCCATGACAGTCATTCAATTGTTACAGTGCTGAACTAGCACCAGGTCTACTGTACAAAAACCTCAAGGCTCAATATTACTTTCTGAAATAAGCTTATTGTTGGCATCCGTCTGTTTCACAAGACACTGGAGTAGTATACCTTTAGGGGAGATGTCAAACCACTGGGGAGTTAGCTAGTCACTCTCAATTTTGATTGAGTCTCAGTTCCATAAGGTAAAATTTGTTTAGTAGTTGCATCATGGTAGCTTCACAACAGTCTACTTCTTAAACTCATTCCTGTCTGTTTCCCTTACTTAAAGTATACACCTTTCTCCTTTCTTCCTCTCTGTCTTTCCCCTTCCTGCACTGCTCTTTCCTCTTCTCTACCTGTCTTCCATCTCGGGCCTTTTGAAGTGGCCAGTCCTTTGTGACTCTGCCTGCCCCCTCCAGTCAATCAGTTGCACCTCATGATGTTTGTAAGCGCTGGGCACCCGCATATATCATAAGCAGGCACCACAACTCACTGGCATTCCCAACCAGTCCCACTACTGTGACTCAAACAGAAGAAAGCCCACTAAGCCCCAATTTACCACACAAAAATGAAGAGGGTATTATTGAGTATTTCTTTGGCAAGCATTGATTTAATTATGCACCGGGATGAAAGATCTGTACTTTCTATTCAATGACTCTCAGCTCCCAATTGAGCTAAGCTCACTGGATGGGCCCAAACAAGTCAGGGCCTCAGCCTAACCTGCCTCACATGGTTGTTGTTACAAGATTAAAATTCTACTCATGAGCTTCTTGAAGGAAAGTTGGGAATTCGAGCATGCAAGCTTCCACAATTGGCCCAAAATAAAGGAAAATAAGTGGATCTATGACTACCCTTTAATTCCAGAAGATCACCATTCCCCAAAAGTACCTGAATCTCCAACATCTGCTTCAACGGAGGGGCAGCAGGGGTAACATTTCCTTCTGGTAGAGGAATGTCCGCTCTCTTAATTTCTTGCACAAGGTATCCTGGAGTAAAGGAGAGAAATACTTTCAAAGGAGTATTCTAACTCAAGGAATATTGTTCCATGGAAGGTTTGCTAGGGAATGAGGAACTTCAACTCTCCAAAGCAGTGAGCTCTCAGGGTTATTATCCTTGGGGAACTCTTGGCCACATAGATTTGGCTGCTGCTCTGGGAATATTCTGCATTGCAGAGAATGCTTAACACCTTCCAGGACTCCCAAAGCTTAAGGCGGCCTCTCCATAAGCCTGTCAGGCCACAATGTTACACCATGTGAACTGAGATGTACAGTAGAATGTGTTCAATTCTTGCCTTGCAGAGGCTGCAAACTAGAAATCATCAGTTATTTATTTATTTGCATTTATTAATCACTTCCTATGAAACTTCCCAAAGTAATAAGCACATATATACAAACAATTAAAAGAATTTAAGATATAAAACAATTCCAAAACCAATATAGACTGGGACAGTAATCTCCAGTTAAAAGGCTTGTTGAAAAGGAAGGTTAAAAACAGGGAAGAAAACTTTAAAGTTTCCAATTGTTTATTTGCAGCTGTGTCTCTACCCACCATGCATTGCAGGGGGTTGAACTAGATGTCCCTCAGGGTCCCTTCCAACTCTGCAATTCTATGATTCTATGTGACATAAGGTGTAGAGTAGGTGGGCCATGGGGACCCATTTGGTCCACACACCAGAGGTTCCCCACTTCTGTTTGAGAGCATCTTTTCCCAACCTAGTGCCATCCAAATAATTTTGGACTACAATTCCCATCAGCCCCAGCTAGTTTGGTCCCATCAGATGTCAAGGAAATTAACAACTATCTGACTTTTAGAAGACATCTGAAGGCAGCCCTGTTTAAGGAAGTTTTAAATGTCTGGTGTTTTATTGTATTTTTAATATTTTTCTGGAAGCCACCCAGAGTAGTTGGGGAAACCCAGCCAGATAGCAGGGTATAAATAATAATAATATAATAATAATTTCCCCAGCCACTCTGGGCGGCTCCCAATCGAGTGTTAAAAACAATACAGCATTAAATATTTAAAACTTCCCTAAACAGGGCTGCCTTCAGATGTTTTTTAAAAATAGGATAGTTGCTTATTTTCTTGACATCTGATGGGAGGGCGTTCCACAGGGCAGCGCCACTACCGAGAAGGCCCTCTGTCTGGTTCCCTGTAACTTCTCTTCTTGCAATGAGGGAACCACCAGAAGGTCCTCGGTGCTGGATCTCAGTGTCCGGGCAGAATGATGGGGGTGGAGACACTCCTTCAGGTATACAGGACCGAGGCCATTTAGGGCTTTAAAGGTCAGCACCAACACTTTGAACTGTGCTCGGAAACATACTGGGAGCCAATGCCGATCTCGCAGGACCGGTGTTATATGGTCCTGGCGGCCACTCCCAGTGACCAGTTTAGCTGCCACATTCTGGATTAATTGCAGTTTCCAGATCACCTTCAAAGGTAGCCCCACGTAGAGCACATTGCAGTAGTCCAAGCGAGAGATAACTAGAGCATGCACCACTCTGGCAAGACAGTCCGCGGTCAGGTAGGGTCTCAGCCTGCATACCAGATGGAGCTGGTAGACAGCCGTCCTGGTCACAGAATTGACCTGTGTCTCCATGGACAGCTGTGAGTCCAAAATGACTTCCAGGCTGCACACCTGGTCCTTTCAGGGCACAGTTACCCCATTCAGGACCAGGGAGTCCCCCACACATGCCCACCCCCTGTCCCCCCCAAAAACAGTTCTTCTGTCTTGTCAGGATTCAACCTCAATTTGTTAGCCGCCATCCATCCTCCAACCGCCTCCAGGCACTCACACAGGACATTCACCGCCTTCACTGGTTCCGATTTAAAAGAGAGGTAGAGCTGGGTGTCATCTGCATACTGATGAACACCCAGCCCAAACCCCCTGATGATCTCTCCCAGCGGCTTCATATAGATATTAAGAAGCATGGGGGAGAGGACGGAACCCTGAGGCACCACACAAGTGAGAGCCCAGGGGTCTGAACCTCATCCCCCAACACCACTTTCTGGACATGGCCCAGGAGAAAGGAACGGAACCACTGTATTAACAGTGCCCCCAGTTTCGAGCTCCCCTAGACGGTCCTCAAGGTTGTCATGATCGATGGTATCAAAAGTCACTGAGAGATCCAGCAGAACTAGGAAACAGCTCTCACCTTTGTCCCAAGCCCACCAGAGATCATCGACCAGCACGACCAAGGCTGTTTCAGTCCCATGGTGAGGCCCGAATCCCGATTGGAAGGGATCCAAATGGTCCACATCTTCCAGGCCTGCTTGGAGTTGTTCAGCAACCACCTGCTTGATCACCTTGCCCAAGAATGGTAGATTTGAGACTGGGCAATAGTTGGCCATATTGGCCAGGTCTAAAGATTTTTTTTTAAGAAACGGTTTAATGACCGCCTCTTTCAGCGGGTCTGGGAAGGCTCCCTCACAGAGGGAAGCATTTACCACCCTGCAAAGCCCATTGCCCAGCCCTTCCCGGCTCGCTTTTATTAGCCAGGATGGGCAAGGATCAAGGAGACAGGTGGTCGGTTTCACTCGTCCAAGCAGCCTGTCCACATCCTCGGAGATAACAGATTGGAATTGATCCCATGTAACATGACCAGACAGGACTCTAGCACTCTCCTGCCCCGGCCCTGCTCCCACGGTGGAGTCTATCTCCTTCTGAATTTAAGTGATTTTATCTGCAAAAAAACTATGCAAAAGCATTACAAGAGATTTTGGGGTCCCTACCAGGCCCCGGTGACGAAAGTGGTTCCAATAGATTGCGAACCACTTGAAAGTCTCCTGCTGCTGTTTTCTGCAGATGCAAGAGAGGTGGTGAAGAAGGTCCTCTTCGCCGTCGCCATTGCCACTTGGTAATCTCGACGTTGAGCTCTAGCCCGTATCTGGTCTAATTCAGAATGAGTTTTCCACCACTGGCGCTCTAGCCGTCTCAACGATTGTTTCATCACCCTCAGCTCCAGGGAAAACTACAGGGTCATCTGGGCTCCATGCAATCTGAGAGGGCGCTTCAGAGCCAGACAGTCAATAGCCCTGGTTAACTCCGCATTCCAGCGGGCCACCAGGGAATCAGCTGAAAGGCCATCAACATGGGATAAAACATCCCCTACCACTCTCTGAAAGCCAATTGGATCCATTAAGTGGCAGGGGCGGACCATCCAAATCAGTCCCACCTCCCTGCAGAGGGGAAGGGTCACAGAGAAGTCCAGTTCCACCAGGAAGTGCATAAATAAATAAATTATTATTATTAGGGATGACAGTAGTTCAAAACACCTGGAGGGCACTAGATTTGAGGATGCTACTTTGGATAATTGGATCCTTGGCTTTACAGATGGTGATTCAACCAAGTTTCACTCAGTCATGTTCATTAATTTCAGTGGGTCTAATCTGAGAGCAAAGCTGAATATCCCTTCAAGGTCTTTTTAGGGCTTTAAAGGTCAGACCCACCCCTTTAATTTGAGCCCGAAAAGAAATTGATTTGGATCCACACTGTTGCACTTATGCCCCACTGAAATCAATGGGACTTAATTCATTGACATGTCCCATTAAGTCCCACTGATTTCAATGGGAACGAAGTGTAATTTATTTAGTCTGGATACAATCCATTGGCTACAAGAATAAGTCACACAGGACAGGTGTTAGTTGATCTGATCACTATACTCCTATCAGCATCCCTGCAGCTGCATTTTGAACCGGATGATGTTTCCAATTTAAGGGCAACCTCATGTAAAGAGTACTGCCATAATCCAAGCAGTACATGTATGGAACAATTTAATACTTGACAAAGCTATTGAGGTGGTCACTTACATAGTCACCTGACAGCAAATTTCAAAATCTGAGCACTTGGTAAAACTAACAACTGTGTTAAGCCAGCAGTTTAAAAGCATGAGAATGCAATTTGCAACACAGAGCAATGCGTTCAGCAATGCTAAAGATTGAAATAGCTTTTAGTCACATTGTTTGTTAATAGGCTTATCTCATTTCCCTGAAAGGCCATCAGAGAGAGGGGGGAGGGGGGAATGAATGAATGCACCAATTCCGATTTCTGGAAAGGGAATAAGCATGAAAGCTGAAGCCTAAGTAAACTCAGTTTCAAATTGGTAGACTACAGAATATACACCTATCTCAGTGAAACATGAGCCCCCCAAAAGCAGCACAAAATAGTGTCCAGATCAAGGGAAATAATAGTGCTGCTCTATTCTGCCTTGGTCAGACCCCACCTGGAATGCTGTGTCCAGTTCAGGGCACCACAGCTTAAGGATAGAGGCAAGCTGGAACGAGTGCAGGAGGGTGACCAAGATGATGCAAGGGTCTGGAAACCAAACCTTATGAGGAACGGTGGAGGGAGTTGGGTATGTTTAGCCTGAAGAAGAGGAGACTAAGAGGAGATATAATACCCATCTTCAAATATCTGAAAGGCTGTCAAATGGAGGGTGGATCAAGCTTGTTTTCTCCTGCTCTAGAGGGTAGAACCCAAACCAGTGGATTCAAGTTACAAGAAAGGAGTCAGGAAGAACTTTCTGATGGTACACTGTTGAGCAATGAAACAGACTCCTTCGGAAGGTGGTGGACTCTCCTTCACTAGAGTTTTTAAAGCAGAGCTTAAAGATTCCTGCATGCATTGCAAGGGGTTGGACTAGGTGACCCTTGAAACACCTTCTAACTCTACACATCTATGATTCTATGACACATGTGAAATGTGACCCTGAAATGGACCTCCCTACAGAGGAACAGCCTTTTGCCAGGGTAATCAGGTATGCCCCCCTCCCCCAGTGCTTAATGCATGATGAAGAAGCAGTCAGCCGCCCTGCAGTTCCCAGGTTTACCAAGTATCCTTTCCATCTCTTCACACTTCTTTACTTCACCCACATATTTCCGTTGGAAGACACTGGTGCTTGGATTGAGCTGGAAAAAAGGAAAATGTTATTTGCCCCAAGATCCAACATAAAAACCCTTTGCATCAATATTTACAGTAGGGGTGGGGAACCTGCGGTCCTCCAGACGCTGCTGAAGCACAACACCTGTGATCCTGGACTATTAGCTATGCTGCCAGGGGATGATGGGACCTGGCCTGATCCCTCAGGGCTGTTCTTATATTCACAATCCAATATCCAAGCTCTGAGATCAACCCTCTCTCACCTCTAATCCTGCTAAAAATACTTTTCTTCTTTTGGAAGAAATTCCATTCAAAAATTGAAGGGTACCCAAGCATTAGTACTACATTATTATTATTATTATTATTATTATTATTAATAATAATAATAATAATAATTTATTACTTATACCCCACCCATCTGGCTGAGTTTCCCCAGCCACTCTGGGTGGCTTCCAACAGAACATTAAAATGCAATAATCTATTAAACATTAAAAACTTCCCTAAACAGGGCTGCCTTCAGATGTCTTCTGAAAGTCTGGTAGTTGTTTTTCTCTTTGCCATCTGGTGGGAGGGTGTTCCACAGGGCGGGTGCCAATACCAACCAGGCCCTCTGCCTGGTTCCCTGTAACTTGTCTTCTCTCAACGAGGGAACTGCCAGAAGGCCCTCGGTGCTGGACCTCAGTGTCCGGGCAGAATAATGGGGGTGGAGACACTCCTTCAAGTATACTTGAAGCCCGTTTAGGGCTTTAAAAGGTCAGCATCAACACTTTGAATTGTGCTCGGAAACGTACTGGGAGCCAATGTAGGTCTTTCAAGACCGGTGTTACGTGGTCTCGGCGGCCGCTCCCATTCACCAGTCTAGCTGCCGCATTCTGAAATAGTTGTAGTTTCCGGGTCACCTTCAAAGGTAGCCCCACGTAGAGCGCATTGCAGCAGTCTAAGCAAGAGATAACTAGAGCATGCACCACTCTGGCGAGACAGTCCACGGTGAGGTAGGGTCTCAGCCTGCGTACCAGATGGAGCTGATAGACAGCTGCCCTGGACACAGAATTCACCTTCACCTCCATGGACAGCTATGAGTCCAAAATGACTCCCAGGCTGCGCACCTGGTCCTTCAGGGGCACAGTTACCCCATTCAGGACCAGGGAGTCCTCCACACCTGCCCACCTCCTGTCCCCCACAAACAGTACTTCTGTCTTGTCAGGATTCAACCTCAATCTGTTAGCCGCCATCCATCCTCCAACCAACTGCCTCCAGGCACTCACACAGGACCTTCACCGCCTTCACTGGTTCTGATTTGAAAGAGAGGTAGAGCTGGATATCACCCGCATACTGATGGACAGCCAGCCCAAACCCCCTCTCCCAGCGGCTGCATGTAGATGTTAAAAAGCAGAGTCCTGGGCAGCACCAGCAGCGGCAGCAGTCCTTTTGAGGCCTGTGAGGCCCCGCCCTGGGCCAGATGGTGAGTGGCAGGAATGATTATTTCAACACAATAAAATATGAACTAACATCTTAAAGACCTTTGCTCAAGACATAATTCAATATTCTGTTCACCAGCTTCTAAAGGAAGGCCTAGAGTGTCTGAGTCATAAAACCAAGAAGCAAATGTAATAAAGACAAGGAAATGCTGAACTTCTCACTCAAACGAATTCTGTTAATCAGTAAATTAACAGAGGCTTGACAGGCATATGTCAAGAATGCTTTGATAGTGTTTCCTGCTTGGCAGGGGGTTGGACTGGATGGCCCTTGTGGTCTCTTCCAACTCTATGATTCTATGAAATGTTTTGGATCCTGGCCATTGCTATTACCAGCATGGAAGCAATGTTGTATGGGAGCATCATAAATGTTGAAAGTAGGAGCCAATTAAACAACAAAACCCACAATGGGTCCCCCTAATACAATGCATAACAGCAAATCATTCACTATTCCCAGTTAAGCACCTGGTTATACAAGAGCACTAAAAGTTATTTCCTAGATTGTATGGGTCATAAGGCTTGTGACAGCAAAAAAATTGGGCTCACACATACAGAACTAGCTGGACAACACAATGGATCCTGGCCATCTTTATAAATGATTTGGGTAAAGGTATTGAGGGGATGCTAATCAAATTTGTATTTATAACCTTCTGTTGGAAGCTGCCCAGAGTGCCTGGGGAAACCCAGCCAGATGGGCAGGGTATAAATAATACATTATTATTATTATTATTATTATTATTATTATTATTATTATTATTTGCAGATGACACCAAACTGGGAGGGGTAGCTAATGCCACTGAAGACAGAATTGGGATTGAAGGTGACCTTAACAAGTTTGGAGAACTGGACCAAAATTTAAATAATGAATTTCAACGGGGACAAATATAAGTTTCACTTAGGCAGAAAGAACCAGCTGCACAAATATAAGATGGCTGGCCCATAGTACAGGAATCAACAGTGTGATGCAGCAGCAGCAGCAGCAGTAAAAAAAACCCAACTATGGCTATTCTAGGCTGCATCAACCGAAGTCTAGTGTTCAGATCAAGGGAAGTAATAGTCCCGCTCTATTTTGCCTTGGTCAGAGCACACTTGGATTACTGTGTCCAATTCTGGGCACCACAATTTAAGGATATTGACAAGTTGGAACATGTGCAGAGGACGGCAGCCAAGATGATCAAGATGTGGGAAGAGGCTCCTGTCTGAAACCCTGGAGAGTTGCTGCCAGTCTGTGTAGACAATACTACACAAGATGGACCAATGGTCTGAGTCAGTTTAAAGCAGCCTCCTATGTTCCTATGCTCCCCTACAAGCCTGTGAGGTACTGTGTATTCCTGCGTATAACACTACTTTTTAACCCAAGAAAATCTTCTCAAAAGTTGGGGGTCGTCTTATACACCGGGTCGTATTTCTTATATGGCGAGTATATCCCAAACTCTATATTTTAACTGGAATAGTTGGGGGTCGTCTTATACGCCTAGTCGTCTTATACGCCGGAATATACGGGTAAGTAAGCCTGAGAGATGGCAATCAGCCCACATGAAAGCTGAGCTGGGGGCTGAATCCTGCCCTCCATCTCTACAGTACGTCGCCTTTCCAATATTTCTGGGCAACTCACCGCTATCTGCAAGCTTTGACCATGCTGGTTGAGGCTGACAGGAGCTGGAGCCTCCAGCGTCATCTGAAAGGGACACACTCCTTTTCTACTTATTCACAATGCTGCCTTATTTCTTTTTAAGAATGCTCCACAACTGTACAAACCAAATTGTTTGCAGCCTTTCTCAAACTTGGGTTCCCAGATGTTGCTAGACTCTAAGTCCTATCATCCCTAGCTAGCAGGACCAGTGGTCAGGGATAATGGGAGTTGTAGTCCAACAACAGCTAGGGACCCAAGTTCAAGAAACATCAGTTTATAGCGTGGCAGCACCAATGCTCTGGAACTCCCTGCCTATTGATATCAGGAGGCACCTTTCACAGAATTACAGAATTGTAGAATTGGAATGGACCACAACAGTTCATCTAGTACAGGCATGTCCAACAGGTAGATCATGATCTACCAGTAGATCACTGGATGTCTGTAGTAGATCACCGGTAGATCAGTGGCTCCCCCCAAGAAGCTAAACAACTTTGGGTCCCCTAAAAAAAGCTCAACATCTTTGCCCTGCACCCCTAAAACAACTTTGACCTGAACCACCAAAAACAGGATTTTCCTTCCTAAAAAAAAAGCTCAACATCGCTTTCCTCCTCCCTAAAGAAGCTCAACAACTTTGACCCGAACCTCAAAAAAGGGGGTAGATCACTGCCAGTGTTTAACTCTGTGAGTAGATCGCAGTCTCTTGGAAGTTGGCCACCCCTGATCTAGTACATCCTCCTGAAATGAAGAAATCTTATCCACAGCTGTCATTAGGTGGGCTTGCCTTGAACCACTAACCTTCTGGTTAACAGCCAGACAAGCTGCATTCTCTTTGGGGCCTGCTGGAGGAAGAAGTTTTACTTAGACAAACCTGCCTGTACGGGCTTTTAGTCTCGATTCTATGCTGGTCTTTAACTTTCTGTATGTTTTAAAGTTATACAGTAGTTGTAAAAAAAAGTGATAAGTTCATGTATGGTGTCACGCCCCCCCCCCCCCGACAATCAAGCATGAACTAATAAATTTAACTCACGTCTCGGAAGTGGGCGAGGCTGCGCTCGCCCAGGGCGCTGAGGCACTCGTAGGCCGAGCCCGCCTGGAGGAAGAGCTGCGCCAGGCACATCGTCTCGCTGCGGAACAGGGAGCCCATGGCGGAGGGAGCCCAGGCCGGACCTGAGGAGGCGGAGGAGGGAGCGGCAGAGGCGGCGTCACCGGTCTCCTCGGCGCCGCCTCCGCTCCGCCGTCAACGTTGCTACCGTCCCGCTGCGGAGGCGGTTCCGGGGACTGGCGGGTCCCCCGCTGCCCGGTGCCATGGAGAGGAGGGAGGCGAGGAGGACGGAGACCCGAGTCGCCCCGAGTCCCGCGGCTTCCGGCTTCTCCTCACAAGTCCGGCGCCTCAGAGAGAGAAGGGGCGGTGAAAGGCTAGAGCGACTACCGCACGCTCACCTCGGAAGTTCCGGTAAATAAGACAGCGCCATTGGCCCTGGCGCTCTGCCCCTCGGCACCTCTATGGTGGGCCCAAATTCCGAGATGTTTCGTCTCTGTGGTAGGGAGGAGCAAAGGGCCCAGCCGGTCAGGCCGAACGAAAGCGAGCCCGGAGTTCCTTCCCTTCCCTGGTGGGGCCTCCTTCCTTTGGGGAGGGCGAGGGAATTCCAAGGCTAGAGCCTCTCGCGTTGTTGCACAAAACAAAGTGGGTGGCGCCAAGGTTCAAGACTGAGCCACCTTGGGAGAGCCAAAGGCCGTTGAGGCAAGCTATAAATTCTCAACAATGTTTTAAGGAATCGGGGTAACTTTAAAAAACAAGGGCGGCTTCTTCTTTTATTGTTTTGTTATACGTACTGTTCTCCCGACGTTTTGGGGGATGATGTTGAAATTTAAAATTGAAAGATTTCCCCCCATGAATGTGAAAAATGAAACTTTTCATCTTGTTATGCAGCAAATTGCCCTGTGGGTTTTTAATGGAAGTCAGCAGAGAGGTTTCCTAAATAAGGCCTAGTGCTGAGCTAATATCCTCTCAGGCAGAAATTCAGCACTCAGGAAGATCAAAAGGGGAATGCCTAATTACATATATAAGACATTACTTTTGTTACAACTAAATGATTACTTAGAAAAATACCTTTGTAAATAAAAACTGAGGCCTTGCTAGCTTCACAGCGTTCCTATGGCAACAGTTTTGCACATGTTCAGTCACAGCGAGAGAGGATGTGTTTAATGAGGACATTATGTCAGCTGAGCACAGCATATGCAAAGCCATCATTCCATCTTCTGGGTGCCTGAAAGGTGTTGAGCCTGCTGCTAAGTGGGAATCCACAAACTCTGTAAAGGTAGACTCACACAGAGGGTACATTCCAGGCAAGGCAACTTCTTAGGAATGCTCTTTTGTAACTTAGGTAAATTCCAAGACAGATTACAACATTTAAAAGCACAAGCCATTTCAGTGCAAAGCAATGCAGCACAACACATTCTCATTCTCTTTGTTGTTGTTAAATTATCCTCCCTTCAGCAGAAGGTCCCACAGCACACAGTGGATTTTAATAGTTTAAATGCCTTTTGGATTTGAGCTGACTGAGAGCATTTACTTTTTGCTGTTGGGATCTGAAAGCATAAGTGAACTGGATCTCAGTCTTGCAGACTGATCTTGCTCACCAGCAATTTTAACAACAGACTACCTTGCGATGCTGTCATTAGGCTCTCTTTCTTAGCCACAACCCAACCCCCAAGCTGTAATATGTGGATAATGTAGACTGCACTGGAAAAGCAATCAGATACAATGAGAGCGCAAGCCTCTTCAAGTTTACTTAATTTGGATGTAGCCTCTGTGCTCAGGATCCAAATGTAGTGTTTTTATTTAATGGTGTACACAGGTTGATTCCAAATTTTAAAAATACAGATCCAATTACCGTAGCTTCCTTTTAAATCTGAATTAGATGGATTGTTTGTTTATTTCACCTACAAAGAGATCAAGGGTAGGATACGTGGTTCACTTTCTCCCCACTTTCTCCTCACAACAACCTTGTAAGGTAGGTTAGGCCAAGAGGCAGCAACTGGCTCAAGGCTACCCAGAAAACTTCAAAGCCCAGTGAGGATTCTTATTTCAGTTTCACAAAATCACGACACTGCTGTCATTTTGCAAATACGTTATCTTTTTATTTTTTGCCCTTAGAAAAATATACATTTTTTTAAAAAAGTCTCTTTCCATCCAGTACTACATATTAAAAGTATAGAAAAAAATTAACAAAATGCTGGCTTTATTCTGGGTAACTGAAGACTCATCTCTTATTCCATACCCTGTGGATTCTCCTCCAAGGATCACTCAGGACTGCTGCAACTAGTATGAAAAATACCAGCATCAAGCCTTTGGCAAGAGTCTGAGAGTACGGTTCTCCTGAAAGACAGTTTGAAACAGAAATCAACTGTAATAATAACATGACATGGTAGCTGACTTGTGTCTTGAGTCCTGTCATTCCAAAGCCAGGTTCACCTGGCTGCAAATATAACATGGACTGATATTGAGCAAGGAAGTTCCTGTAATTAGTACATATCCCCATCTAGAACACCTACAAATTATTTAGTTGTTAGCTGTAAGGGATAAGGAACCTCCTTAGATTCCAGTTCCCATCAGCCCCAGCCAGAGTGGCCAAAGGTGAGGGATGATGGGGAATTGGAGTCCAGCAACACCTTAACAAGGCTCGACACCCTTGTGTAAATAACCCATCTGAATGCTTGTCAAGAAACCACCAGGTTCTCTCTTTTTACCAGTGTAGTAGCGTGTCAAGGGATAAAGAAGTTCTGGCCAGCAAACATCATTCCTCTTGCAGTCATATTCTGTGTAGTTAATCTGAAATCTGCAAAACAGTTTAAAATAAAGTCTTACAGTCAGAAAGATGTTATTCTTTTTATTTATTACAGTAGATTTGTAAAAATTTCCTGATGCTGGGGAATGCTACCTGTTGTTAATAGACAGTGGGGATGGGGGCAGTGTATGTGCGTGTGACAGATCCTTATTGTGTGATTGCCACAATCAGGACCATGGTAAGCGGGGGGGGGGGGGGAGAGGACAGCAATGGTGTTTACTTGTTCCAATTTTGTGTTATGGTGTCCCCACATGGCAGCCATACTGTGTTATGCCACAGCCCACTCCAGCTATTTTGTGACTGGTGCCCACAACACTTTCACATAATTCAAAATGTGCCCTCTATTCCAAAAAGGCTGGTGACCCCAGTCCAAATGCATACATTGTGCCAAGCTACTCAGGTATCAAACGACTACCCCTTTTTTCTATTAAGCCAAATTCAATGTTTAACTGAAGCTATTATTATTACTATTATGATCTCAGGGTGGTTCACAGAATAAAATCAATATATAAAACCACAAAATACTTAATACAAATAAAAACAACCACCCAATAGCTCCTCCCTCAAAAAACACATTTTAAAAAAGGCATAGGATGCAAATCAGATCAACCATAGATATTAACACATCTAATAGAATTACAGTAACATAGCATCCAAGAGGGTTACCTTGTTATTGGAACAGGGGGTTGAGCTGGTATTTTAATAAACTGCACTGCAACAGAGATAGGAAGAGAGCTGGCTTTATCTTCACAGGCAATTGGACACTGAACTTGCCAGGTTACTGTTGAAATACTAAATGTGAAGAGAAAATCTATATTACAACACTACAATATTAGGCTACATACTGTTATAGCTGATCGCCAAAGAATTGATGCTTTTGAATTATGGTGCTGGAGGAGACTTGAGAGTACCATGGACTGCAAGAAGATCAAACCTATCCATTCTTAAGGAAATCAGCCCTGAGTGCTCACTGGAAGGACAGGTCCTGAAGCTGAGGCTCCAATACTTTGGCCACCTCATGAGAAGAGAAGACTCCCTGGAAAAGACCCTGATGTTGGGAAAGATTGAGGGCACAAGGACAAGGGGACGACAGAGGACGAGATGGTTGGACAGTGTTCTTGAAGCTACCAACATGAGTCTGACCAAATTGTGGGAGGCAGTGAAAGACAGGAGTGCCTGGCGTGCTCTGGTCCATGGGGTCACGAAGAGTCGGACACGACTAAACTACAACTGTTATAGCAGCTTTGATTTTGTCAATATCCTTACACAAGGTGACCAGTTAGATCTGCTTTAAAGTACAAAAGTCAATCTCGCACTTGCATTTCACTTCAACTGACTGCAACTTCAAATGCCTATTTTCTTGTAATGATTACAAACCACATTTTTAACATTAAATGGGAGCATTGTAATCAATTAGGTTAACATTTAAAAGGTAGCAATCTTAATATCCTTTGCCTTCATCTAGATTAGCAGATAGTGAACAGCTAGACAAGGTAATGTACTGCTTTTTAGTGATGGATCTTCACAGCAGCCAGCATCTCTGAAATCAAATTTTCAACAGCTTCAGCAGCATTTATTGAGAAAAAAGCAAGCTCTCTCCACCTAGCTCGAGATTATCTACTCTGACTGGCATCAGCACTCCAGGATTTGGGGCAGAGAATGGTGTCTTTCATTGTAACATGTTATCTTTGAAGTTTGAGATGCTGGGCACTGGACAAATCATGTTTTCCATAGTGGAGTTATGGTCCCTTCTCTGAAAACCATGCCCTGCATGTGACTTGGGTGCAGAATTTAGCATCCTAAGAATCTCAGCTATTATTTTTTCTAAACTAGTTTCTAGTCCTCTTAGATGCAAGTGTCTGGATAAAGCCTGATGGGGTTCTACAGGCAGAAGTGTGGGAGAGGCTAGGTGTTGGTACTAGTGTACAAAGCCCTAAATGGTTCTGGACCCAAATCCTTGAAGAAGTTCCTCCTGCAATACCTACCAAACTGTGCTCTGAGATCAGTAGGGAGAGGCCCTGCTTGTGATTCTGTGAACAGGCATGGACCACTGTACTCACTGGAAGCTCCACTGTGGAATTCCCTCCCTGGAGAATTACAGTTGCCCGCCCCCAAATAACTAAATGTATTTTGGTTTGCTCAATTTTGGGGTTTTCTAGGACCCAGCAGTGCTGATAGTGGGTTTATTATGCTATTGTTTTTAGCTTAGATGTTTAATGACTGTATGTAAATAGTCCTAATTTTATTACCGTATTGGCCCGAATATAAGCTGCACCTTTAAAATGGGGGGGGGAGACAATACCTGAATATAAGCCACTCCCTTAAAATTCCGCAGGCACACACACCCGTTCTGTTTTACCGTATGTCTGTTTGAGCAGCAATTTCGCAAAAGCCAATTTCTGTAAGGTCGCAAATTTAAGCTGCACTTTAACTTTTCACGGTCGGAATTTGGGGGGGGGGGAGTGCGGCTTATATTCAGGCCAATACGGTATATTGTGTAGCACCCTGGGAGTGAGGGTGTACCATCCTTTGGGAGCGAGGGTGAAGTGGGAAAAGTGTGCATGCACACTTCTTCAGATACTAATACTTATTTAAGTATTAGTATCTGAAGAAGTGTGCATGCACACGAAAGCTCATACCAATGACAAATTTAGTTGGTCTCTAAGGTGCTACTGGAAGGATTTTTTAAAATTATATTTTCCCTGTTAGATATGCTTTCACCCAGCTCAGATTCCAAACAATGCCTACTTAATACCTGGCTGGGAGATATACTCACAAATCTGTAAATCAGGGTCTATTGAGGAGCTGGTACATTATATTTTATACTGCCCATTGTATGATTCACCCAGAGTTAAATTTATCTCCCCTTTTCAGATTGCCTTAGAAGCTCAACCTGATTATTTGAAAATTAAATTATTGTTGGCAGGTGTTGATAAGTGCATCAGCTATAGGGTGGCACTATTTGTACTAGTGGCAAGAAAGATAAAGGCAATCTTTCTGGACAGTGCGAGTGCTAAACCCTAGGGGTGCTGACTAGAAGGAACATTCCTAAATTTTGGGCACTCTAGATTTGTCCTAATCTGGTGAATGTAATTTTTTTTAAAAAAAAATTTTGTAGCTGTGTGATTTGTGTTTGTACTGTCTTGTGATGGCCATTGGCTATAAATTCAATTCAATAAAATTTATTGAATAAATAACTAAGTTATAGTATTCCCAGTGCTCTGGTCAAAAGGCTCAAGTGTCTAGCATAACACATTGCATTGCCCCTCTTCTAGCAGAAAATGGAGAGTGGTACAATACAAATCTACTTAATTTGCATAATGTATTTTTATTGACCCAAGACTCTTCTCACCCAGTGCTTTTCCCTTCTCACCCAGTATAACACAATGGATAAAACCATTGTAAATCTGTGAAAGAAAAGAAAGAGCAGTTCTGCCAAACATAACTAGTTTTTTTTTTTACGTACCTGACCTGTACCCCAACAATTTCTTGCTGTGGAATCCCTTCTACTGCTCCAACATCAGCAGTGATAATCTGAATATTCAAGTGGGTAGGAATATCAAGGCAAATCCCTTTCAAATCTCCAAAACTTGCATTTGTATCTGCACCAAACATATCTAAATGGGGGAAAGCATTGTTCTGAGAAACTACTGAACAGTGTTGAACAGCTTATCTTTTTCTTTCAAGGTTACAAGGGAAAAGGGGCAATGTTGTTGTTTTCATTTTTTTAAGAGGCAGGCCTTACTCAACACAATGAGATGACCTGCTGAGTAAACACACAGAGGACAGTATAATTAATCATGCTTTCCAGAAAACACAGCAACCCTATACTTTTAAATACATGGAGATACTATTTTCTTACATCTACATCCTGCCTGTCTTCAAGACAGCACACACGCAGTTCCTAGGCAACTACCCATCCTGGTTCTGATCAGACCCAGACCTGCTTTGCTTCTCCAAGGAGGTGACCTCATGTGTCTTCAGACTTTAACCTGGGACCACATGACACCACTGCATCCTATGGCCCCTCAATCAGTATAACAATTATTCTGTAATTTCATTTGTTTTAAAATATCAATATTCAACTGCACAACTTTGAATCTAATATGGAAAAAACAGTCATGCTTTGTGGTGTTTAAAATGTTACTATCTCAAAATGTTTATAACTTGTGGTTATGCCATATGCTATTAAATTAAATTTTTAATAGGAATGACTTACTTTAACTAAAAGAAAACTCAGCAATTGACTCAATGCTAGTGAATGTTGGTACTCACAAATAATTTCCACCCAATCATCTGGGGCACTAGTAGCGGAGTTCCCTCTCTTTCCGACATGAGTAGCTTCCACCAACGAATTAAGTCTTTTGGTAACATTTTCCCTGCAATAATGGAACTTGGAACATTACAATTATGCACACTTGAAAATAAATTATTCAGGGTAGCAGAAACCAATGCAGCTTTGTTGATGAAAACATTGCTCTCCTTTAATGTCCTGCGATTTTTGTTTAGCCAAAATGTGGTTTATTTTATTGTCCAAACCAAGCCCAGCAACCTAACCATAAGTCTGTTTTCTGGCAACAAACTTCAATTTGAAACCATGATTTGTTGATGACTTGTTTTAGCTACATAACAGCCCCATTTAACCATGGTTTGGTTGTCCAACACACACTAGAGGCACAAAGCAAAACCAGCAGGAAATCAAAACACACTTTAGAGAAACAAGCTGCAGCTTGGATACTCATCTGTGTGATAATTCATGGTTTACTGAACAAACCATGGTTAAAAGAAACCATGGCTAAGTGTTATGTTCAAATGTAACCAATTATAGAATTTCAATGTGAGGTTAAAACTCCCTCATCACTTTAGACTTTCCACAAGTAGAAAAAGCGAAGAAAACACTCCATCTCACCTCAACTGATTGCAGTTGTCCTTAAGATCAACTTCTAAAATGCATCCAGAGATTGAATTTAGTCCGAACAAGATTGGTGTGTGACCTGCCGATGTACAGAAGCCCTTGCCATCTATGTAACAGAGGTATTTGCTTGAGAAATCCTCATATCTTTTTCAGGTTCTTGCTTACAGTTTTATGTAATATAATTTTTTTAACAAAAATTACTAAGGTGCACAATAAATAATGTTGAGATCTTACTGAGTTCACCTTTTTACATCCATTAGAAACAGAGAGGCTTTAATTCAATCCAAGCTGAAGTGACTGAGCTGTCACAGAGTACTTCTACACAGGACCAAGACTATAACACGGTTTCAAGAAACCTTTTTAAATGGCAGATCTCAGTATTTCCCTTCTGAAGCATTTCAAAAGAAAGTGGTATGATATCAGAAGCAAAAGCAGAAAAGCCAACTAAGGCTTTAGGTAGAAACAGCGTCTAATTATCTCGGTATCTGCCATAGATCAGATAAATACATACCGGTAGTTAGTTTTGCAGTTTACCATATTTCATATCAATAAAACACATCTCAACTCCAATTACACTGATATAATAATAATAATAAATTTATTTTATTATTATTATTTCATTATTTATACCCCGCCCAACTGGCTGGGTTTTCCCAGCCACTCTGGGCAGCTTACCTTAACCAAACAATATAGAAGATTGAAATTAGTGTTAGGGTGATAAACCTAATTCTGAAATGTTCATTTGTATCACGGTTCTATAACACTCCATATCAAAATGTAGTACCGGGCTTCCAAAGTTGCAAAATGGTAACAGCATCAGAAGAATTCAGATTTGCTGCTCTAATCGGTTTGCCAATTTGATAACCTATACAGAAAGAGATTGTTTTGTGTGAATTTTTATAGATGTTAATCGCTGTTGACAAGCAATACTGCCAAATAACTGTTATAGTGCATTCTTAACCATGTCTGCTCAGAAGTAAGTCTTATTGAATTTAATGCTTAAACCCAGGTGAGGGGTTGGGATTGCAACCTTAAGTCTTCCTAGAGTTAACACCCAAAGCATCAGTTTTTGACATTTCACTCCCCACATACATCATTACAAATATGTTGCGTTTTCTCTGGCAAGCATATAACCACCACCAATGAGGCTTTTCACCTGGATTCCCAGACAATTCTTCTCTGCTTGTAGTGTTTACACTCACAAAGTTGACCGTGAATTTCTGTGTCAGTATTTCTGAAAAAGGAAAAGGATACACAATAAATGCTAATGAAAAGGAGGAATACCACTTTGTTTAACCTTTAATTCTGCAATTATCATACAAATCATAACCTAAATTCTGATAACTAATGCAATACTGCATCCTTTAAAACCCACTGATATTTCTCTATTTATAAATAGATCATTTCAAAGCTGAATAGATCTTTTCGTGATTTCTATACACCACTGCAGAGGGCATGATGTACACTTTTCTGGATACACAGCATAAATGATGGCTACAATGGATGTCCTGCTCTTTTTTGCTTGGCTTTTATTTCAATGGGGCATATAGCAGACATTTGCAAAATCTTTTCTCATCAAAATCAGGTATACAAATATCAAAACTGGTGAACTTCTTTTGTTGCACAGAGCTGGAGGTCTGTGAAAGCCCTCCTCAAAGGTCTTTTGCCTCATAGCATGCATGACTGGAGTTGACAGAGGCTCCACCTGCTGAAATGGACCAAGTATGAAGTCATTTCCATTATCCTGCCTCTGAAGCAAGTGGGAGAAGTTACCCAGACTTGGATACAACAAGTATTTGACACAATCAGAAAGGGTGGTGGGCTTTAGGCTAGGCAACCCAAGTACAGTACTTGAACACAAGCAGCAAAAATAAACTTTGCTCCCCTCCTCACTCTCTTTGAACAGCAGATCCGCATTCAATATCACTAGTTCTCCTTGGGTTTAAAAACAGTATACCATGGGGGTCAGGATTTGCTGGGCCCATCTTACCAGCCACTGAGCTGAAAATTCTCTTTCATGTCACACTCCGATAATGTTTCAAGATTATGCCACAAAAACAACAAGGATTAGGAGTTGGAGAGAAACTGAGCAAGGAATGCAAAAAAGAAATATGATGGTACCTTCTGGACATACTGCTCCAGAAACTATGGTGACTTTTATTTCTATTATTCTCTTGCCTTCCCATATGATTGTATAATCTTCTCCAAAAGTGACATTTCTGCATTCTGAAAACACAGAACAATTTGTATGAAATCCAAATTTCATTGGAATTTAAAGAAAGCTCTAATGATCTGGTGATTTAGAGAGTGAGAGAGAGTTGAACACAGACTTACCTCTACCAGGGCAGCTACCTACATCAGTGTCTTTCCTCTCATGGGTCACCTGTGGCTTGATGCTGTCTGGCAAGAAAACAAACAGATTATTGAGTGCAACAAGTCTGAAAAACAACCTGCAACAAAGCAGATTGTAATTGCAGCAAGGAGGATCCCTGATGTAGAATAAGACATACAGATGGTTTTCTAGAGCATAACTTGTACAGGGGGGAAGATTATGATTTATTTATAGAAGTATTCATATATCTCCCACTCATAAAATATCAAGGTATTGCACTACATAAAATAATGCACAACAATGCAAAATAGGACTGGCTCATCTAAAAAAGAAAATTGGACTGAACAGGCCTGTCAGCATAAAAATGATGCTGGATATGCAGCTTGCATAGCACGATCCCTGAACCTAGCAACCAGTTGGTTGGGGAGAAGGTACTTGTAGTTCTTTCTTCTTTTCAACAGAGGACTTGACACTATCAGTCCCGATAGTGCCCTTTGTTGTCAGGGCATGGTCTGAAAGCAGAGAATGCAGCAATCTTGTTGAAGCTAAGCGGGTCTTGAGGTTGTGGTCAGTAACCAGACAGGAAATTATCTATGACCTCTAGGCACACTACCTTAAGAGTGACAGCTCGGTGGCTGGTAAGATGGGGCCAGCAAATCCTGACCCCCATGGCATACTGTTTTTAACCCAAGGAGAACTAGTGATATTGAATGCGGGTCCGCTGTTCAAAGAGAGTGAGGAGGGGAGCAAAGTTTATTTTTGCTGCCTGTGTTCAAGTACTTGGGTTGCCTAAAGCCCACCACCTGCATGTATATACATATATTGTTTGTGGATCAGTGTTTGCAAGCTCATAGTATGATTCGAGAGAAGAGCCAGGTCAAATTATACTTTGCATCATTTTACTTCATTTTAATCTTGAAGATAAAGAAAGTTTAAGCCTGGCAGCCATGCCTGAAAATGATGGTCACAAGTACAGTATTAGAAAAGAACACTTCAATCAACCTCGTTCTGATGGAGCAAAGAGCAATCTATTATTTCTGATCCCAACGTACCTCCAGTACCACTGTTTATTGCTATGTTAGGTGGTGTGCTCCTCACTCCATCACAAGCACTGAGACATTCGGCTTCAAAATTCTGAAGGAAGGCAACAGGGGCATTTCTTGCACATTGCCCAGCTATGAATTGCTGCATCATATAGGAAGAAAAGAGCTCAACATCAGATTTGTTTTTGTGAAATTTGTTTTTTCTCCTAAACAAGCTCAAAGCCAGCAGTAGAGAACTTTTTTTCATCCTGAGGGCCACTTCCCCAGTGGACAATTTTCAGGGTGGGGGCTGCATTCCAGTGGTGGGTGCAGTCAGAGGCAAAACTGAGCAGGGCTAGAAGCAAAAGCAGGAGCAGCAATGGGTGTGACTCTGATCTTTGTACAGTAGGCTATACTGTAGTCCAGCCACACAAAAGACAGCCTCTACATCCCTTGTTCCTTCATCCAGGCAAGCAAGAGTTCAAAGATAAATTCCAGCCAGGCAAAAGCACATGAAGGGGATACCCAGCAGGGGGCAGCAGGTGTTTTGGAAGAAGGGGCGTGGCCTAGGGAGACTCCCAAAATCCTGATTTAGGAGCTTGGTGGGTGCCATTTATCCCATGATCCAGAGGTCCCTCACACCGCTCTAAGCAAACACAAAAAGAGCCAAGGTGGTGGTGGTGGTGGTGTCGTCACGCATTCAAGCAAGCTGTCATTACCTGAGGAACTGTAAAATACCCATTCTGCACAGTCATAACTGGATCTCCTTGTCTGTAACCAGTGGAAAGTTTTCCTGGGATGGTTTGTAATGGTACTTTAAATGAAGAAACTTGGGGTGAAGAACTGCAAAAACATTTTTAAAAAAACAATCCACATTTGTATACTATCAAAGCCTTCGGTTTCTACAGAATCACAGCATTATGCTTGGTGTATGGAGAAAGAGGACAGAGAGAGGAGCTTTTCTTTCTCTAATTCCCAAACTCAGGATCCCTCAATGAAACTGATCAGCAGAAGATTCAGGGCTGACAAAAAGAAGTATTACTTCAGAAGTACATACTTCAGGCATCAAACTCATTGCCACATGATGTTATGATAGCCTCTAGCTCAGATGGCCGATTATCTATCCAGACTAGCAGCCACTGATAGATCAAAAGTAACATTCATTTAAAACAGCAGAATGCCACTCAGTATCAGCTTGAGGGGAAGAACAACAGAAGAAGACTGCTTCCTCCATACTCTACTTGGCTGCCGTTGGAGCCAGGATGCTGGACAAAATACCAAGCCTTTGGTCCAATCCAACAGCCAGGCTCTTCTAATGTTTGTAGCAGTAGCACGATGTGCTCAGCACATGAATTAAGAGGGAGCAGTGGGTAATAGCTTGAAGATCTCTGCAGCTTGTTCTCTCCCTCCTCCCAAATATGCTTTATTATCCTGTCTGTGGCAACAGGAAACAGAGAATGTACAGCCTGTGCGAGAAAATTTAAAATAAAGCATGGGGCCCAGTGAAAAGGAACAGCTGGGATGGAGAAACTGGAGCTCTCCAGGTGTTGTTGGACTGACTCACATCAGCCCCAGCTTGCATGGTGAGTGCTCAGGATAAAGAGTTTCTGCCCAAAAAACAATCGAAGAGCTGCAGATTCCCTTCTCTGTGCTACAGCATTTCTGAAGCTTCATTAGTGGGGACCTGAGCGAAAATCAGGACAGGGAGGAAGAGCTCTGTACCAGCCTTTGTCAACCTGGGACCCTCCAAACGTTTTGGACTATGATTCCCATCAGCCCCAGCCAGCTCAGCTGTGCTTGTTGCAACTGTTAGGTGCTGTAGACCAAAACACCTGGAAAGCACCAGATTGGCAAAGGCTGCCCTGAATGGCAGCAAATATATTTGATATGGCAGGCACTTACGGTAATACTAGTTGTTTGAAACATAGCTATTTGCGATGGCATTCCCTAAGCACTGCTTTTCAGTAGTGGCTCTATTGGAAATTCTGGGTATCTGTGATGTCTGTGCTTTTAGTAACTTACTGTTTTATTGCATTGGTTTTATTCTATAGAGTGCCTTACTTATTTTACAATGAAAGGTGATATATAAATGTCTTAATATATTTTTAAAAGGTTTATAAGAATGAAAGGTTCATAAAGTGCTCATTGTTTCTTTTAAAAATATTCTTGGATGACAGAATTGGTGGGAAGAGGTAATTCCACTGCTGGAAACATACTGAAAAGAGAAAATTAACAAAACTGTGCAAGCATGAGAGGTGGGGAGAAACTGGGTCACTTGCATGCACTTAGTTAGGGACTATCTCACAGGAATGCACATATCCCAGATAAGTCTCCATACTTACATAGCCCCATGATAGAAATAACCAAGGAAAGGTGTGTTGTTAATGGAAGACTGCACACATAGGAAGGGAAACCAGTCAGGGGCATTGTTCCCTGTCTGGACAGAGCACAGTTGGTCAAAAGGTGGACTGACATCCCCACCAAATATTCCTTTAAAACATGACCCATTGAACAGTTGCTTCATCTTTGAGGTGCATTCCTAGAAAAAGAAAAAGGAAATAAAAGGGTTCTACTTTTTTCCAAACTAAAAAGACTTGGAACAATAAAGCACAAGCTTTGGGGAGTGATTGTAGCTCAGTGGTAGAGCCCGTGCCCTGCATGCAAAAGGTCCCAGATTCATCAATCCCTGGCACATCCAGTTAAAACAGGTGTGGGGAACTCCAACCCCAACTACAGCTCCCATCAGCCTCACCAAGAATGCTGAATGGCAGGGATGATGGGAGTCATAGCTCAGCAACATCTAGAGGTCCAAAGCTTCCCCACACCCGAGTTAAACGGATCACAGGTAGCAAGTGGGGCACAAGACAACACCTAAAACCGGGAAGATCCACTCTAGTCAGAGCAGAAAATACTGGGCTAGATGGACAAAGAGGCCTGCATGAACTTATCTTACATGTTCTTTTTAAGAAAGAAAATGTAACCAGGGCGGACACTCACCCCTGCTGCTTATCAACCCTGGGAGCCATCAGCCACATTTTTTCATATATTTTCCTTCTTATTTAATTGGTTCAACTTCTGAAGACCAGAAGATACAACCATTGTTGGCTTATTGTGTCATAGTGCTAAATATAAAGAACAACACACAGTTCTCTGGCAAATAATATTGCAGGCGAAGTTTCTATCGGTAGTTGCAAGAATCAATGATACCAACTCGTAAGTTTGAACAAAATGTTTTTGAAACCTGAAGGCAGGATGTCCTTATTGGGTATCGCTTTGTAACGAATTGATGGGTCTATGGACCATAATAAAGATTGTTGTTGTTGTATTTAATATTGCAGGCATTTTTGTAGCTTTTCCCTAAGGATGCTTACAATGAGGAAAGTTTTCAAAATTAAATGTAGAATTAGTACCAAATCACAGCAGCAACGGATATCGCAGGCTCCTGCAGTGAGATTGCAAGGACAAGATCCTAGTGGCTGAAACACTTGATTGGGGATCACTGTTGTAGTATCTATTTAAAAAAGGAGAAAAATAACTTTCAGCTCTGAAACTTAAGGAGCTCCTCCCCACCCCACAGCTATTATCTAGTAGCAGCCATTCCATCTGACTGCAATGGGGAAAAGATGGGGAGCAGGGCCACTCCACTGGCTCTGCTGGGAAATCAACTGCATTTGAATCTTAATAATAATTTTAATTATTTGATTATTTGTACCCTGCCCATCTGACTGGATACCCCAGCCTTCCTCTCCTTGAACTACACACACACACACACACCACAGGAAAAAATGGGCAAGGCGGAGAGAGTTCTTCCATTTTGTAGGCAAAGTTGCTTCTTCTCCATATATTTTATTTAGCACTTTTTGAAGTCTACTGGGACTGCTGCATCAAAAGGCTGAAGCCTCAGTGAAAATACACGCAGAGTATCACAGAGAAACAGAAAAGGAAACTCTAAAATATAACATAAAGCAAGAGCAACTGAAATACCTTCTCCTTTTCCTGTCACATTTCCTGAGGACGTATTAGCATATATTTCAGCTTGGATCAACAGAAGGGCCACCACCACCGAATCTCGACAAGCTGAGACCTGCAAAGCTTCAACCAAGCAGAGGGCTTCTGTGCAGCAATTAGTGAGATTGGAAGTACACAGCTGCAGACTCCTGGTCAAAGATACCATCACTCTGGAAACGTTCTGAAACACAGAGTTTGATGGCAGGTAATACATTTACTAAACATCACACAAATTTCAAACACATCTTGCTGGAAAAGTGACCCTTCAACACCAGTCAATTAAATGGACCCTTCAACACCTCTGTTAATTAAATGGAGGGGCTGGAAGAGCAATAATTAACAAGCACCAAACAAAATGTGTTTAGTATTGCAATGCTAGTGGGAAAACACCCAATGATTTGACTCAGTAATACAAGTGTGAAGCAACCACAGAAAGAGATATTATTTGGGATTCTGTGTGGGGTTAAGTTAACTGTACAGTTCTCATTTTAACAAGCCTTTAAATTGTGACAGGCATGTATTTTTGATGGTTTAAATTTTTTTGCATCAATTTCTTATCACCTTGTTGGTTTTAAATTGATTGTGCAATTTGTATTGCTTATACAGTCATACCTCAAGTTACAGACGCCTCGGGTTGCGTGTTTTCAGGTGGTGCACCTGGAAGTACCAGAACGGGTACTTCCTGGTTTCGGCGCTCGCGTATGCGCAGAAGCACTAAATCGCTCTTTGTGCATGCGCAGAAGTGCCGGATCGCGACCCGTGCATGCACAGATGCGGCGCTGCGGGTTGCAAATGTGCCTCCTGCATGGATCATGCTCACAACCCAAGCATCCACTGTAGTTCTTTATTGTTTTACTTTTTTTGTATATTGTAATTTTAATAAATTTGCAAACCACTCAGAAGACATAATTGGTGGAGAGTATGCAAGTGTAACAAACAAATAAAATAAATATTCACTTATGTGAGAGGCAGGAATCCCTTATGGCAGGCAGCCACAGGTATCAAAAATGCACAAAATTTGAGTCAATAGAAGTATAGTTTAAATATTTAACCTGAATGGAAGGATGGATTATGGGATTTTTCTACTAACCCCTTGAAACGTTATATTCAAACTCCAGTCACCAGTTTTGTTTCTTCCAGTACAATCTGCAAGCGGCAACATTCCTGGAAGAGAGCAGAGAGCAATTATGAATACTTTCAGATTTACTCTTCTCTCTCACTTCATCACTGTGACAGATGGTAGAAGTAAGAGAGAGCATCTTATCAGCAGGAAAGTTCATGTACTCAGTCCCAAGTGATCTTTGAGACAGCAAAATGGTCCCACAATTTCTGTGGTATTTAAACACACCCAATTTGAGAAAAAAAACAGTGTCAAAGGAATCTTACCTGTTTCATTGTCTGCCACAGCAATAGTGAAAACATCTGACGCACTGCCCACCAAAGAAGCAGTGACTACTGGCCCAGACATGTAGATAAAGGGAGGCTGAAAACCTACAAATATAAATCAACATTAGCACTTGTGGGAAAAAAAATGTTATCACTGTCTGTACTTTTGTGCATTTCAATCCCTCTGACCTTACTTTTTATAATCCCTGCACCCAATCCAGTATATAACTATAACCCCATGCATCAGGGGACTGCGGTGTACAAAAGGCTTATCCATAATAAATTTGTTAAGTCTTCTAAGTGACACGATATTTTTTTGTTATTATCTAGAGAGATTTTTTCCCTTTTAGGGATTTCATTTCAGACCCCTCTTTGTATGTCTAAGAAATTTTCCTGGTCTACTTTACAGAAATACATAATAGAACAGAGGCAACCTTTTGTTTTGATGTCCTGTGGGATCACTTTGAACTATGGAGCACAAGGAGGAGAAACGTTGCCTGACTTGCACTGCACAAGGTTTGACTTACTGGGAGGCTGGACAGAGGGAGGGGAAGCAGTTAATAAGAGTTCTGCAGGGTGACAAAAAAAAGTTGACCACCTCAAGTGCCTTGTTTCATAAGGCTTTGGGTTGTCATTTGTTCGCTCTCGAGGGGGCTTCCACAGCTGCGTGGCAGGCAGAAACAAAACGGGTGAGGCTTTTTACCCAAGGCGGCGATGTGATGAAGTGGGGTACCGCCTGCACCTGCAAGATTTCTGCCTGTCACGCTGCATATGTTATTGCCAGAATTTGTTAGTTGCTTCATCCTGCTCAGGGCAACTTACAACCAAGCGAACAAGCGCACAGGAGAAGCGCCGAAACGTACGTTGCTCTTTCCTACCCACCCGGATTCCCATCCTGGGCTCCAGCCCCGAAAAAAGCCAGCAGTCCCCAAAGGAGACGCCGGACGAGCATGGCGAGGCGAAGCCGCCGCTAAAGCGAGCCGCCACCGCACCGGACGAGCAGCCGAGCCGCGGCCTCCCCAGGCGCCATTTTGAGAAGGGTTCCCTCAGTTGCTGTGGAAACGGCTGGGAGGAACCACCTCACGCCCGGTTCTGTCTGAAGCGGGAGAAGACGCTCACTCCTCTTGACCCTCCCCCTCAAAAATAACTCAAGCCCAGAGTGTTTCACTACATTGATTAACACAGGCTTGAGGTGGGAGGCAATAAAGCAGCAAAGAGTGCAGTCTGAAGTCCCTAGTGTCAAATCTCCTTTCCTCCACCCCTCTGCGTGAATGGTATGTTCCAATATTAAGGCGCAGGTGGCGCTGTGGGTTGAACCACAGAGCCTAGAGCTTGCCGATGCCGATCAGAAGGTTGGCGGTTCGAATCCCTGCGAGGGGGTGAGCTCCTATTGCTCGGTCCCTGCTCCTGCCAACCTAGCAGTTCAAAAGCACGTCAGAGTATAAGTAGATAAATAGGTACCGCTACAGCGCGAAGGTAAACGACGTTTCCGTGCGCTGCTCTGGTTCGCCAGAAGCGGCTTAGTCATGCTGGTCACATGACCTGGAAGCTGTACGCCGGCTCCCTCAGCCAGTAAAGCGAGATGAGCTCCGCAACCCCAGAGTCGGTCACGACTGGATCTGATGGTCAGGGGTCCCTTTACCTTTAATGGGTGGAGGAGGTTAAGTTAAATGCAATTTGTCTCTAAAAGTTGGCTTGCTTGGCTTGCTTATTGGCTTGCTGCTGTGCCTGTTCTTAAAGCAACTCCTATCAGAGTTGTAGCGGCAAAGCATCGTCCACGCCATGCTGTCAAAGAGCTTCATGCACCACTGTGAACAGTCGGAGTATCTTGGGAGCTATAATTATAGTGTTGGAAACTGTAGCTCTGTAAAATCAGAGCCCCTCAAAAAACTATAGTTCCCATGTTTTGTTGGGTGAGTGGGAGCCACAGCTTGGAGGGTGTGCCACGGTCCCCACTTCAGAGCCCCAGTGTGGCAGCCAGCATCCTAAGGTTCTTAGGTAGTGGTTGGTATCTATTGGAATTGGTAGCATGGAAGGCAAGAGAGACCAATAGCAACTGGAGGGAGAGCCCACAAGTTCTAGGAAGGTCCCCATCCTCCTCCGTTCCACACGTCCAATGCTGAGGCTAAGGAGAAGGAAGGCTGGCTCTTCTAATTAACCACACTGGCATCTTCTTGGCCAGGAGTCAGCAAACTTTTTCAGCAGGGGGCCAGTCCACTGTCCCTCAGACCTTGTGGGGGGCCAGACTATATTTTGAAAAAATATATTTGAACGAATTCCTATGCCCCACAAATAACCCAGAGATGCATTTTAAATAAAAGCACACATGGGCGTACCCAGGATCAAAACTAGGGGGGGGGCAAGGGGAGGGGCCAAGGCACGGAAGGGGAGGGGCCACAAAGTGGGCGGGAACAGCGAACTCGCGCTCCGCCGGGCTGTGCCCCTCCCTAGAAGCAGGGCTGGTGGGCGGAGGCGGAGCCCAGCCCAGCGGAGCGCGAGTTCAGCGTTCCCGCCCGCCGCGCCGCGCTCCCTGGTTCCCCGCCGCGCTTGGCCTTGCCTGAGGGCGCGCCGGGGAGCTGGAGGGAGGGTGCGGCGCGGTGCGGCGGGAATGGCGAACTCGCGCTCCGCCGGGCTGTGCTCCGCCTCTGCCCACCAGCCCTGCTTCTAGAGTAGGGCAGCTGCCCTAACTTGCCGAATGGTGGGTACGCCCTTGAAAGCACACATTCTACTCATGTAAAAACATTCCAATTCCCAGACCATCTGGGGCCGGATTTAGAAGGCAATTGGGCTGGATTCGGCCCCCAGGCCTTAGTTTGCCTACCCATGTTCTTGGCCATGCTGCTACCTTTATTGATCCAAAAACCAGAGGGAACATGCCAGTGGCCCACCTGGTCCATCATCCTGTTATCGCAATGGCCAACCAGATGCCCGTGGGAAACAAACAAACAAGATCTGAGCACAATAACACTCTCCCCTAATAGCCTCCTTAAATTTGTCTAGTCTTCATTTAAAGCCATCTAGGTTGGTGGCCATCACTGCCGCCTGTGGGAGCAAGTTCCATAGTTTTACCACGCGCTACAGTAAGAAGTACTTGCTATTATCGCTCCTAAATATTCCCACAAACTGTGGGATACATTCTAGCTATATACCTGGGTTGCCAGGTATTAGACTGCTTGGAACTCAGAGCCTCTGCAAGTGTGGGGCCAACCAATTAAGATGGTCTGCCCCAGGAGACTGATGGATCCGAATGGATTCCTGGTGGCTCTTGAGGAGTTTCCTGTCACCTTGTCAAGCAACCATCAAAGCCCTGGTGGACTTCTGGAACAGATAAATGACCCGGCCAGTGGATATGATTGCTTCTGAGTGTCCCCTGGTTCTCTGTGATGAAATGAGTCTGACCAAGCGCAGGATACAGCCTCGAGCCTCTTTGAAGCCCTACTCTGTGGCAGTGCAGGGAGCAAATAAATCTTTTTTCTCTGCCTCCTTTGTATCAGTGAGGAGCTGTCTTTTACACTCTGACCCACACAAGGAGAGTTAGACCACTCAATGGCCCGCTGTGAACTCTTTGCTCAGCACTTCCCTGACAAAATTATTCAGATCCATTCTGACTTGGACACTATAATTGATACAAGTCTGGTGGATGTAACTTTGGCCTTTGCTTGTCTGTTGTTAATGGATATTTTTACATTTTCAATGTGAACAGGATCCTTGAAAATGTGAGAGCTACCACATGTGTGCTAGATCCTTGTCCTTCCTGGCTCATCGAAATGGCCAGCAGGGGACTGACTGAGTGGGTGAAGGCAAGTGGTCAGTGCCTCCTTACAACAAGGCACAGTTCCAGCAGGCCCAAAAGAGGCAGTTATAAGACTTCTTTTTAAAGCCCTCCCTGGATCCCACCATATTGGATAATTTTTGACCAGTCTCTAATATCCCATTCTTGAGCAAGGACTGGAACATGTGGTGGCATCTCCAGGGTTTCTGGAGGAAAGGGATAATCTAGATCAGGCATCCCCAAACATCGGCCCTCCAGATGTTTTGGACTACAATTCCCATCTTCCCCAACCACTGGTCCTGTTAGCTAGGGATCATGGGAGTTGTAGGCCAAAACATCTGGAGGGCCGAAGTTTGGGGATGCCTGATCTAGATCCATTTCAATATGGTTTCAGGCCTGGTTATGGGACAAAGATGACTGGTCGCCTTGGTAGATGTCTTACACTGGGGACGGGACTGAATGTGTGTGTCCCTGTTGGCTGTCCGTCTGGGTCACCTTGCTGGGATGGAACTTGGAAGCACAGTTTTACCATGGCTCCATTCCTTTCTGGCAGGGCACACCCAGAAGGTAGTGCTGAGGGGCTCCTGTTTGACATCTTGGCCGTTGGTCTGCGGGGTCCCTCAGAGTTCTGTTCTGTCTGCCATGTTATATAACATTTACATCAAACTGCTGGAAAAGGTGGTCTGAAATTTTGGTGTTTGATGTCACTAGCATGCTGATAACACCCAGTGCTTTTTCTCCTTTCCACCTAAATCTAATGAAGCTGTCTTGGTTCTATACTGATGTCTGTCATTGGTAATGGACTGGATGAGGGTGAACAAACTGAAACTTAATCCAGACAAGAACAGATGCTCTTGGTCAGTTGGAAGGCAGAACAGGGAGCAGAAATTCAGCTGTGCTGAATGGGGTAACACTCCCCTTGAAGACACAAGTTTGCAGTTTGGGCATGCTCCTGGACTCAGCCCTGAGCCTGGATGCCCAGGTCTCTGCAGTGGCCACAAGTGCATTTTCACAGTTAAAGCTAGGGTGCCAGCTGTGCCTGCTCCTTGAGATGCCTGATTTGGCCACAGTGACACACACCTTAGTTACATCCCATTTGTTTTTAGCTGTTATTATTTTTATCTGTTATTATTTTTATCTTGAGTCCCTGTCAGGGAAAAAGGTGGGGTATAAAGAAATAAACATAACAACAACAACAACTACTACTACTACTACTACTACTACTATTATGCCTCACTGTAGCTCCTCATTCTGTAATTGAACCTGATTACTTTCCCTGAAAAGTTGAAGAAAAACAAACCATGGATTTCTCACTTTACAGTCCTCATTTCTTACCAAGATGTGTCTGTACCTGTTCGACCATAACACCGTGGTGACCCCATGCAATGCTTACGCCCTGTGAGTCCGTAATATGCAGGTGTTGATTTATAATCAGGACCCCAAGCACAGTACAAATTCCTCTGTAATGTCACCGTGACACCAATGAAGCTACCGTACACACACAACTCCATACAACATATATTTACAAAAATACACTTTTTTTCCTCACTGTTCTCTTTAAAGATAGGCCCACATTCTCCTTTTCTGAGCAGAGGATGTCACTGAGGAACTGCCAGAAGTAGACTCAAACAAGCAATCTCATGGCACCTTAAACACTAACGGATTAACAGTGCAACTCCATGTGTGTCTACTTGGAATTAAGTTTTCTGTGTCCAGTGGTTCTTACTAAGCATTCTTAGAACTTATTATGGCAGCAACTTTAATGGAGCAGAGCCCACAATGCTCCTTAAAACCTCTGCTAAATAGGACTATTCCATATACATGGAAATGGTCTGAAGACACATGGAGCTAAAGCTAAGCAGGTCTGGAGCTGTGTACACACTATAACTTTAAAGCTCATTTGAAACACATCATTTCTCTCAAAGAATTATGAGCACTGTAGTTTAACTCTCACGGTAGTTTAACTCTCATGGTTGCTGTGTTTTTTTAAAGACGCAGAGGCTGGCAATCAGTCATAGTATAAAGCCTAGGTTAAAAGGGGCACAATTGCCCTTACTTAAAATGGCCACCGTAGCCTCGCATGTGACACAACGCCCACTAAATTAAAAAGCAAAAACCCCTCGCTGTGCCCACAAGTGCATGTTAGGGGAAATGATGAATGACTACCTAATGCTGCCAGGCATTTAATAATGCAGCCACCGGGAGAGGCTTTGGGCTTTGGAGGTGGAATGGCCGTTTTGGCGGTCGGGCTACTCATTTTTCCCTGTCTCAACACCCCCCCCACTGCTTTGGCTGACTCAGGGCCCCCCCAATGGCTATGTGTTTCCCCCCTCCCTTTGTTGTGCCTCATCCCTGTGCCCCCTCTCCCCTTGTGAAAGGCCCTTCATTATTCTGTTAGTTTTTCCCTGCTTGGCAATGCTGTGGCCTATTGAAAAAGCTGGGCCTTGTTGCTGCAAAAGGACTGTTTTTTGTTGGTTGCTGTGGAATTTTGTGATGTCATCAGGCAGCGCAGCTGCTGGAGTCTTCAGAGCTTCTGGTGGTAACGTCTAATTTGGGCGCCACTTTTTTTGTATTTAATCATTATTTTAGGTGTGAAAGGTGTGGTTTTTTTGGGGGGGGGAATATGCCAGATCCCTCCCTGATGGGCAAGGTACGTTGTGGCCAAATTTGTTACATTATGGTTCAGCAGTTACGGAGAAAGGCTGTGACCTCCGCATGTGCAATGCCTACATTAATATATATATAGATGTTAAGTCTGCAAGCTGTACATATTCCATCAGTTTAAGTTGCCAATCTTCTTAAGTCAGGACTTCACTCGTTTTCCATTTTTGGGCTAGCAAAGCACGAGCCGCAGTAGTGGCATACATAAATTACCTTTTCAGACACCTGGGAATTTCCATCTGAGTTATCCCCAACAAAAACGACGGGTTGTTTTTTTTTGGGGGGGGGAGTTCTTTTAAACATTTTTTTCAGTTCCCAATACTCTTTTACCCTTTTACAGGTCCACCACTTATGGTAGAACGTACCCTCAGTCTCATTACATCTCTAACACTTATCTGATTCAGTGTTATACATCTTAGCAAGTCTACTAGAATTTAGAGACCATCTGTAAATCATTTTCAGGTAGTTCTCCTTCAAGGAATAACATGCTGTAAATTTCAGATCACTCTTCCAAACTTTTCCCCAAAGATTAAAATCTATATTGTGTCCTATATCTATTGCCCAATGTGTCATAGAGGCTTTGACAAGCTTGTCTTTTGTTTCCCACTCTAATAACAAATTGTACATTTTAGATAAAGGTTTTTCTTTATTTTGTAGGAGTTGTTTTTCAAATTGTGAGCTTTGGTCCAAAAAAACATTTTTCCTGTTTATTTTAAACATTTCATATAACTGATGATATTGTAGCCAGCCTGTAACATGGCTCCTTACACTTTCCATTGATTTCAGTTTGGGTTCCCCCTCTGTGAAGTATAGCAATTCCCTGTAAGTTGCCCACTATCTATCCATATTAACTCTCTTTATTGCAATAGCCTCAACAGGAGATAGCCATAAAGATGTTTACCTTTCCAGCAGACTTTAATATTTCTCCCAAACTCTATACAAATTCTTCCTTAGAATATGGTTTGTAAAACTTTTGTAAGTTTTTACCTTCCCATACCATAAACATGCATGCCAGCTGAATTTTAAATCATGACCTTCTAAATCCAGGATGTCTGCATTATCCAATGTAATCCATTCTTTTAACCAACACAAACCATAAATAAATTACGGTGCCCAGAATTCTTTGAAGAAAATAATGTGCTTCAACTGTGATATAAAGCTACAGTATATTGCTGGTTTATCTTAAACAGTTCAGTCCCATTCAATTTTTTTTTAAAAAAACAAATATTAATAGCATACACCTCCTAACTCAACAGCAGAAGCAAAACTATACTTTATGCCTGCAACTGATATAGCCAACTCAAGACAGCACTGGAAAGTGTTTTCTGTCCATAATATCCTTTCTAAAAGCAAGGTTGGCGAAAAGAGAGATTGAAAAGGAGCTTGAAATAACCAGAGCTTTGTGCGGAAAAGTTAAGCTTCACTTGCCTGACCTCCCTCAAAGACCGGGTGAATGTTTAGCAGCTGGTGTTGTGCATGGCTGGTGAGGAGATATCCAGCCAGCTTCAACCAGTGATGCAGGATATCCTTGTCATCCACCTCCCACGCTATTTGAGAGCAAGGTCTCTTCTGCGTGTCTGCCAAGGGCCCAGTAATTCCAGAAGTGAGGAGAGAGAGAAAGAGAGAGAGAGAGTTGCTTCCCCACCACTTTCAAAAGACGGACATCAAAGAAACACCCATGGATGCTGATCCAAGGATCTGCCTGGCATTCCTATATAAGAACGACCCTTTCTATTCACTCTGCCTTTCAGATTTGCTGACAGCACCCCAGCAGGTTAAGAATAAGTTTCTCAAGGAGCAGAAGGACCTAACAATGGTAAGGTGACCAGTTTCATTGCCTTCCCTCACCCTCAGCAGATGTTTTTGTTGTTGTTTATTAAATTTCTATATCACCCTTCATCCGAGGATCATTAGGGTAAGGGCCAGATCTGTTGAGCGCAGCATTCTAGCGTTGGAAGTCTCTCTGCTGTCTTTTGCCACCTGCACAAAATCATGGCAGATTTCTGAAGTACAGGAGGATTCTTAGTTGATTGTATGACTCCTTTCAAGCTTTTCCCTCCCTTCACTGTTCGTTTCCAGACTATAAAGAAACTGGAACAGCAGAAGCTGAGCAGGCTGCGACAACTGGACGAGGAAAGAAAACAGTTCAGTCTGCTCATGAGGAAGAAACTGACCCCCGGGGTCATAATCAGGACAGGGTCATCCACCATGACTATGGAAAGAGGTTCCCAGAGGACATTCTCCAGCATCCAGTTTTCTTCTCTGGCTTCCAGCAAGAGCAGCTGGAAGACCCAAGGCAGCAAGCCACACACCCAATCAGGCCCTGGCTTCTTTTCAGCCATTGGACGATAGGTTCCTGCAACTCACACTCCAAAGGTTTTGCAATGTAAGCTTGACACCCAGGGAGAATTGGATCTTTAAAATGTAACGTTCCAGGCAAGAAACGGAGAACTTTGCTGGGACTGCTGGGAATTGTAGTTCGGCAACATCTGTCCTTGCTTAACCTAACTCACATGGTTATTTCCAGGATTTAAAAAGTGGCATACAATAGCAGCATGATCCCATGTATCTCTACTCAGGAGTAAGTCATGTTGCGTTCAGTGGGATTTTCTCCTAGGTAAGGGCAGATACAAGGATCTGGCCTTCCACGTCAGATCCATTTCCGCAGTCCTGCAACATAAAATCAGCCCAAATTCTCTGGAAGAAAGGTGGGATTCAAAAGTGATTTGAGAGTTCTGTGCAAGCCTGAATGTCTGAACTGGCTCTTCTGTGTTTTCCACCCACAGGCAACCAATCTTTTATTTCCCAGACTGTCTGCTGGCAGCGAATATATACAAATGCCCAGACAGCAAGGAGGAATGAACAGGAAGTGGAAGTTAATTGCCTCTTACTGGTCACATGATGCCATCCATGAACTTTCACGGAATTATCAACAAATTTAAAAAAAAAAAGTGAAAGGTAACCATAGTTTCCACTGGCAATATAACACTCCGTCCCACTCGAGAGGTGGGCTAGGCTGCAATCCTACTGCAATCCACACTTAAGCCTGGCATAATCACTGAACTCAATGGGACTTATTTTTGTAGACATGTACGAGATTGCAGTTTTATGTACGGTATAAGTTTGTTCACATGCACATTTGAGGAAATATGTGAATAGAGAAGACTTCTCTAGGACTGAGTAATGTAGGCTTGTAAACAGCTACTAACCCGGTTGCAGGTGAGTGGTAGCAACTGCCAGCAGGTGGATCAGGCTGAATTCTGTATATTGAAAGTAATTCAGTTCCCCACACTTCTTTTCAGGCAATTAATAGGTCATAAATTACTAACGCACACATAGGAGTCTTATAAATGTCAGCTGCTGATGTCAGGATCTAGATCACGGTTGATTTTCTGAGCATGCAACTCCACTGTTATATCACCTGCAGTGACTTCTGGTCCATTTTTGGACCCAATTCAAAGAGATGGCTATTACAAGGGATGGCTGACCTCATTCCTGCTCACCTTTGCTTGACTCAGAAAAGAGGCAAATTGCTTTCCTGCAAAATTGGAAAAGCAGATAATTTTCCAAGCCAATCTATCATTTGTACGTTACCCACTCATTACACAGCCTGCAGCCACTGGACTGATTTTGGGAGGCTGCTCTGTGAACAATTAGCCTCCAGTTTTATTTCGTTTGCATCGACTTCAAGTTAATTTCTGGATGAAATTCAGCATGCCTGTTCTTACCTATAAAGCCCAAACAGTTTGGGACCAGGACACTTGAAGGACTACCTCCTCCCAGATTGTCCTGCATCCAATGTTGAAGGCGCTGCTTTCAAAACCTCATGGAACATGAGATGGGTCCTTTTCTACTGAGGCTTCTGTCTTGTGGCTCCATTTCCCTCATGTATTTTTTTGCTTCAGGCACCTTTCAATGTAGGTTAAATTTGACTGTTTTGTCCTGCTCCTGATTCTGCTGTTCAGGTAATTGAACTTTTAAAAATTGCATTTTTAAGTCATTTTATGAACTTCTTTGTAAGCTGCTTTGATGCTTTTTGCAATTAAAGGAAAGTGGGACGTGCATTTTTAACTAACTAAAGTAGCTATGCAGTTTAGTGGGCCAGAGGACTGTGCACTTGCTCACCTCCTACCCGTTTCTTGTGCAGATATCCTGCATAGGCCCCTTCTAAATGTGTCTGATTTTATGTCTGTCCGTCAATGGTGGTTCCTGTGAAGGGTCTTGCCTATGGGAAAGCTCTTCAAATAAATTATAGGCTGTTACAAGGAAAACACCCGAATCCTGTTTTCCTAGAAGCAGTTTATTAAGGAAAAGTTACAAAACATTTGTAAAACAAAACAGCATTGAGATGGCAAAGATTCAGTATAATATACAGGCCTGTCAATAAGTTATAGGGTCTCTAGAAAACACTGGTTCCTGATAGACCACCAAATGTAACATAAATCTTTAAATTTGGGCTCAGGAAGCAAAGCACACAGAGACAACTGTTTGTGGAAGGATGAAAGAAAGTGTGTTTTGGCTGTGCTGGAACCATGTCCAACATTCAAGGAAATAAGATCACATGGCAGAGGTTTTCTGCCAGAAGTACAGAAAAGGAGAAAAGCACACTATTCATTCAATCTTTCCTTGTGGCTGGTCAAACATGAGACAGGATAAGCCACTCGGTCAGTTTCATTACTGAAATTGTCAAGCAGTTGTTGGTGTGCTTTCAATAGTGGCATTTAACTGTGATAGGTTAATCTGCTTGTTCCAGCTTAAATTTTGGCTGAACTGGCTCTGTTTAGAAGCAGATGTAGTGATCACTATTAAAAAGCGTGATGGGGGTGGACAAATACCTAAGATGCATTGTTAACCGTACTGAAAACCATAGCTCAGAGCAGTCTTTAAATCGACAGTTCTTTCTACTAATTTGAAAGGAGCTCTACAGGACCAGCCCAGGAGCCCCAAAATTTCAGTTCCTAAAGCAAATATTAGATTTCTATTTAAATAATTCAAATTGATTTGATTTGTACCAAATGGAGCAGTTGGTCCAAGGACGCTATATTAGAGATTCATCACGCTTGGCTTTACACATTTCTGGCTTTACAGCTGCACTAGCTGAAGCCGTTGGTTCAAGGCAGTTACACATTAACCATCCTGACTTTATAATATAGCAGAAGTTTTAAGTGTCAACATGGGCCACTGAACAGACTAGCTGCATCCAACTTATGTGGCTGTTCCAAAATGTTTAGCCCCAGGGATTGTCATACAGGTCCCTCTTTTCCAGTGTCCCGTAACCAACATCGGTAGCTTAACAGCTACAATCTGAAATTCACATACACCAACGATGCTGTTAAACAGCCAATTTCAATTTCTTTTTCTTAGCCTTCATGACAGCTGGCAGTGAAATCTTGAATGCAGTCCTAGAATGACAAAAAAATAATAATCCTGGCTGGGTTGCTAGAAGCTGCACCTGCAGATATGTTCACACATAACATTAAGCCATTGTTTGTTTTATCTAAGAGGTGTTGAACAATCCAGGATTAGTCTTGCAATCAGGCAAAGTAACAGTGGCTTGCTTCACCTGGTGTTGCTTTTGTTACCTAACTGCTCTCACCTTGCTCCAGGTGCCTATGGGAAGCCCACAAGGAGAACCCGAGTGCAACAGTACTCGCCTCATCCACAGTTCCTAGGTCCTGTGTCCAGAGGCAAACTACCTCTGACAGTGGAGGCAGAATGTGGCCATTGTGGCCAACAGCCATTGGTAGCCACATCTGCCATAATTTGTCTACTATTTTAAAGTTGTCCCAGCTGGTGGCCATCATCACTTATTGTGGGAGCAAATTCCACATGCATTGTGTGAACAAGTACTTTTTATTTGTCCTGAATATTCGACATGTCTAGTAGGGTCATGCAGTTAAGAAGGGGAAGGGGTCAAATTCCTGTCCACAAACTACTGAAAACTATGCCCAGTTCCAGTTCCCATAAACATGATGGACGCATGTCTGAACCCCTCTCTCTGCAACAATGAGGGCCAGAAACTTTTTGTTGCTTTTATGCAGAGAATGCAGAACAAATGCATGTCCAAGCCTACCTGGACATGTTTTATTTTAAATAAATATATATAAAATTATGTATCAAGGTCACTTACTCGCAAGTGGTGCAAATTGGACTGAAGCTGCAGAATACTGTGCGGACAAAAGAACAACAACAGATACATTCAGACTGTAAACTGGTTAAGGAAGGCTGCAGAAATCAATCAAAACCTGGGAAAACCAATCGGATAATAAGACTTACTTGACAAACACACAGAGCAGACATAACCGATTTCAATGAGATTTCTGTGGCAGAAGCAGGCAGCTCGGTAGTCAACATGAACAGGGGGTGGGAGAATTAGCTGGGATCTTTGTTCTTGGTCAGGCAGATATACCCACTGTAATAATAATAATAATAATAATAATAATAATAATAATAATAATAATAATAAATAGCAGCAGCTTTCTAACTTCAGAGAACACGGCTAGATTAAAGTAGGGGTCAGGTGAAGGTAGATTAGGATGCATTAGAAAAGCACAGGGTGATCTGCAATGATTGACAGGAGTTTCCAACTCCCAATTGTCACAACACAGTAAGTTTTTGTGGGATATAAAGCTGTCAGTCAAGTCTAACATTCCGAGAGGACTAACTACCTCTATGTAGCATGCAGCTTTGTCAGTTGTTTGGTTGCTGCTAGGTGTGTTAACTGGTAATACTCAAGATGCAGTCTTCTCATGATTCACTACTATCTAGTACAGTCATACCTCTGGTTATGTTGCATATTTTCAGCTTAAGAATGCAGCGGACCCAGAAGTGTTTACTTCTGGGTTCCGCCGCGTGCACATGCACAGAAGCGTTCTGTGCTCTTTGTGCATGTGCTGAAGCACTCTATCAGCGCTTCGTGCATGCGCTGAAGCGCCGCTCCGGATACGTACTTTTCGGGGTGAGAACGGAACCCTGGAACGGATCGAGTACCGTACATATCCAGAGGTACCACTGTATATAGTTTATCTGTTATTTAACTTAAGCCTGCCTTCAGGAACAACTCTGTAAACTGAATGAATCTGATAGTAAAGTAGTTTATGTTAATATGTGTCAGAGGGCTTGGTGTGGCTACTCTAGAGTAACGACTCCAGCATGGTCTTTTAAGGCTTTTATTAAGTGCTGATTATTTACAGTGTTCAGAGCAATGAAAATGCATCCTTAAGGTGAGGTGTCAGAACTCCCGAATGGCGATTGGCGCGTTTTCTTCCAGCACCACAACTTTGGCAGACCCAACCTCTTCCCCCTACGTTTGCGTCGCAATTCGGGAGTTGGGGGGATTGGCCTCCCCCCCGTGCGTCCAACTTCCTGTCCCACCTGAGGCATGGGCTCCACAACCCTGCCTGAGCCTCGGACACCACTTCCTGACTCTCCGCTGGAGGCAGAGCTCTCCTTACTCTCTCCAGCGCTTGGTGATGGGCTGGAACTTAAGATGGGAGGGACTTCCCTGTATCCCTTGTCCCTCACATCCACCCCCCTCCCAGGCTCCTCTCTCCCCCTCCCTAGTGGCTCTCTGCTTGCTGGGGACGAGTGAAATCCCAAGAAGTCCGTGGCATCCGAGCCTGTGGGTGTGAAAATTTCCCCCCAATCCTGCGATCTCTCTCCTTCCCCCTGAGAAGACGGAAACCCCAAGAAGTCAGTGGCATCAGAGCTGGTGGGAGTAAAAATGTTCTGCCAGTCCTCTCCTGCCTCTGACGTCGTCGACCTCGGTGAAACCCACACCTCTTCTTCCGTGTCCTCAAATTCCGCTTCCCATCTCCATGGGGAGCTGCTACCTGCTATCCCTTCCTCCTGCTCTTCCCCCTCTCCCTCCCTTTCCATGTGCCAGGGCTTGGGCCTGTGGGGGAACAGGGCGTGGAACTCTTCCACTAAAAATTCCTCAGGTACTTCCGTGGCCGGTATCCACTCATTGTGGGATGGCGGAGTGTCCTCCCATGCTATCAGGTACTCCAGCCCTCTCACCCCTCTCCTTGAGTCTAAAATCTCAGTTGCCTCATTGAGCTGTCGGGCGTTTCCCGTCTCCCCCCCTCCCTCTGGAGGTTGATCGCTGTCCCTGAACCTGGTACTTTCCCTGTACGGCGACAGCAGTGATCTATGAAACACTGGGTGCACTCTCATGTCCTCCGGCAGTGCTAGCCTGAAGGCTACCGGGTTGACCTGTTGCGTGACCGTGAAGGGGCCCAGCCTCCTGGGTGCTAACTTTTTGCATCGCCCCCTGGTGGGAAGACCTTCCGAGGATAACCAAACCTTGTCCCCCACCCTGATGACCTCTCCCGGCCGCCTGTGGCGATCTGCCCCCTTCTTGTACGCTTCCTTGGCCCTCTCCAAGTGTTCTCTGAGCTGCTGGTGCACCGTCTCCAGGTCCTCTGCCCAATCCTCTGCCTGTGGGCCCTCTTCCTCCTCCTCCCCCTCCCTCTCCGGGAAAGATCTGAGGTCGCGCCCGTAGTTGGCCTTAAAGGGCGACACCCCTGTGGAGACGTGCACCGCATTGTTGTAGGCAAATTCTGCTAGTGGCAGGCGATCCACCCAGTCCGTTTGCCTCTGGCTGACGTAACATCTCAGGTACTGCTGCAGAATGGCGTTGACCCGCTCCGCCTGTCCATTGGTCTGCGGGTGCCGAGCCGTCGACAAGCTGACCTCCACCTGCAGGAGGTTCATTAGCCGTCGCCAGAACCTGGAAACAAATTGGCGGCCACGATCCGAAATAACTCTTAAAGGCAATCCATGCAGTCGGAATACGTGGTCCACAAACAGTTTGGCCGTCTCTTCTGCCGAGACCGCCCTGGCACACGGTATAAAGTGGCACATTTTGGACATGAGGTCCACCACCACCAACACTGCGGTCTTGCCCCTGGACGACGGCAGGTCTGTGATGAAGTCCATGGACACTGCTTCCCACGGCCTGTGCGGTGTGGCTAATGGCTCCAGCAAACCTGCTGGTGGCGCTCTGACCACCTTTGCTCGCTGGCAGGTGTCACATCCCCTGACATAATCCCGAACATCCTCCCGCACCCCTGGCCACCAGAAGTGTCTCATGACTAGGTGAGTGGTTTTGTCCCTTCCGAAATGACCCGCCGTTGGGTTGTCGTGCATCTGCTTGAGAACCTTACCTCTCAGCTGTTTGGTTGGGAGGTACAGGGCTCCCCTGTAAAAAAGCAAACCCCTCCTTTCCTCAAAGTCTTTGGCCTGCTCCCTCCCCCCTCTCAGGTCTCTGAGGATGCGGGTGGCAAATTCATCCGCTGCCGTCAGTGCTGTGAGTTCTGCCTCGCTCACCACTGCTGCACCGCATGACCATGCAGATGGGGGGAAAACGTGCCTGGGTGCTGGTGGCAACTCCTCCTCCATGTACTCTGGCTTGCGGGAGAGGGCATCCGCCCTGACGTTCTGCTCCCCCGGGATGTAGTGGATGGAGAAGTTGAAGTTCGAGAAGAACTCTGCCCACCGTATCTGCCGCTGGTTGAGCACCCTGGCCGTTCTCCAGAACTCCAGGTTCTTGTGGTCTGTGCACACCTGGATGGGGTGCTTGGCGCCCACCAGGAAGTGTCGCCAGTGCTGGAACGCAGCGTGGATCGCGAGAAGTTCCCTATCAAACACTGTGTAGTTGCGTTCAGGCTGGGTCAGCTTCCTGGAGAAGAAGGCACAGGGTCTCCACTCTCTGTTGGTGTCCAGTTGCAACAGAATCGCTCCCACAGCTTTATCAGAAGCATCTGTCTCCAGGCGTAGGGGCGCATCCTGCACCACGTGGAACAGGTGCTGGTCTGAAGCGAATACTCTCTTGAGGCTTTCGAACGCTGCTTGTGCCTCTGGTGTCCACCTGAACTTCTGCTTGCCTCTCAGGCAGTCGGTGATGGGAGCCGTGACACGAGAGAAGTTCTTGATGAACTTCCTGTAGAAGTTAGCGAAGCCTAGTAGGCGTTGGGCATCTTTGCGCGTCCTGGGGCTGTGCCAGTCCAGGATGGTCTGCACCTTGTCCTTGTCCATCGCCAGCCCCTTGTCTGACAGCTTGTAGCCCAGGAAGTCCACCTCCTTGGTGTGAAACTTGCACTTCTCCAGCTTCACATACAGGTGGTTGTCCTTCAGGCGCTGCAACACCTCCCTGACATCCTTCACATGCTGCACTGGGTCATTGGAATAGATAAGGATGTCATCCAGAAAGACCAAGCAGTTCTTGAAGAGGAGGGACCCCAGGACGTGGTGCATGAAGGCCTGGAAGCAGGCTGAGCCCCCTTGCAACCCAAAGGGCATCACCAGATATTCAAAAGAGCCCAGAGGCGTGAACATCGTGGTTTTCCATTCATCGCCCTCCCGGATCCTGATCAAGTTGTACGCCCCTCTTAGGTCTAGCTTGGTGAAAATCTTGCCCCTGCGTGCCGCTGTCAGAAGATCATCCACTCTGGGCATGGGGAAAGCCACTGGCTCTGTCACTGAATTCAGCCGTCTAAAATCCACCACCAGACGGCGCTGTTGCGTGTCTTTCTTGTCCACCCAGAAGACCGGGCTGCCCCCTGCTGCCTTGCTTTCTCTGATGAACCCCCGCTTGAGGTTCTTGTCGATGAAAGCGCGCAGATCCTCCAGTTCCTGGTCTGACATGGCGTACAGCTTGGCTGGGGGTATCGTTGCCCCAGGCACCAGGTTGATCTGGCAGTCAAAAGGCCTGTGTGGAGGTAGGTGGTCGGACTCCGCTTCGCTGAAGACCTCCTGCAGGTCCCAGTACGGCTTGGGTATCGCCTCACCCCCTTTGACGTGCATGGTGGCCACCGTGGCTATCGGAGGCCCCTCCCCTGGTTGGTGCTGCATGCAATGTTCCAGACAAAAGTCCGACCCAAACGTGATGCATCTCTGGTGCCAACTTATGGAGGGGTCGTGGCGCGCCAGCCAGCTCATTCCCAAAACGATGGGGGGGTCTGAGATGGTCGTGACGTTGAAAGCCAGTGTCTCTGAGTGCCTTCCCACTGTCATTCTCATGGGGGGGGTTTGATGAGTGATGGCCCCTCCCAGCAACTCTCTGCCATCAATGGTGGCCACATGCAGGGGAAAATCCAGCTGCAGAAGTTGGATCTGGTGCTCTTCTGCAAAGTTTCTCGAGAAGAAGTTGGCTGAGGCACCACTGTCAATTAAGGCGAGGACTGTCAGGGGATAGCCATTTGGGAGCGTCAGTGTGACTTCTAGAACCACTCCTGCTCTGGGAGGGGTGGGCTGGCTCTGCTCCTCTCTGTGCGGGTGGGCGGGCTGGGGCTGTTCACTGCTGACTGTGCCTGGCTGCTGCCCCTTGTCTCCTGCAGCCAGGCTGTCTCGTTTCCCTGCTGTGGTGCTACGTCAGTGGGGGAAGGTACAACCGTTCCCGCCTTTCCTTGCCACTCTCTGCGATGAGGGCAGTCTCTGACGCGATGCCGGGGGGAGTTGCAGAGAAAGCAATTCCCGCCTCTTCCCTCCTTGCGTCTTGGCGCCGCCGGGGTTTGAAAAGCCCGCGCGCGCGCTCCCCCAATCTCCATCGGTTCCGGCTCTGGGCTTGGTCTGGGCGGGTCTGGGGGCGGTCCCTGGGGTGGGGTTTGGTGATGTGGTCTGTCCTGAGAGCGTGGGAACCAAGGTTTTGCTGCGCGCGTCGCTTGTTTGTCATACCATCTGGATTCCTGTCTCACCCCCACCGCTAGCGCCGCTTTGCTGAGCTGATCCATAGTCTGCGGTCTAGGACCTCTTGCCAGCTCATCCTTAACGTCTGCATGCAAACCCAGGTAGAAGGCTGATTTCACTGGCTCACTGTTCAGATCCCACCCCAGTTTGTGCACCAGCATGGTGAATTTCGCCCAGTAGTCCCTAACTGTCGATTTTCCTTGGGTTAAGTCATGAAGCTCCTGTTTAGTGGCCTCCATTTCACTGTCGCTAGCGTACATTAATTTTAAAGCTTCTAGAAATAAAGTTGCGTTCTTCATGCAAGGATTTTTTTGCGCGATGAGCGGTCTTACCCATTCTCGGGCGGCCCCCGTCAAATGCTCTATGATAAAGTAGACTCTGTGCGCGTCATCTGGGAATTCTGCTGCATGCAATTCCAGCGCATAATTTATTTCTGTCTCGAATCCGAGGTACTCCCTCGGGTCTCCGCTGAACTTGGTGACTAGGCTCTGTCCCCTTCTCACTTGGACTAGCTGCGGCTGGGGTGCCCCCCCACCTCTAGCGGCTTTCTCCTCTTCCAACTTTTTCTGCAGGTCTAATACCATCACCCTTAGCTGTTTCTCAGTCTCCTCTTTTGTCCTCACCTGGTCCACCAGCTTGTTCAGCTCCTCCTGCGCCCCTCGCGCTTCCTCCTGAGCGGCATGCAATTGCTGCTGTGCGTGCGCTGTGAGGTTCTGTAGCTCCTGCTTCGCTGCTTCGGCCTCCAGCCTCCAATGCTCAGCCTCTTGAGCGCTCATCGCTGCACTCCAAAGTAGCCAAAAAAAGATTCGGGAGTTGCTGTCAGAGGGCTTGGTGTGGCTACTCTAGAGTAACGACTCCAGCATGGTCTTTTAAGGCTTTTATTAAGTGCTGATTATTTACAGTGTTCAGAGCAATGAAAATGCATCCTTAAGGTGAGGTGTCAGAACTCCCGAATGGCGATTGGCGCGTTTTCTTCCAGCACCACAACTTTGGCAGACCCAACCTCTTCCCCCTACGTTTGCGTCGCAATTCGGGAGTTGGGGGGATTGGCCTCCCCCCCGTGCGTCCAACTTCCTGTCCCACCTGAGGCATGGGCTCCACAACCCTGCCTGAGCCTCGGACACCACTTCCTGACTCTCCGCTGGAGGCAGAGCTCTCCTTACTCTCTCCAGCGCTTGGTGATGGGCTGGAACTTAAGATGGGAGGGACTTCCCTGTATCCCTTGTCCCTCACAATATGATTCAGATTCATGTGTGTTTTCTTTAAGAGGGACAGAAAGGGATTATTATCAATCAGGAAGGTATAATTATTGATAGGACTCAAACGAGTTAGCAACCTGCTTGTCGTTGCATAAACTCAAACAGGGGATCGTTTAAACTCTGCTAAATTATATAAACGTCCCCACAGTGTTTTTTTCTAAACTACATTGTTAGAATCCTTGACCATAGTAACGCAGATGTGGTTTTGACCTTGCATATCCTGGTCACTCCAGTGTGTAGTTCAAGGGGTTCATTTGGCAACTGGCGCCACCCAATGAGCCACTGTTTCACACCTGGCTCTAGTTGGGAGACATTGGGGTTCCAGTATAAAAAAGATGCTGACACCCAGGTAAATTCCACAAGCCTTAAGTTTGCCCACACCTGGATGTGAGGACTAAGAATGTTAAGGATTTGCTTCCTGGATAAAGCCAAAGTCTGCTGAGCCCATTGCTTTGTTTCCAGTGGTGGTTAGTCAGTTGTCTTTGGCAGCTCGCAAGCACAGTGCATTCCCAATCGCCTTCTAAATCTGGCCGCAGACAGTCCGGAAATCAGCGTGCTTTGGCACGAGTAGAATGTATCCTTTTATTTAAAATGCATCTCTGGGTTATTTGTGGGGCATAGGAATTCGTTCATCCCCCCACGCCCAAAAAATATAGTCCGGCCCCCCACAAGGTCTGAGGGACAGTGGAGCGGCCCCCTGCTGAAAAAGTTTGCTGACCCCTGATTTTATCTCATGACTGAGGGCCTCTTCTACAGCTATCCTCTATGGAGCAAAGTCTACCTATCCAAAATGTTAGCACAATTATTATTTTTTATCCTCCCTGGAAAGTTTTCAAAAACTGTAAATCACGGCTCTGAGAATCAATCCAAGGCCACTAAAGGTTTGGCCATCCCATATGTCAAGAAGAAAAGGGGCACTTTACAGATCATCACACAAAATGCAGGCAACAATTTATAAAAGCTTGTTCATGGAGCACTTTTGAACCAGAATTAATATAGAGGTGATTGATTGGAAAAGTGGAACTCACCAGCAAATACTGCAGCAGAGATGGCATATGGGGAACTTTCAAGTAAATGCCACCAGTAATATCGCAAGCCTGGAAAACATGGTGCTATTACTTTAAAAACAGTGTAACACCAGGAGGAAGTAAGCAGCTTAGTGGTAGAACATATGCTTTGCATGCAGAAGGCCCAATGCTCAATCCTGGATTATTCAGGTAAGATTAGGAAAGACCCCGTCTGAAAGAGTTGCTACCAGTAAAACGAGGTGGACTCAGCTTAGGGAATGGCTTGACTCAGCATAAGGAATCTTCCTATGTGCCTAGCTCCTAGACCTCATGACTGTCACGACCTCTTCCTATTTTCTAGATATCTTGATATTCTAAAATTTACTTCAAGCCCACGGAAGCCCCTCCCCTGCAAAATAATTCCTAGATAATAATACTTTCCATACTCAAACAATGTGCAAATAATGCAAATGGTGTACAATGATAACAGTCAGATGTGCTGCAATTACCTCGCCAGATTGTGCTGTGATTTCTACTGGGATGCTGATCAAAACGCTTCCTAACACTATAATCTATTTGCAGGACAGCCAGACAGCCAAGGAAGGCAAATCATAGAATTGTAGAGTTAGAAGGGACCCCAAGGGTCACCTAGTCCAGGGGTAGGCAACCTAAGGCCTGGGGGCCGGATGCGGCCCAATCACCTTCTAAATCCGGCCTGTGGGTGGTCCGAGAATCAGCATGTTTTTACTTAAATTTTTATTTAAAATGCATCTCTGGGTTATTTGTGGGGCATAGGAATTTGTTCATACTCCCCCCCCCAAAAAAAAATTATCCGGCCCCCACAAGGTGTGAGGGACAGTGGACCGGCCCCCTGCTGAAAAAGGTTGCTGACCCCTAGACCAGCCCCCTGCAGTGCAGGAATCACAACTAATGCATTCTGGAAACTAAAGTACAACAACCAGCAGCTGTGCCTCCTTTGTCTGGACGACTTCTCACTCTTCTTTCCCGTCCCTGCCCCACCTACTCCAAATTTATGCAGCCAATGACAATTACTCAGCAACATACTTCTTACCTGCTGCAAGAGCCCTGAATCAGAATCCAGAACGCAGGCGTCAATCAAAACATTCTGAAAAACCAGGAGAAGATGAGAGTTAGGTTTTATTGGAAAAGGGAGTAAAGGAGAGAGGAGTTTTCTCTTTTTACTTAAACCATTTACAGTATATATACCACGTAACTAGAAACATCTCTAGGTGGTTCACAAGGATGCAATATAAAAAGTGAAAATCTATATATATATAAAAATGTAGAAGGCGCATGTTTGTACAGCCGCACCTTTCTCCACAACCGCTTGCCCGATTGCCCTCAAATTTGCCCACAACATCGGGTGCGCATGTGGGAGTGTCTCTATCCACTTACATTGGCCAGATGACACACCTAGGACAGGTAGAAACCTGGATTTCTGTACAAAAAAGTGCCCCCTCCAGTGGACATCCAACAAACATCCAACATACTGCCAAAATCCTGCCCACTCCCCATCCACCCCAGGACCCACCCCACCACAGAGACCAGACCTCTGCCAGGGACCAGGCCACCCCAACAATAGCCCACTCCCCAAGGACCCCCGCCTGCCACGGAGGTACCTACCCCAGAGATCCCCCCCTCAGGGAACAGGCCGATCCGATCACACCACCTCCAAAGGTGCACCACCCCACTCCCCAGGGATCCCCGCCCACCCCAGAGATCATCCCCTTCCCCATCCCGCCCGATCCACGATCCTCGCCCTCCCCGGAGATTACGCCCACTGATGGGAGTCAGACCCCAACAGAATCCAAAGGGCTGCAGGGTCTCCAGTCATGTTATGTTTTTAAAGGTGCTTTCGTTTGTGTGTCTGTGTGTGCATTTTTAACTGTCAGTCCGTCCGTCCCCAAGTCTTGAACACAACACAGAGTGGTTAGTTTTAAAAATCAGGGCTGGGACAATATCCAGAGGCGTAGTTAAGCTCCGTTGCACTGCTGGCAAGAGCAGCGCTGGCACTTTCCCGTCCCTGGCGACCTCTGCTGAGGCACCCAGGGGAGAAGCAGCCCAAGGAGCGGGTGGACTGACGGGATTTTAGCATGTTAAGAAATACTACTGGTGTCATAATCAACTATTGGCATCACCTGTTTCTGGGCTGCAAAGATCACATTCATGAAGTTCATGTACTGCAACGCACTGTCTTCAGCAGCTTTTATGACCTGGGTGAAGAAATTGGCATTTCTTAGTCTACAATACTGACCAAGTGCTGGGATTCAGGATTTGTAAGGAAATCTGAAAAGTCTTACCAAAATCCTAGACTTGATTTCCTGGCTGGCTGCATATTGAAGGAGGGGAGGGGGAGGGGGAAAGAGGAGAAATATATATATATAATTGCATCAAACTCCAAAGCTTTGCTGTCAATCTGTTCACAAAATCTCTATGCAGTCTCCATACTTTGTTTTCTTTAAGGAAAGTTAAATGCCAAATCACCTGACTATAATCATAGCTCAGTAGCAGAGCACATGCTTGGCATGTAGAGTTGCAGGTTCAACACCTGACATCTCCAGTTTTTCCTTTTTAAAAAAGAATCCAGGAATCTGCCTTGGCAGCTCAGTCGGTAGAGCATGGGACTCTTAATCCCAGAGTCATGAGTTCGAGCCCCATGTTGGGCAAAAAATTCCTGCATTGCAAGGGGTTGGGGTAGATGATTCTTGTGGTCCCTTCCAACTCTACAATTCTATGATTCTATGAAGTGATGGGAAGATCCTTCTCTGACTGAGACCCTGAAGAGCTCCTGCCAGTCAGAGTAGATCACAGGTAGCTGTTGTTGTTGTTGTTGTTGTTGTTGTTGTTGTTGTTGTTGTTGTTGTTATTATTATTATTATTATTATTATTATCCGATCTAGTCCAACCCCTGCTAACTCTTACCAGCCTTAGCTCACATGAGCAATGGTCAGGGATGATGTGAGTTGTAGTCTGGAGGGGACCACAATGGCACATACTGGATCAAACTGGGCTAGATAGACAAACAGTCTGGCATGCTATAAGACTGCTTCCTATGTACCCCAAACACTGTTAAGGACTGGTTGGAAAACAGGATATGAAACCATCGTTTAAAGATACAGTGGTGCCTCGCTTTACGAATGCCTCACACAACGAAAAACTCGCTAGACGAAAGAGTTTTGCGTTGCGAGAGGCATTCGTCTTACGAAGCGCAGCCATAGAAAGCGGCAAAGGAAGATCTGCTGTCAGTGCGGGAAGCTGACAGCTAATCTTCCTTTGCCTCCGAAGCTGTGCTCAGTGTGGGGGGAGGCAGGTGGAAGGCGGCGGCGGGAAAAGGTATTTCCCCGCCGCCGCCTCTCGCCCCGCAGCCCCGACACTGAGCGCAACTTCGGAGACCTCCAAAGTTGCGCTCCGTGTGGGGGGAGGCAGGTGGGAGGCGGCAGCAGTAGAAGGTATTTTCCCGCCGCCGCCTCTAGCCCCTCAACAGGCGGGATGTGGGGGAAACGCAGTATTTCTCCTGCGTCCCCCCCCCCCGCATCCCGTCCGACACACAGTGGGGATTGTAGGGGCTTCTCAAGCGCCCTACGATCCCCGCTGTGTGACAGGCGGGATGCGGGGGAAACGCAGGATTTTTCCTGCGTCCCCCCACCATCACGCCTGTCACACAGCGGGGATCGTAGAGGCTTCTCAAGCCCCTACGATCCCCACTGTGTGTCGGGGGAAGCAGGCAAGACGCGGCGGCGGGGGAACGGTCTTCCTCCGCCATCGTGTCTTGCCGCGCACAGCCGGCATGGAGCGTGGTTTCGGAGGTGTCTGAAGCCGCGCTCCATGTCGGGGGAGGCAGGCAAGACGCGGCGGCGGGGGGACGTCTTCCCCCGCCGCCGTTTCTCACCGTTTCTCACCGTTTCTCACCGTTTCTCACCGTTTCTCACCGTTTCTCACCGTTTCTCACCGTTTCTCGCCGGCATGGGGCTTGGCAGAGGTGGGGGCAAGGCGCAGGATCATTCCTTCGCCTTTCCCCCACCCCGCCCGACAGAGCCGGATCTGACGAAGCTTCTGAAGCTTCGTCCGTTCCGGCTCTGTTGTTGGCAGCAGCGGCGCTTGCTCTCTTGGCTCGGGGAAGCGCCTGCCTGCCTTCCCCGAGCCAAGAGAACAAGCGCCGCCGCTGCCACCAGTTCCCCCCGAGCCCATAGGAACGCATTAATTGACTTTTAATGCATTCCTATGGGAAACGATGCCTCGCTAGACGAAATTTTCGTAGGACGAATTGAGTCCTGGAACGAATTAATTTCGTCTAGCGAGGCACCACTGTAATTCAGAAACTCTTGTTAACATCAACCATGATTAATTGCAAACCATAGTTTAAAACAGGGGTTTCCCAAATTTGCCTTCCAAGTCCACAGCTTAGTTTGGCAAGCTATACCAGTGTTTCCCAACCTTGTGCCTCCAGCTGTTTTCGGACTACAATTCCCATCATTCCTGACCACTGGTCTTGCTAGCTAGGGATGATGGGAGTTGTAGTCCCAAAACATCTGGAGGCACAAGGTTGGGAAACACTGAGCTATACTACAGTTTTGCTTTATGTTTCAGAGGTTAACCAGGGCTAAGTATGCTTGCATTAGGCCAAATTATATCTAATATCGGCACAGAAAACAACACACACATGCAAAGGTCAATTAATAAATCTTTAAGATCATTCAATTCAGAGTAATAAAGATGAAAAAAGTCAACCCACATTTCTCTCTCTTAATTTGTTCCCATTTTTTATTTTAAAAAACCCAGTATCTGTTACAGAGTTAAGCATAATACTGTACCTTTTCCCTCTTTAGTCATCCTGTGAATATCTAAGACATGTAATATTCAGGAGTAATTTGTTAAATATAAGAGCATCTTAATGTAACAGATGTTATAAAAGCAGAATTTCTGGGCTATGGGTACAAATATATCTGGCCTGATATATAAGGCTCTTTTTTATGCTCCCATGGGTGAATTTTTATGCACTGCCACCTCTTTGGCATCAATCAGCTCTCTCCTTGCCTTTTCCATTAAACATTTAGCATAACTCCTTAATCCTACTTCCTGAACTGCAACCAAGCCTAAGTATGGATAGCTTCATTCACCCCCAGTTCTCTCTTGCTATGCTTGTCCATCTCTCCCTTCCCCCTGTCCAAATGTATACTGGATGCTCCACTGTCAAGATGTATGTATACACTGGATGCTCCTTTGGGGCAGAGACCTACCGCTCTCCCCCCACCCCCTTTTTTTGCTTATAAAACCTTGTATAACGTATGGTGCAGAATGACAGCACAACACATACATACAACAAATCCAGGAGTGGTTGCATAAATTATATCCATGCTATGGTTTTGAAAAGAACAGGAAAAACTTTAAAAGTCTGGTTTCAGAAGGATACAGCAAATTCCTTTAGCAAGAGATCCTGCCAGTAATGATTCGGTCTGCTGCCCTCTTATTTCAGCTGCCACAAAAGAGAAATCACACACACAAACAAAATGAGTACATGGTTTGGTATTTCTTGGCTTTATTGTGTTAATTGCACATTATGCTTTAACTACAGGTAGTTCTTTATGATGATGAAAACCTGTTAACCATTTGCTATGGATTTCCTTCCCCCATGGAAATTAGACTTGAAAGAAGGATTCTATGGTAGCTTATAGAACAGGTTGTGTTGTGTGCCTGGTTCTGGTATGTGTGCAATGCCCACAAGGTTCTCTAGTTTGCAAATGTGCCCACAAGCCTGAAAAGGTTGGTGCCTTCTGTTCTAGGGAATAATTCAAAGGCACATGAGACCACTCCCTTGCGGAAGCTAAGCATGTCTGGGTCTGGTTGTCAGTGCCTGGATGGGAGACTGCCTGGGAAAGGAGATCTAAAATGTTAGAAACTAAAGAAAGAAATTTATAGTGCAGGGGTTCTCAAAGGGTGTGGCAGGACAGAATGGCAAGTGTGGCAGAAAGATTCAAGGACAATCAAAGAAACATTTAAGCGTTTCAGTGCAGTATAGTATAGTATCAAAGTGATTTTTTTATTTGCAGAATAAGAATAGGTATCTTTTCAAAATGAGAGCAAGAGCATTACGTGATACTGAGGACAATCCTGGTTGAGATCCAGAATTGCTGGACAAGACTCATTTACACTTATACCTTGGGAATGATTCCTGTTCTTAAAAAGCTGCATTGTTTTATACTTTCTGGATATGCCATTTTGTTCTATGTCATAAATCAGGCACTGCTACGCATCGTTTCTTTTTGTTTTCTTATTAATTTTTTTTAAAAAAATTACAGGAAGTGTGGCCCGGAGAAAAAAGTTTGAGAACCACTAGTATAGCCATTTAAATCACACATGGTATTTGCAGTGTAGGCCTCTCTCAAGACTAAATAAGAGCAGGTGGCAATTGTCTGTGTCAACTTGGGTGGAGGGAACAGCCACAAAGGAAAAAGAGAAAGTGGATGGCGCAGCACCCAAGGGGTCGACATCCAAGCCTGTAGGCCTCCAGATGTTACGTCCTGACCATTGGCCACATTGACTGGGGCTGATTAGAGTTGAACAACATCTGGAGGCCCCCAAGTTCCCCATCCCTTACATAAAGCAAAACTGCCTCTCACAGTAATGCATTCTAAGGGAAGTCAACCCTATACCTGGTCATAGGGTTAAATGGTTTAGGAAAAAAGTACCGGTAAGTAGGAAACACAGAGGCTGTAGAACAAAGCAAAGCAAACCAGCTTCTCATCTTACTGTTAGTCATGAGGTCCTTGATCTCTTCTGCAATAGTTTCATTTATTGTTGTTAACAACTCATATTTTCCATCCTTGCTGCCAGATATATTAGATTCACCAAAGAGATCAGCTGGTGCCCAATGTTTTCCAGGGTAGAGGAAACGACTAAGAGAAATTGAAATTGTATTAACTTATTTGCCACAATATGAAGCATCAGACAACATTCAGCATTAAAGTCAAGATGAAAAGTAAAAAGAAAATGTGCATGATTTTGTTCCTACTGATTTCTATCAAACACTTCAGCATATAAAATGCTTTAGAGTTCAGTTCTCATTTATCTTCACAGCAACATTGTGAGGTCGGTAAGGCCCCCTTTGCCCTTTGTCATTTACATGCTCTCTAGGTGAGCAATCAGAGCTCACACATTGCCTTGCTGGATCATTCACATGCTCACCTGGTGCAAGTCCAAATACATGAATTATCTTTCTGGATCAGACAAAAGAGTCATCACTGTCAGTACTGTTTCCAAAGAACAGCCAGTTTGGTATCTTTTGTGAGGCTCCAAAGAAGAGTAAGCCTGAGATCCAGCCATCCCACTACTGTTTAACTTCAGAATCACCCACCCACACCTCTTCCTATTCTATCCACAGCTCAATTCCAAATGCCTGACCATTAAAAAGCTACAACCATCCAAGAAGCTACAATACCTTTCCTGTATATGGCTGGCTATCACAGCCAGTTTGTTGTTGCGGTTCATAAATAAGTGCGAATTTCCCAACACCATGGCTGCATCGAGGCATTTTGATAATGTAAGCTGTGGGTAAAAGCAGGGGAGAATTATTAAACACCACACACATTTAAAATTGGAAATTTAATTTGTGAAGATCTCATCAAACTTTACTTATGACAAGAAGAGAAAATGTAACTTAAATAATAAAATAAAACAGGATGTTGCTGGACTACAATACCCATCCCTCACCATTGGTCATGCTGACTGGAGCTCATGGGAGCTGAAGTCCCACAACAGATTCCCCACCCCTCATTTAAAGAACACTATAGACAAATTTTGGTTTACTCAGAGAATACAGGAAAGTTTTTTTCAGACCATGCTACATCTACAAATAATCCCCACTAAACTAGTGTGTGGTCAATGTTGGGGGTGGGGGCACTTGTAACTCTCCAGAAAGAGAGTGCAAGGTGATAGGAGCTCGTCATCCTCCTCTTATCACTGCTCAGATGCTCAGAGAGGAGAACCAAAGGCAACAGCATCATGAAATAGCATCAAGTTCAGGGGTTCTTAAGGTGGCACAGGCCCACTTTTTGTCAGGCCTTGATAACTGCTCAACAATGCTGACCCCTGGTGCTGGCTCTGCACTAAACACAGCACATTAGCACACTGAATTAGCAGATTATCAGTCCAGTTCTAACTACAACTGACATAGGACCACACACTTACAGTAATTGGAAGTTCTTCAGACTCACAGGAACACTGAAGACTTCAATCTAAATTATAATAATGCATCCAAATAAGTGTTGTTGTTGTTGTTGTTTTAAAAAAGGGACAGAAAATCAATGATCCTGACATAGGTTTCACATATAATGGGAAAGTCCTACCTCTGAGCCTCCTAATGCCTGCTTTCCCCACCAAATAGGGTTAGTGTCAACAACAATGACTAGGAGGTTCAGCTCATCATCTGGAAAAAAATAATGAAATATCAGCCCCCATAACTGTGAAAACGTTAGCTGACAGTTTCCCAGCTCTGTAGGAAGATTGAAATTTACAGTCTATGTCCAGTTTGTTTGTTGCTGTCTCTTAATGATGAACAGATTAACAGAAGGTGCAAGGAACCACTGGCCCTCCAGATGCTGTGGGCCTACAACTCCCACTATCCTTATTGGCCCTGTTGGCTGGGCTTGGTGAAAACTGGAATTCAACAACATCTGGAGGAACACAGCTTCCCCACCCCTAATCTACAGGCAGAAGAAAGGAGATTCCAACTAAACATCAGGAAGAACTTTCTGACAGTAAGAGCTGTACAACAGTGTAACAGTGGTGGCCTCTTCTTCCTTGGAGGTTTTTAAGCAGAAAGTGGATAGCCTCTAGAGTGGATGGATGCTTTAGCTGAGATTCCTGCATTGCAGGGTCTTGGATTAGATGTCCTTCAGGGCCCCTTCCAAATCTACAATTCTATGATTCTGTGAGTCTACATCCATCCACAGAGGTGCTATAACAGCAAGCCTGCTCAGTGTGGAGAGCTTCCAATGTATTTTTAAAAAGATACAGCAGCAGCCCTCGGAAGTTACATTTCTTGCTTTCTTTCTGAATAGTGTTGATGGGAACCACGTGTGTGTAACCTTGAACTCTATGATGGAAGACAGGTGGGATATAATTGTAAAAAAATACTGTAAAGGAAAATCTTTGTAATAGCTCTTTGAGTTAAATACTATTGTTCTCATTTTACAGATAGGAAATGTAAGCATATGTGTAGGCAGCTGGCATCTCTATCTCTGGAGGCAATGGAGGGATGCCAAGCAAACAAAATTTTACTAGCCCTAAAAGCCAAAGAGAGTTGCCAGAAAAGGAAGAGGGGGGAGAGTGAAAGTGGAGGAGAGAAAGCTGTAATCAATTATTTTGCTCCAGTTAGCACAAATGCTGTCATCATCCAAATGAAAGCCGATCTCTGTGTGTGTGAAGATACGTTTGTGCATTTCAGTGGGTGTTTAGCAGCGATATTTACACCTGAATCCCAAGGAGGAGTGAGAAGTGTGCTAAGCACTGAGTGCTTAGATCCCATTTTAAATTCAGTTTTCTTTTTTAAAAAGAGGGGGAGGAGCTCTGCACATATTTAGGGACCAGGAAAAACACTCAGCACATGCTCAGATGCAGCCACACCACAGAACCTGAACTTAAACACACACACACACACACACACACACACACAGAGAGAGAGAGAGAGAGAGAGAGAGAGAGAGAGAGAGAGAGAGAGAGAGAGAGAGAGAGAGAGAGAGAGAGAGAGAGGAACTTGACAGCCACGAGACTCCCTCCCTCACTCCTGGCTAATTCAACAGGAGCACAGGGAAGGAGCCAGAATCGCAGCGCCGATCCTTCCCCGCCCCGTTTTTTCCTGAAATCCTGGGGCAGCAGCGGGAAGGAGACACCAGACGCCGCGGACTCACCTCCACTCATATCGCCCCGCGGCAGGGACGAGCAGGCGAACTTCCGTCGCTCGAGAAGGAGGTCACGCGAGCTTCAGGCGCGTCATCTCAACGTCACTTTTCCCACTTCCCCTCCCGCTTCCCCTCCCCGGAAGTAACTGCAGCATGGAAAGGTTTCCGGCAAGGCCAAGCGGCGCTGCGCGGAGGTTCCGCCCAAGAGGCAGCGTGGATCGGGAGAGCAGCTGGGAAGGTTTGGGTGACATCTTCTCCTACCATGAACGAAGCAGGTGAGGCAGTGAGTGTTGTGCGCTGCAGCTGGTAAATTATTATTACTGTTGTTGTTGTTGTTTCTTCGGTTTTCTAGAGTATGTCCCCAACTCTTGTCATCAAAACAGCAACAAAAAAAGGAGATACCCATCAGTGGCCAAATAAATTTGTATTTTATATGTGTGTGTGTGAGGGGGAAACAGAATAATATTAAATGGTTTAGTGTCAGATATAAACGTATGTTGGTGTTAGCAACAACAATTGCGTGTGAGAATGGCCACTGTTGGTACTGTAATTACCTTGTTTGTGCTTTTATGCATTTGTTTTCCTTCTGACTCCGCTGTTATCAGTTCCACAAACACACACACACGTATATACACCTGGATCATCTGTTGAAGAGTATATAGAGCACAAAAGTTCGCAAAAGCCGTACGAAATGTGTCACAAGGCTCCCTACTGCATAAATGTTATGATTATATATGGTGCATATTGCCACAGTAGTTCATGTGCTGGTTACTTCAAGACTGGATTACTCCAATGTGCTCAGTATGGGGCTTCCCTCGGGCTTGATCCAGAAGCTGCAGTTAGTGCAGAAGGCTGCAGCACGATTCCTGACAGGAGTGAGGCCTTGTACTCGGAGGTCTGCACTGGTTGCAAATTTGCTACTGGGCTAAGTTCAAGGTGTTACTATCTATAATATATATGAAAATGTAGGCATTGCGCGCACGGAGGTCACAGCCTTTCTCTGTAACTGCTGAACCGTAATGTAACAAATTTGGCCACAACGTACCTTGCCCATCAGGGAGGGATCTGGCATAATCCCCCCCCAAAAAAACACCTTTCACACCTAAAATGATGATTAAACACAAAAAAGTGGCGCCCAAATTAGATGTCACCACCAGAAGCTCTGAAGACTCCAGCAGCATCCAATAGAAAGGCAGATCGCACGCTGCTGCCTCCAAAGCTGCGCTACCAGATGACACCACAAAATTCCACAGCAACCAACTGAAAACAGTCCTTTGGCAGCAACAAGGCCCAGCTTTTTCAATAGGCCGCAGCATTGCCAAGCAGGGAAAATTGAGTAGGCCGCACCATTCAGTAGGCCACAGGCAAAAAACAAACAGAATAGGGCCTTTCACAATGGGGGGGGGGTTTCACAGGGATGAGGCACAACAAAGGGAGGGGGGAAACACATAGCCATGGGGGGGGGAGGAAGAACCCTGAGTCAGCCAAACCAGTGGGGGGTGGGGTGGGACAGGGAAAACTGAGTAGGCCGCAACATTGCCCAGTAGGCCACAGGCAAAAACGAAACAGAATATGGGCCTTTCACAGGGTGGGGGAATCACAGGGATGAGGCACAACAAAGGGAGGGGGGAAACCCCATAGCCATGGGGGGAGGTAGGACCCTGAGTCAGCCGAAGCAGTGGGGGGTGGGGACATTTTCAGGAACACGCATGGGTGGGGGAGTCTTATTTTTGAAATTTACAGTAGGGGAGTCATGGTTGGGACAGGGCAGGTGAGGGGTGAAGGGAGACTCTGAAGGTCAATTTAACAGAAAAGGGTCCACTTAACACAAAAGCCCACAACAACGCGTGGCCGGGCAGCTAGTTCATATATAAAGCGCTTAAGAGATCACCTTATCCACTTTGATCAGCGGAATTGGTACTACTGCAGGTGCCACATAATACCCTTTCTGCGCTTGTAAGAACTGAGTCATTTACTGTGACAGCTATAAAGTTGAGGTAGGCTTGTTGAGCTAATTTGAATGTTTTCTATTTTAAATTTGTATGTTTTTAAGTATGTTTGTGTCAGGGGACCAAGGGAGGGGAGCGAGTTCGCCCAGGGACAGGAACTAAGGGCACCAGCCAAGCAAGAGGAGGGCTGGCTGGAGCGCGAGCTGCAAGGCGGCGCAAGGGCTCTGAGTGAGGCGGAGGGGTCTAGGGATGCTACCGACGTGCACGCGGGAGAGGAGGTGTCTGAAGGTACTGCAGCAGGGGAGGTATCGGAAGTGGGGGAATCGAGGAGGCTGTTTAGCACAGGCATCCCCAAACTTCGGCCCTCCAGATGTTTTGGACTACAATCCCCATCATCCCTGACCACTGGTCCTGTTAGCTAGGGATCATGGGAATTGTAGTCCAAAACATCTGGAGGGCCGCAGTTTGGGGTTGCCTGGTTTAGCAGTTAGGGGGAGGGGTCTGGCCCCGCTCCCTCCCCTGAGGTCTGTAGACGGGGAAAGCATCAGGAGCAAACAAGGAAACAAGGTGGGCCAAGGTTGTTTTGCTGGCGTAGATCGAGACGCGCGCCAGTTCCGGATTCTGACTCGGAATATGTGGTCATGTCTTTCTGAACTCTGAACTGTACATATGTATATAGTATTAAAATCTGAAAAGCCATCACTGAGCCTTGGTGGTCTTTGGTCGTGGGAAGCTGCACACCAGCCCTGACAGCTTGTCAGTAATTTTTTCTTGATTTTATTGTTTTATCTTTTTGTAAACTGCTTTGAGGTTTTTTACAAGCAAGTAGTGTATAATTGTTATGAAATAAATAAATATAATGCATGTTATTGGATGTAAAGCATTATACATATATAAATTCTGAAGTGTTATTTGCTGGTATTGTCACTGCAGTTGTGTAGGCTGTATTTATACTAGGAGAACCTACTATGTCATAGCATTATGTAGTCTGTTTTGCTTGGTATTACCTACACAGCAGGGATGGCAAACCTGTGACCCTTCAGATGTTATTGGACTACCACTCCCATCACCCTTGACCACTGGTCATGTTGCCTGGGGCTGATGAGAATGGGAATTCAACAACATTTACAGGCCCATAGACTACCCACCTCTGATTACACTGTATGGCAGTTACTGTCTCGGTCTTCTAACTGGAGTCTTTCCCAGCCCAACCAGGAGATGCTGAAATTGAACCTTAGATATTCATCCTGCCCCATTTCTTTTCAGAGCTGGTTGAAGCTTTTAAAACCAAGATTACGCAGGAGCCAGATGTTGCCTCTGCTGTGGCAGCCATCAATGTCCTGTTGGAGTTCTTGAAGAGGGACAAAGGCACGTAAGGCAATCAGATTGGGTGGGCTGAGCTGTGGAGCTACCAGTTTGCACCTGGTTTCCCGGGAACCTTTGATTTATAGTAAAACTTGCTGCCACCTTGCTGAGTTCAAGGTGCTGGTTTTGGTGTATAAAGCCTTATACAGCTTGCAACCAGGATACCTTAATACCCCTTATATACCCAGCCAGCCATTGTGTTCTGCTGGTGAGAGCCTCTTGCAGATGCCGCCACATCAGAAGGCTTGTTCTGCACAGTGAATGTAGAAATAAAGCCTTTTAGTATCGTGGTCCCTTCCCTTTGGAATTCCCTCCCTTGAATATTAGACAGGTGCTGTCTCTGTTCAGTACCTACTGAAGGCATCCTCTTTCAACAAGCTTTTTAAATGGGGTTCTTGTCCCAGTGTGCATCTGTATTGGAATTGTTTTTAATATGCTTTAAAGATGTCTTTCATTCTTTATCACTTGTTATTTGCTGCCCTGGGAGGAAGGACAGGATATAAACTTAATACGTAGATCCTGTAAGCTATAAATCTGCACACCCCTGGACAATGTTGTCATTGGGCATTTAGTAGCTTACTCTCTCCCTCTTTCTGTCAAGGTGAGACAATTCAAGGGTTGAGAGCAAACCTCAAACATGCAATAGAAATTCTCTCTGGTGTTGACTCTTCAGTTGCTGTCTCTTCTGGGGGAGAGCTCTTCTTAAGATTCATCAGCCTCACGTCTTTGGAGAATCCAGTAAGTTTCACTTAACTTTTCATAAAGGGTGGCAATTGTTTGGTAGTAGTTTTCTTTACACTGTGGCTGGTTTTTAGATGAAGGCAATACAGAGCAGGACCACAAGCTGCAATGAAACACATTTGCCTTCAGTACTCAGGGACTGTCTCTCCCCATATGAACTGACCCGGACCCTGCAATAATCATCTGAGGTCCTTATTTGTGTTCCTCCTCCATGGGAGGTCCAGAGGGCAGCAACACAAGAACAGGCCTTTTCTGCGGTGACTCCACATTTGTGGAATGCACTCCCTAGGGAGGCCCGCTTGGCACCTTGGATACATGTCCTTAGGAGCCAGACAGAAACTTTCCTCTTTCCCAGGCCTTTGGCTAATTGAGCAATGTTTGGCCTTTTGTGGCGGGTATTGTTTTTGTTTGTTCCTATGTTATGTATTTTTGTGTTTTTACATTGTAAACTGCCCTGTGATCCTTGGATGAAAGGCAGTATAGAAATTAAATAAATACGTAGCTACTTCCTTGCTATGATCTGGAACCAGTTTTAAATGTCAGGGACCAGCACTGGAACAAATTATGTGCTGGTAACAGTGAAAGAGGACTCTGGAGCATCTGCAAAGTTTGTATATCACTCTGCACCTCAGAAGACTCAGAGGATGTATGAACTTCAGCACTTTTTCTGTCTCTCTCTTTTTTAAAAAAGCTAAGTCAGTCTTGTAAATACTGTAAGCCTATAGAAGTTACTAGCCTGCACCAAACAAAAAACCAGCCGAGAGCTGACGGGAGGAGAATAAATATATCAAGTTAATAATAAATTTCTGTGCTGGTTGTAGAGGTATGATGGGCTCCTTCCTTCTTCTGGTAGCTGGCTCAGTATCTTGCATGCATGCAATTCCTTATCACCTATGGCTACCAAGCAGTTGCTTTTAAACAAAGTTATGCTAAGCTTGACACCCAGGGCATATTCTAGTTTATTTCACTAGTTATTTTTTCTTTCCTTTTCCAACTGATATAGCTATAGAAACAGTACAAATTACATAATGCACACCTAGACATGTTAAACATTTCACTTTGAAATTATACAAAATAAGAAACTATATTGTTGTGCATATAACATATAACAGTAAAGTGCTAATATGGGTTATTTTTACTGTTATGTATCTCTCAAAAATTAATCAAAGGACTCCACTGGATTATGACTGGAAGATATTCTAATTCTGTTTCTTGTGCTGCTTTTTCCAGGACTATTCCAAATGCAAAGATATCATGATTCAGCGAGGGATGCTTTTCCTCGCTCGAACCTCTAATTCAAGGAGCAAAATTGCCGAACTTTGCCACACATTTGTCAAAGATGGCGGGGTAAGTGAGCTTGGGTCATACTAGGGCAAAGAAGTAGAGTGAAATGTCTTGTGTGTATCCCACAGATGCTCCATGCATGTGCAGAAACAGATGGTAGGCAGAAACATTGTATCCTATAAATCTCTAAGCTAAGCCAGGCATGGAATCATAGACTGGAAAAGACCTTGGAGGTCCTCTAGCCACGCCCCACACTCAGGGAAGCATCTGCAATGGAGGATGCAACTTTACTATATAACTAGCCTGACTAACTTACCATCCAGCCTCTGCTTTGAAACCTCCAATAAAGGAGAGAGTCCTCCTGAGGTTGTCGGTTCCACCGTCAAACAGCTCTTAATGTCAGAAAGTTCCCGCATTGCAGGGGGTTGGACTAGATGATCCTTGGGGTCCCTTCCAACTCTACGATACGGTAGTATGATTCTGTGACCGTGGCTATTCACAGGGCTGGCGCCAGAGGGTGATAAGGCTGGGCATTTGCCAGGGCCCCGAGGCCAGAAGAGGTTCCACTGCCCTCACATAAGCTGTTTGGTCACAGAGCCCATTCCTAAGTTTTGCATCCATGGCTGATGGCTGTCTGTCATGGATGCTTTAGTTGAGATTCCTGCGTCGCAAGGGGTTGGACTAGATGACCCTCAGGATCCCTTCCAACCTCATGGATGTTACTATAGCCTTGACAGAATCTTGAGTGGATTTCCGTGGCACCCAATAAACTGAAGAATCCTGTGCCTTGCCTCCTCAGAGAATATTAACGCACGCTTACTCCAAAGTGGTTCTGCGAGTGTTAGAAGCCGCCGTGGAAGCAAAGAAACGTTTCAGTGTCTACATCACTGAATCACAGCCTGATCAAGCAGGGCAAGTAGATGGGACTACTCTTTTCTCTATTTTAGGGGCATGAGGCTCTGTGCAAACAGAGGAAGCCATTTGCTATCTGTCTTTATCTGTAAAGGTTTACCCTCCTGTGAATTTAGGAGGCAGTCCTCTGCACACTGAACTTGGAAGTAAGTCTCATTGAACACGGTGGGACCTATTTCTGAACAAGCACGCAGCAGATCAGTCTGCAGATTCGGCAGCTGGTAAATCACTTTGATTTAAAGCGGCTCAAGAATCAATAGGTCTTGGTGAATGGATTTGCCAACTTTTTTTAGGTTGGACTTTTGCCCCGTGCCCCATGTTTTAAATCCCCCTTTCCTCCCAGGAAATCAGAATAGTATGCAAGGTTTTATTTCTCCCACTCCCTGGAATTTTCTGCCCACAACCACCATGTGAGGTAAGGTAGGCTGAGATATGGTGATTGGATCAAAGACCTCACAGTGAGCCACATGGTGAGTGGAGATTTGAACCTGGGACTCTGTGATTATAGTCCAACACTCTACCGTAGTCTTCCCCAACGTGGTGCCCTCCAGATGTTGGACTAAACTCTGATCATTCCTAGCAATTGGAGGCTGATGGGAGTTGGATTCCTACAACATCTAGGAGAACCACCTTGGGAAAGCCTGCTCTAACCACTACCCAACACTGCCTCTCTTCCCCTTACTTTTCTGCATGAACCGGAGGTTGGGGGTGGAGAAGAACAACCTTGCTTCATGCCAGGCTACAGTGAAGGGAAGAACCAGTGGGAAAGCAGCCAGAGGGCTTGAGGGGGGGGGAGTCCCGTTTCACTTTGTGGAAAGGTTTCTCTGCAAATCTCAAAAGACTTGTGGAAGGAGATGTCAGCATTGGTCAGCAGGGGAATACATTTGTGGAGCTCCATAGTTCTTTTTAATCTCCAGCAGCACAATGTGAAGCATGTCACTTAGAAATAAATCCCTCTGAGTTCATTGGGACTTGCTCTCTGGTAAATTTGTTTAGACCTGATTTCTTTAAAGAAAAGAGGAAAAGTAAAATTATTGAAAAATTTACAAAAGTGAGGCCTCTCCCAATGGGCCTCTCTCTGAGCTCTGGTTTGCTTTTGGCTCGCTAATGGAGGGGGAGGTGGGCTTGGGCCGGGCCTAGGCTCAGCCTCGTGCTTCCCTGCGGCCTTTGTTTACCCACCTACCTCTCCTTCTTTCATCTCCCCATCCGGGGTGGGGGGGGGTGGCGGCAGCAGCGGCCACGAGGTTGGGGCTCTCCTTCTTCCCCTCCAGAGCACCGGCGCACTGCGGGGTGGGCTGCCACAGGCCTTGGGGCCTCGGAGCTCCGTCCGCCCAATGGCGGGGTGCCCCGGCTCTGGCCTGGTGCGATCGCTAGGGGGGGCAGCGGTTCCCCGGCCGGTCCACCAGGTTCCCCCAGCACCCATGCGTCAGCGGCGGTCTCGGTGGCTCTTGGCGGCTCGGGAGCCGCTCAGGTGTCGCGAGCACGCTGGCTGCCCTCAAGAGCTCTGCAGCAGCATCTAGACCTGATTTCTTGAAACAACATCCTCAGTGCAAAAGGCGGGGTAGGAGTTGCTGATGATGAGAAGAAAAAAACAATTCTATACCGGGAGCTATTCTGTTAATTTTTAGAACACTATTTTGAGGGGGGGAAAACTATTTTTTAAAAAAACTGTTAACAATTACACAGGCAGAAGATGGCAAAGGCACTCAGTAAACTTGGCATTCCTGTGACCATCATCCTGGATGCTGCCGTTGGGTAAGTCTGTGTGGTTAGTGCTGCAGCTGGCCTTTTGAAAGGCAGCTGGACATAGTGACATGCTGTGAGGGCTGCAGAGGAAGAGAACCTGCTGGATCCTGATGTTTAAAGGGCTGGTTCTTGCAATAGTAAGCCAAGGTTGCTGTCCATAGCGCAGTGTGAGAACATTTGCCTGGGGTCCAGGAGGTCAAAGGTTCAATCCCCTGAGATTCCAGGTGGGGGTTGGAGAGAGCCCTGCCTGAAACCCCGAAAAACTGCTGCCAGTCTGTGTAGACAATACTGGGCTAGATGGACCACTGGTGTGACTCGGTATAAGGCAGCTTTCTGTGTTCCTATGCTCTTTGGCTGTTTCATGGCTAATCTTGTGTTTCTCTTCCAAGTGTAAAACAAGTGGCAAGGGGAGGGTATAGCTGAAAGGGTGTTACTTTTAAGTGTAACAGGAGTGGGCTCTGTGCATCACACTTGGATAGAACAGGAATTGAGTTGTTTTTATTCCTTCTGAACAGCTACATCATGGAGAAAGTGGACCTGGTGATAGTTGGTGCCGAAGGAGTGGTAGAAAATGGAGGAATTATTAACAAGGTAAAATATGCGTCTGCCCAGATTTTTCGTGGCTCCCTAAACACAGTTTGGGAAATAGCTGATTTTCCAGAGCTGTCCTGCTAGATCCAAACAAAAGTCCCGTCTTCTGCAACATCCTGCTTTCTTCCATTGGTTAGCCAGATTATTTAAGGAAGAAGCTCAGGAACAGCAGAAGAAAGTGCTTGTCGTTCCCTAGTTTTTCCCATCCAACACACACACGAAAACATCCTAGTCGGCTTTCATTTGTAAAAACTTGTTTGTTTGATTGATTCCATTCCCTCTCGTTTCTTCCCAACTGTCCCAAATAAATGTTAGAATTCTGCAGCCTGTATATATTGTTCAAAATAAATAGGCTGCTGCATTGCCTATTTACTTATATGGGGCATAACTGTACATAATTTATTCTAATTTTGCTAGTCAAGGGGAGTGGCAAAGAACTATGTAAAACAGAAGTGTTGACCACTGGAAAACTCATTTAGCTGCTCCTCAGTCATCTGAGTAGGAACTATTTATATTCGTTCTGAGTGGAACCTGTGTTCTTTACAACCACAAGGGCCAGAAATTTGTTTTTAAAAATAAAATAGAATAGAAAGCTAGAATGTGAACCCACACATCCATCCACGTATGGATGTTCTGGCTTCTGTGGAATCCTACCATACATGCATAACATAAGGCTTGCTTATATGTGAACATACCCTTTTTCTCAAAGGTTTTGAGATCTTAATCAAGGGAGTTGGTTATTTTTCTTGCAGGTAAAATGCAAGAAGCATGAGACAGGATACAGTTAAGCGCTTTGAAGTTCCACTGATTTTCAGTGAGAGAGGGAAACATGTACCTTACAGTGCAAACCTAGGCATGTCGACTCAGGAGGAAATCCATTTATTTCACAGTAGCTTATAGGTATAAAATTGTAGCATACTTACGTGGGAACCTGATTAAACTCAATGGGGGTTTCTTCTGAGTAGACATGTATTATAGGACTGCACTGTAAATCTCTCCAACAGGACTTCACTGCGCTCGGCTTTGACAGAATATTACCCTTGGGGTTTCTTTTGTATCATAAAGAAAGGGGTGTTTGGTTCATCATCATAATGTTCTGATAATGTCCCCCCGCCCCATGGCTTCTTCAGATTGGCACAAATCAAATGGCTGTGTGCGCCAAAGCTCAGAACAAGCCCTTCTACGTGGTGGCAGAGAGCTTCAAGTTTGTAAGACTCTTCCCTCTGAACCAACAGGATGTCCCAGATAAATTTAAGGTAAAGTAAAACCAACTTTGCTTCCTGGTTATCTGCATTCAAAATGCTGTAGCCTGCAATTGGGTGGAAACCTTTGAGGAATTTAATGTCCGATCTTGGAAGTTAACCAGTATAAGGGGCAGCCGTCCAGGGGTTTGGGGCACTGAGGTGCATTTGTCGCCTTCATTATCAACTTCCAGAATGAATTTGAAAACATTCATGTTTACTCAGGCATTAAGGGGCTGAAGAATCCTTTTCCTGCCAACCCTGAGGGTGTCGGAGGAAGTGTTGTTTTTAATGGTCACTGCTTTTAGATGTTTTTAATTGTAATTGCTTTTCTAATGTTTTAGCTGCTTTGTTTTTGAATTGTGGGTGGGTGTGCTGCCCTGGACTGATTCAGGAGGAAGGGCAGGATGTGCATTCAATGGAGAAATAAATGATGGGTGGGTGACGCCCAGTTCTTGTCTCTCCATGGCATCTGAATTGGGTGAAGCTGTGCAAGACTTGCCTATTTTTGGCAGGTATTTTGAGGAGCCACTGATTGCTGCCGCTATTAATAATTATAATTCAGTGATTGTTGTTACGTGTTTCTAATAATTTACCTGTTTTATATATCTTTATCTGTTTGCTTTGTTGTAAACTGCCCTGTAACTTGTGGAAAGGGCAATATATAAGTTGTCAACTAAGCAAAACCCCACCTTTTATTATAACCAGTACTGCAGCTCAAGCTGAGGAGAGTTCTTTCAGCTATTTATTTCAAGCACTCCCCCCCCCCCAATTCTTCGGCCAAAATAGGCTCCCAGAGTAGCATACAAATGCTTACAAATAAAGACAGTCCCTCCCCTCGTGCTTACAATAAAAGGGAAAGGTTTTGTGGGAAGCAGGAAGAAAATCAAGCTCAGGCATTAGATCTTAGTTACCAAGTTCCTCCGGTCGCAATTCAGCAAGGGAGAGAGCTGGGTCCAAGTGCAGGGGAAGGGCTGCTTCATCCTCTTCCACTTGTGGTGTCAACAGCAGTGAGCTAGATGGGTCTTACTTGGTGTAAGGTAGCTTCCCATTGTCAGCCTGTGTTCAGACTATGCAGTCTGGGCATGTGTGTGTTGAATGTTACACATGTACAGAATACTGTAGCAGGACCCAAACCAATGGGTTCAAATGACAAGGAAAAGGATTTAGGCAAAATGTCAGAAGGACCCTCTTGATGGAGCACTCTTGACAATGGAACAGCCTGCCTGAGTCTGAATCAGACTATTAATCCTTCTGTCCGCAAAACTGTGGTCAAGTTGCAGGCAAGCAACACTCTCAGCCAAGAATTGAACCTGGGACTTTCTGCATGCGAAACCAACGCTCTGCCCCCGAGCTCCCTCCCTTTCCTGCAAGGTGTGGCACTCTTGTTCATTAGAGCTTTTAAAGCAGGCACTGGGTGCCTGCCTATTAGGGACGATGTAGTAACCAACATTTCTGAATGGGCAGGTGATTAGACCAGATTACCTTTAGGCGCCTCTCAGCTCTGTGATCCTGTGTTCTGAGTCATGCTGCCAAACCTGGGTGGAAAAGGTGTCCTTTAACAGAAAATGACAACTCACCACTTTTTCTTATTTCTTCCAGTACAAAGCTGACACCCTGAATCAGCGTAAGGCACTTACAGAGGAGCATCCCTGGATTGATTATACCTCCCCATCTTTGATCACTCTGCTCTTTACAGACCTTGGGGTCCTGACTCCCTCTGCTGTTAGCGATGAACTGATTAAACTCTACTTGTAAAATTGTCCACATCTGGCGTGCCTAAGGGTGATTATGTTTCTCTAGCAGCCTGTTAAAAAGGAAAACCCTGTAAGTAAGAAGAAAGATTGCTGGTAATGAATCATTGGATGGCTCAATTTGAAGAACCAAGTCTCTTAAATGGGTTGCAGGCAGAGCCCACAATGCAGCTTGGAAAGTTAAATTGTCAGGAACAAATTCACAGAAGGTCAGATATGTTAGATTTTATTTGTAATTCAGTTTATTACCTTCACCGCAGGTCTTCTATTCTGGGCCATTATTGAGGATTACACACATGAAGGTGGTGGATGGATGGAAGGACCCAGAGTGGGAGATAGGGAAGACCCAGGGGGAGAGGCTGGGAGAAGAAAGGAAAGTTGGCTGGGTCCACCACTTTCTGTGTAAGAGAGGAATTCACATTTTCATTTTCTTTCTGTTTTTATTTAGATTTGTTTCTTTTATCTTATTGTATTATGAAAAATAAAATACTATTTTTAAAAAATACTAAAATAAAAAATATATTTTAAAATATATCTTTTAAGAAGGAAGGCTTAAGATGATGGAGAACAGCTGGTGGCTGGGCAGCTCCCAGCAGAGCACTAAAAACAGAATAAAACTTCAAACATTAAAAACTTTCCTAAGCAGGGCTGCCTTCAGATGTCTTCTAAAAGTCAGATAGTTGTTTATTTCCTTGACATCTGCTGGGAGGGCATTCCACAGGATGGGCACCACTACCAAGAAAGTGTTTGCAGGCTCCTGACATCCTGGTCCAGGTCCTCGCAGAACTTGTTCTTGATCTGCATATCAGAGCACACAGAGCGTAAACACTCAATATGTTAACTGGAATGGAGGTAGTAGAGAGATGGAGAGAAGGCAAGCACTCTGAGCCCTCAGCTGGCAGTTCGATCAAAGACAGAAGGGAGTCCCTCGCTGCAAATCTTACGCCGTGAATCTTCGGAATGCACTCCTTGCCGCAAAAGGTGTAGTTCTCTCTGAGGCTGCCATTCGAAGCAAGTCTTGTCCCTGTAGAGCAGCAATGTCAGTGTTGAGTGTTTTCAGCTCATAGTCAATGATGTTCATCTTCTGTGAGTTGTTGACCTGCAGCAAGCCAGAACACATTGGCCTAATGTTCCAGCTTGCTGGGTGCAAGAGGGTTTGTTCCTTTCTTTCTTGCCTGATATAGCAGTTCAGTCTGCTTAGTGAGTGATACTGTCGGCTCCAAACACCCACTGCGGCAGGTGGCCAGTGGCCATTCATCACTTTATTGATTGGGGACTGCCTGGCTTTATTGAGGTTGTGCATGAGTGTGTGCGTACAAACACACACACAAACACAATGATCACAGGGTTGGTGGGAGAAGGCAAATGAAGGGGCACAACAGAGTTTTGCTGCTTAGCAAGAGGTTTGGGGAAGCTTCTACCGTTCTTCACTGTGATAAGATTACACACTGAGTACTCATTTCCCGTTTACTGTGTAAGCAAGTCAGTCAGGCCATAGCATGAGTACCTGCCAGCCATCTCATCCTAGGATCAGGCAGGTGAAGTCAGTAACATCCGGGGGGGGGCCTAAGGCAAATTCTGGGACTCCAGAATCCACAGATACCTGCACAGTCTCTAGCTCAGGTGTGGGGAGCCTCTGGCCCTCCAGATGTTGCTGAACTCCTGCTTGCTGGAGTTGACAGGAGTTGCAATCTAGCAAATGCTGGGGTGGCCAAAGGTTCCCCACACCTCACCAGAGGAAAAGGATTCTGCATATGCTCAGGAACACATTTCTCCTGCGGTCTTTGAAATGCTACACCCCCTTGGAGGTCAAGGATTTCTGTGCATGCTCCAGGACACTCAGCCAAGTTGCCAGAATTTTTGTCAGTCAAAAGGTAGCTGCAGCACTCTTTAGACACAACTTCTGCTGAAATTGCTGATAAATTTGCCCTGGCTTCCTCACGCTTTGAGACTATCTGATGTGGGGACTGGAAAAGGCCTGCCTGCTTGAGGACTTGTTAATTTATTTGAGCACTCCTTTGGAAACAAGCAGGTATGTGCTCTTTGCAACTGGGCATATTTCCAAATGTGAATTCAGCAGAAAAACAACAGACTGTGAAGCATTAATGTGCCCCATGCGCCCCTGGCTCTGGAATTCATGTGCTCCCATGCCAGAGACGTTTTATGAGGTCAATTTCACTGCTGAGCAAATTTGATGGTTCCTTTCCCTACTTAGGCCAGACAGGTCCCCCACGTGTCTGCCTTGAATGTTATGGCCCACCATTAAACTTGCATGCACCACCAAATGTGCCACCCACGTACGGTAGAAAGAGCAGCCTGCATTTCCCCTTTTCTCTCCCAATTTGAGCTCCACCTGAAAATTATGTGGCAGAAGTTACAAATGCTTGCAAATCCATGCCCTGCTTAATTCACAGAATGCAGAAGGGTAGTGATATTATTAAGGCTCACCCCCCACCCCCGGCAGCAAACGTAGAAAAAGAGCCAGCCAGCACCTTAGAAACCAACGGATTTCTCATGGCAGACCCAATTGTAGGGCTAGAGAGTTTGGGATTAGAGGATTCTGCACATCTGATAAAAAGCACAAATCCACAGGGTCCCCCCATCAATCTGTGGGGAATTTGATGCCCCTCCCCCCTTCAGCGCCGGGGGGGGGGTGTTTGCAGGAAAAAACAAATCTCTTGGCTCTGATACAAAGCTTAATAGAAATGATAAATGGAGATGATATGAAATGGAATTACAAACAATACAGAATGTATACAGAAATGGGAAAATAGAAAATTGAATATACTGTATGGTAATTCACACAAAATCCAGTAAAATATGACTGATTGAATGATTAACAATTGGATATGATTTGCATGCTGATTAGCAAATGGCAAGCACTTGCAAAGCAATAAAATGGACTAACATTTGATATTTTTTTAATTTTCAATTTCAATCCAATAATAGCCTCATTATAACAATACAGTACCAAATTATAATACAATTACTAATACCAATTGTTCAAATACAAAATTATATAATTTAGGTGGCCTCCCATGTGGTAGAATTGATGGTTGATGATTTTATTTCTGCATTCCAAAATCTTACGAATTTCAGTTACATTCCGGTCAAAAATTATAATCCCTTATAAAACAACTGCAATATTCACTCTATAAATAATAAAGGATGGGGATGAGTCAGCTCTAAGTTTCCATCATAAACCTTTTGCAAAATAATTTCCCTCCCTTTTTCCTTTTGTTTATTTGCACGCACAGTTCTGTTTAATGTTATCTATAATATGGATCAGGCTTGGCTTCTAACTGCCTCAACCGTTCCTCATAAGGCTTGGTTTCCAGGCCCTTCATCATCCTGGTCACCCTCCTCTGCTCACTTTCCAGATGCTCAATATCTTTCTTCCACTAGCCTGCACTGACTGGCAGCAGCTCTCCAGGATTTCGGAGGGGGAGGAATTCCCAGCCCCCAGGAAGGAAGACCTGCATGCCAAGCAGATGGTCCAATCTTGCGCTATGGAGATGCCTAGCCTGCCTTGAAGGATGTGGGGATGGTCTCCCTTGGGGAATGGGGCTGCAGGAAGAAGGATGTGAAATGAAGATGCAGCCCAGCTACAGGCGCAACAGCAGTTTTGCTGCTTAGCAAGAGGTTTGGGGAAGCTGCTACCGTTCTTCACTGTGATAAGATTACACACTGAGTACTCATTTCCCGTTTACTGTGTAAGCAAGTCAGTCAGGCCATAGGATGAGTACCTGCTAGCCATCTCATCCTAGTCACCTCCTATTCAGCATCAAGCAGGTGAAGTCACTAACATTCGTGGCGGGAGGGAGACCTAAGGCAAATTCTGGGACTCCGGAATCCACAGATACCTGCACAGTCTCTAGCTCAGGTGGGGGAAACCTCTGGCCCTCCAGATGTTGCTGAACTCCTGCTTGCTGGAGTTGACAGGAGTTGCAATCTAGCAAATGCTGGGGTGGCCAAAGGTTCCTCACACCTCACCAGAGGAAAAGGATTCTGCATATGCTCAGGAACACATTTCTCCTGCGGTCTTTGAAATGCTACACCCCCCTTGGAGGTCAAGGATTTCTGTGCAGCTGGTGCCTCCGAGTTCTGACAGAGGAGCATCACCACTCAGGAGGGGCCAGGTGGGGCCAGGTCTGGGGGGGGGTTGCCACGGTGACAAGGACCTGCCCTCCCTTGTGACATCTCTTGTTTCTCCTTTAAAAGCCACTGACTTGCAGGCAGCCATTGTGGGTTTGTAGTGAGGCGAGGAGAGAGAGAGGAGTTAGTGGCGGTTGGTGGTGGTTGGTGGCGAATAGGAGAGGAGAGGAGTTTGGTTTGTTGTTATTTTTCCATTTTCTTATTTTAATTTTGATTTGATTTATTACTTTTATTTTATTTTTTTGATTTGATTTATTTTCATTTTCTTTTATTCTTTTCTTTTAACACTTTTATTTATTTTATTTTGTTCTTTATTATATTATTTTTGTTCTTTGTTTTTTGTCTTTTCTGCACATCTGTGCAGAGTTTGTATATATTTTGTACATAGAGTAGTTAGGGTTAAGTGTAGGGTTAGGACGGGGGTTAGGTGTAGACTTAGGGCAGGGGTTGGGGTAGGGGTCAGATTTAGGCTTGGGTGGGCACTTTAGATAGTTAGTTACTTTAGTGAGGAGGGTGGGATCTTTTCGTGGACAAAATGGGCAGGCTGTAAGTAGCATTCCTTCCCTTTTTCTTCATCTCCGGGGGGTGGGGGGTTCTTCTTCTTCTTCCTCTTCTGTCACTCATAGCCGAGTAAGATTGACTTCCATGAACAGTGAGTTTTAACTGTGAGTCTGTAAGTGATAAGTGACTGTGGAGGCCAATTCTGGATCCACACGTCCTTCCACAGTGGGGACATAGTTTTCTGGGCGCGAGTTGATCACAGTGAGGGTTTGCAAAGCATGCCTTAGCTCATTTCCTTTTTGTATCCTGAGTTCATGCGTCTTCAAAGTCCATAACACCTTTGGTAAAAGCTGTTCTCCTACTGGAGCGCTCGCAGGCCAGTGTTTCCCAGCCATTGGTGTTTATACAACATTTTTTTAGATTGGCCTTGAGAGTGTCTTTGAACCTCTTTTGTTGGCCACCAGTATTACGCTTTCCATTTTTAAGTTTGGAATAGAGTAGTTGCTTGGGAAGATAATAATCAGGCATCTGAACCACATGACCAGTCCAACGAAGTTGGTGTTGAAGAAACATTGCTTCAATACTGGGGATCTTTGCTTCTTCCAGGAAACTGGTATTAGTTTGCCTGCCTTCCCAAGAGATGTGTCACATTTTTCGGAGACACCATTGATGGAATCTTTCAAGGCGTTGGAGATGGCGTTTATAAGTGGTTCATGTTTCACAAGCCTACAGCAGGATTGGTAGTACAAGAGCCTAGACTGAAACGCCAAAGACTAGTTTCAATGGACCAAGAACGGTTTTCATGGCTGGTTCTGACTTTTCCCTTTTCCCAGTGGGAATTCCTATTTGTAGAGCAGAGGCCACGGCTGGTTGGCAGTTGCAGTGCCTGTGTGCTTTGTGCTGGGGGCGCTGTTTAGCGGCGCTCCTTGGTTGCTATTGGACAGTTACTTGGATAGGCTGAGCAGATTGGTTGAGCGCCTTGTGAGTAAAAGGCTCAGCCTTCGTTAGGGCAAATGCTCTACCCTTATTTACGGGAGCCTTTGGCATGGAAAAAGGAAAGGACTGTGTCAGAATGATGTGTTTTGTGGGGACATTTGCAGAAGTGAAGGTGTTGATTTGGGCTGCAGTTGGAGGGGGGTATGGTGCCTGTTCTGCCCATTTGGTGGTGGTTCCCTGTCTTCTCCAGACACCCCTCCTCACACACAAACACCCCCCAAGAATTGGGGCTGCCGGCGTCTGAGTCTCTCTCTCTGCTCATCTCTTCTAGGATCAGGTGCTTAAGGCGCCTGTTTCGGCGCTGCCGCAGGGTGGCCCCCCAGCAAGGCCCAGAGCAGCCCGTGGCACCAGGTGAGCAACTGGCCCTCCTTTTTTGGACAGAGGAGGGCAGCAATCGGCATGGGGGGAAAGCTAGTCAAAAGATGGAAAGAGCCAGGTGGCTGAATCCGACCCAAGGTCCATTGGGCCAGTGGCTGGAACCCCCTCCCCCCAGAGGCCAACCCATTTTGTGGAGTCCAATGAATGAAGCAGGGGGCTGGGCTGGGGGGCATGGCTGGGGGGCAATTGCCAGCGGGAGGGGCACCTTCCCTGGGGAGCCACATTCTGGGGAAAGTAGGACAGGATTGGCCCCCAAGGCCTGGGGATGTCCCACCTCTGCAGTAGGACTTGGAATCCAGGAGAAATCTCTTGGAATAGCCTTGCCAGGGGCTCAGGGACAGACTCACCTGTTCGCATGTCCTTCTTTTTGCAGTTCTGCGGTTCCACATCCCTTCCCCAGGGGTGAGTATTGCAGAAAACAAGAACAGGGACTGGATCCCTCAGACCTGCCCCCCACTCTGCACTCTCAGATGCAGAGAAGCCCTCCCCTCACAAGGAACTGACAGCCTGACTTTTGCATTTCAGCTGCTCGAGGATGAGCAATTCTACATCCTCGGGGTCATCCAGAGCTGCCAGGCAGCTGAGCTCAGGGGGCTGCGAACCCTGAAGTGCTCCAAGCAGGAGACAGCCAAAGCCATTTTGGTGAGTGAGGGGTGGTGTGAGCGACCCCCCACGGGGAGATGGAGGGAAGGAGGGTCTTTAGGGAAGGGGTTGTTCATCTGCGGAGAGGAGGACCCTGCCGCCTTAGTGTCCCCTGGAAAGCCAAGCCTGGTGTTGGGGGTCGGAGTTGTCCTCTGCAGGCCCCAGAAAGAGCTGATTTTCCTCCTCTGTTCTCTTCCAGGACATCTTGGGGCTCTTGGAGCACTTCAGGGATCGCCCCCTGACCCTGGCCCTTGCCTTGGAGGCCCTCCTCCAGCTCAGGTGAGTGGTGTCTTTGGGATGGAGGGTGGGTGGGGGGCAGAACTCCAGGGGAGACTCGGAGGAGGAAGCGTCTAACCCTCTCGCTTTCATCTCTGCAGTACCATGAGGCCCAAATTCAACTGTGACATGATCAGTGCGATCCTCCATAGGACCATGGAGGCAGTTATTCAGGGCCCAGAAAAGGAGGAGGAAAGAGAGGTATGTCCTTTGTCTCAAATTCCCTTTGCATGGCTCTTTCTTCTTCATCATATTTCACCAACATTCAAACTCTCTTCTCTCTTTTCCCGCAGGAGCTGAAGCGCCACTTCCGTCTCCTCCTAGGAAGTCTCCTAATGGAAGCCCCCAATCCAGGCACCCTCCTGCAACTTTTAAGCGTAAGTGTCCCGATGGCATCAGGGGTGGTTTTAGGGTTGTCCCCCCCCCATCCCTTACCCATTTCTGGGGCACAGAGCCTGTTTGGCCCTCAATTTGGTCCAAGACCAAAGCTGGCAAACCCTCATGGTCCAGAAGTGCCAGGGACTCTGTGGTGGGGGCAGTGAGGGCCGCTTTGGCCCAGACTGGCCCCTGACTCTGAGACGCTCTTTCCTCCTGCAGGACTTGCGAGGATACGCCCTGGGGGAAAGTGGGGAGGCTCAAAAACTAGCGGCCAGCAGCATTTCATTGCTGCTGGCCGTTGCCCGGAAATTTCCCCGCCTCCGAGTAAGTAGCTCGCCTTCTTCTATTCCTTTCTGTGTTTGCTTCCATCCCTCCAAGAGCACATTTGTGAGTGAGCTTTAACGCAGATGATGCGGTGTGTGTCCCTGGGGGCCAGGGTGAGGCCAGAGGCTTTTCCTGCCCCCTTTCCTGTGGCTGCCCTTCCACCTCTGCCCAGGAGGCTGCAGGGCCCAGGGAGGTCCTCTGGAACAAGGGATTGGGCCCAAGACAGAGGGAGACCCGTCCTTCCTGGCTTGGCGCTGCTTCTGTACTCTCTTGCTCCCAACTGATCCTGATTTTTCTTTCCTCTGCAGATGACGGTAGTTCGGCCGGACCTGGCCTGCTTCCGACAGAAGCCGGAAGAAGGTGAGCCCCACACCTTGGAGACAGCGAACTACCTTGTCCCTTTATTTGCCCAAGACCCACCTCTGAGGTCTTCTTGCTGGGACTCCTGCAGGACCTGCTC